>NC_141777.1:17367222-17684722 GCF_054643075.1 Acanthaster planci | reverse complement strand
ACACATGAAGCGCCGTCGACAAAACCCCCTTACAATATAAATTGCCAACTCTAAAATCCCAATTGCGTAGCCGTACATATGCATTGGCTACTGTGTGCATGGACGCCCAATATCTGCCTGTAACATTGATGGTGCACAATGCGTAGTGCATATACTCAGGACTTGGCAAAATGCCGAGCATGTGCCGCCGAGAGCAGATTGCAATGTATGGAACGCCAAAATGGATAAATGTTTAAAATGTCTAATTTGTGTCTTTTCCTCGATAATTATAATATTTAGTATTGTTTATTGTATTGTGCATATCTGATTGGATTGAAACTTTGCAGGTAGTTAGGAAGGGAAGGTTTACAAATGCAAATTGACCTCATGTGATGACAATGGGACCAGCAGACGAGTCTTGTGGCATTAAAGGTGCATCATTTAAACTACTATCTCTCCTGAGGTGTATGTCCAATTTGGTTCAAATCTTGCAGATATCTTGAAAAGGGAGTGCTTTAGAGGGATTTTTACCTCATGGGATAATGACGTCATCAGCAGACAAGTCACGTGACATTAAGGGTGCACATTTTAAGGCCCTATATCCCCTGAAGTACATGTCCGATCGGGTTCAAATCTTGCAGATATCTTGAAAAGGGAGTGCTTTAGAGGAATATTGACCTTATGTGATGATGATGTCATCAGGAGAAAAGTCACGTGACATTAAAGGTGCACTAGTTAAACTACTATATCTCCTGAAATGCATATCCAATTGGGTTCAAATCTTGCAGATATCTTGGAAAGGGAGTGCTTTCAAGGAATATTGGCCTCATGTGACAATGACGTCATCAGGAGACAGCATGTGACATTAAAGATGCAATCTTTAAAGCCCTATATCCCCTGAAGTACATGTTCTTTCAGGTTGAAACTTTGCAGATAACTTGAAAGAGAAGTGTTATATACGAAAAATGACTTGATATGGTGATGTCTTAGTTGATCAAATGTACAAAATAATGCGAAAAAGCCCTCTATTCTGTTGGCAAACAGCCTCTCATTGTGACTTGTATCTTGTCAGATATAATTTTTCAGCAAATTTCAATCGTCCCCAGCCAATCGGTCACAACATACACGTATACCTATCACAAGTGTCAGCCCTGGCAGTGGTGCAGCCCGACAAATCACTTGGAAGAAATGAAATGGCATTCAAGACCTTGTTAATCCAGAAAACACTGAAATATTTCGCCAAGATTGCAGCTTTCAAGAATGGACAATTTTGTTTATTAATTAAACACCAACGTACACTTAAAAGCAAGTGTAATGTTCACGCATTATGAAAGAAACTACGTGAATTAAGTGCAATGGGGTTGTAAGTGTACATTGTTTGAAAACGTCTTTTGGTGGAAAGGATCAGGTAGACCAAAACATAATTTTTCCTCCTGATTTTTGTAACCTTCAATTTGGGACCTTTGTGGTCCAGTATGCGATCCGATGGGTGCTTATGACATTTTACATAAAGTTGGGTCTCTCTTTTTCGAGATCCTGAGAACTTTTTCAAGCAGTGGCAGCGCATGTGAATTTGGGCAAAAATTCCTCCACACGTTCGATTTATCACAGTGACACATTTGCAAGATATTGGCCATGTCCGAATCACTTGGCTGTGGCATGAAATGACACACCAATCTACGCTGGCGGCCTCAGCATACAGCTGTGCAATTTGGACATTGTGGCACACAAACTGCCTCTACACCTACCCCGACATCCGGATTGCTACTGCATGCCCATTCATGGACAGTCGCTGATTTTCCCAATAGCCATGTGACCACAGAAAGTGACATGTCATTAGAAAACCCAACTGAAAATAGATCCGATACATCACGCAGAAGGCAATGGCCGAAAAGACTAGATTTGCTAAACGAAGATACACTTACAATTTAAGCAGCTGATTTTATTTAAAGGTAGAAAGAGAAATTTAGGTTACAAAATAGTACATGTAGTATCTCAGTGATAATTATTGTGTCCAAACTACACGACAAGACTGAAAAGTGCAAAAATAATCACCTCAGCAAAGCCACGCAGCCGCGGCTCACCGTGGTGCACACATGGTGAGCACATGCTCACGATAGCACTGCTTGGACAGTCCATGTGCTTGTCTGCCCTCTGTGTGATCTCAAAAAATCTACTGGTGGGCCAGGCTGGCTGGCCAGTCGCATCGCGGCGGCCTTGCGATGTGGTTTCATATGCATTGATATTTACAGAATCTGATTTTCCAAGGTAAAGGGTGCTGTAACCAGGATCATTTCAAATGCTGTATATGGTTCTCAGGCCCGAAAATCGTGAACGTTATATCCTGAAAAGCATTGTAAACGGGAGCACTATAACCACATAAAAATAAAACAGTGAATGGGCATGCAGTTCAGGAAATCATTGGAAAATAGAGCGTTATATGGGTAAGGGCATTACATCAGGGAGCGCTATGACGGGAATGTACGTGTAGATGCGTAATCATGGAGCAATAGGTCTGGATGGAAGCTTGTAGCAGATGAGCACACTGCCGATCGTATATTCGTTGCTGGTGTTGAAATCTGTGTGCAGTAGGGGGTTTGAGGAATGGGACACCGGATATGTCACTTTTCTGGCATCCAAACTCCCATAACTCTTCACTACAAATCGCAATTCCATCCATGCTTCGAGTCAAATAAAATCGTTCACAATCTGATTGGGTACTTCTACAAACTCCATTCTGTGGCGACCGTGGAACTTTTTAGTTGCCGACTCCACTGAAATTTGGTCAGATCACAAACCTTCAACTCAGATTCCGTAATCAGACATTATACCATGGTAAAAAAGGATCAGTCAATCACATGGATGTAAGCAATTGAGGTCTAAAGTTTGAAGGCAAGAGATTTGCTGCAGTGGCAGTGCTGATGTGCTGAATTGTATAGAACAAAACAGTTTAATTTCCAATTAGCGTGAGCAGATCTACCTCACTTATGATATATAAAACAGTGATACACTTTGGGTCCCGTACACTCTGAGGAAATATCGACATTCTTTATTGATGTACATCGGTGCATGCTGGTTGCATGGGCCAATGTGGTTGTCAGTCACACTAATTCTGCAGTCAATTAGACCGTTAATCTGTGGGTTTTGGCACCTCCACAGGTGGGAAGCTAGATCGTCCAAACCGTAATGAATAACAATAGAGTGCCTAGCCTCATGGAAGCTCATGTAAAAACACTGTGAAACTACAATGAGCTAGTCCCCCGCCAAGCAGGCTCATTTTGCACCGTGAAAAAAGTGCTCACTTTGCCATGTAAGACCGTTTAATGGTGAACTAAGTGTGAACTTTATTTTCATGGTGTTGAGATTCATAGTGATAGGCCTTGCCACTTGAGTGGGTGCTTTTACTCATTAGTGGATCATAATATATCCTCATATTCCTTGCTGCACGACAGGAGAGATTGTAATTTTAGCGTTTTCCTTTCAACTACTTGAGTGGGCTTTCCCTTATTTAAGCAGCCATTCGTTGATAAAGGTGTAACCGCTCGGGCACTCCTCGATAAAGCGGCAGGACGGGGATAAGGTCTAGCCGCACATGTGATTCAATTGTTTGTATGTGGCTCTGACAAGGATATAGGTCTTAGCTGTGAGCAGGGGAATCCCTTACGGGATATGTCCCCTGCTCAACAGTCGAGCACGAAGCCGACTGATGGAGCTAGATCAAGCCAGGCTGTTTGCTGGATCTCTGAACTCTTACAGAATGAGGACAAAGGCCAAGCCGCATGAGTGGGCACTCCGTTTTCTAAGCAGCCCAGATGGGGACTCTGGTCTTAACTGTGACACTGGAATCTCAGTAGTCGGAATTCCCCCTTCGGACATTCCGGACTCATCACCACTCTATCTCTCTGCCCTCCAAGGGACAACAGTCAACCGAGCCAGCATCTCCACCAACCACCTAAGAGACAACGAATTGGCTGATTGATCACCCATGGCTCAGAAAGGCTTGCAGGGCAATGGGGCTTTTTCCCCCTGCCGTCCACAATGGCTACTGGCCACTGTAGCTCTGCAGTAGCGTTGACTAAACAAACATCTAGTCGGCCTCATACTTGTAACACCGAGACAGGCTCCCCGCATTCCATTGGGTCGGGCCCGCCTGATACCTCCTTGGCCCATGGTACCGTGACCCTTGACAAGAACTGACTTGGTACTGTGGAGCCCACGGGGCTACTACGCTGCCGTGATTTTCGACCTTCACAATCCATACCACAGCTCCGGCTTTCAGCTCCGTTTTCCCGGTAAATTGGGACTTTCTATGCCTGGCCCATTGTCCAGAGACGGCAACACCCATGCCGGCCAAGCTCCCAACCGCCTGCCAGGGGGACAGGCTACGGCCCTTCTCGCTACATCGGCCTCTGGTTCACCCTGACATCCCTGGCTAATGGGCAAGCATTCTTCTTCGTCACTAGTTTCTTAAACCAAGAAGAAACACCACTCAAAGTTTCCACCTGATCCATAGATGACATTGTCTACATGTATTACTGAATTTCTGTCCTCCCTCATCTGTTGTCTAAGCGATAAACCCCCACTGGCTTTTACTGTTCCGGACCCGGTCTTACCTCCCAAGTATCCCTGCCCTCAACCCATTCTGCAATTACACATGACTACTCAGAGTGTGGAACTCACCCAGGCGTACACCAATCCAGCGCTCTGCCTCCGGGGCACCCATGGGTCCGACCCAGACATGGCTATGCTTCAGTCTGGGCAACAGACCGGGTCGTCAAAAGATCATGACATTGACTTTGTCAGTGATCTTCCCCTTCTGAAGGACGTCTCCGTCTTCTACCTATACCAGCCACTTCATCTTTAGACTCCCTTTTAACTTTGTCTCCTGGCATGACAGTGATGCTGATCCCTCTTGGGTCAACGTCCCGTTGTTTCCGGTACAGCCTTATAGAGGCAATAAAGGGCCACGAAGCCCATCGGCCTTTTGTGTGGTTGGGGCCTCCGAACTCTGTACACCCTGTCTTCCAGCTACCTTCTGGGAAGACTAATTCTACCCCCATGGTCCCCCTATAGAGACAGCGCCGGGCAATGCGGGTACAACATCACCTACATCCTGGGCATTTGTACCACCATCAATCACAATGACGTCATCGGCCAGTGTTAATGTCTGTTCTCTAGATATGCTTCAACACCATTCGCATGAACTGGAGTTGTGGATTATCGCTAATTATAACTTAACTAGTCTTCCAGTAACAAATCTTTGCTCGATAAAGATGAGGTCAGTCCTTATCCAGCCCACACTACAGTCGTACTTGGGGTTCCCCCAAAGGAATGTCACCTCTATTTATGAATGATATATGAGGCCTTGTTGTCTGTTTGCACCTACCTGTAAAGCCTTTGTTCAAGGATGATTGTGGTAAGCCTGCCTTTTCGCAAACTAACAAGTACTCACGAAGGATTTGGAGAACAAGCACTACCGCAGTTCTTTTTATCTTGCCGGTTCCAAATGATGGCCAAATTCTGGTCTGCCCTCTCCACAATTCTCACAGGCAATGCTGGGAGATACAGATCTGACACTAATGGCTACTTTACTTCTCAGGTACCTTCGGTGATTGATCTTGTAGGTTACTCTTACTACAGTAGTAGGGTTCTAGCAGACACCTATTCGGTCAGATGAATACCTGTGTCTGCTTGTTCGGCTACCCTCTTGGATTCATGTCTGCCTGGTTGTTCAGCCGAACTCATTGAATTCCAATATCTGTTGACACATGTAACTATTGCATGTACACAGGGTTCCTCTTACAGTAGCTTAACCCCGGTCAGGTTCAACCCAGGCTTTTTGGGACTTAAATTACCTGATTCCCATTCCAGTCCTCTCGTGAGAATTCAAGTTCTTCTACTTCATTCACGGCAGAGTAACTCTCTAGTCTTGACCCTGTCACTCTGTCAGTGTCCTAGGGGCCTTTACTCTGGAAACATTTATCTCCTACCCCCATCAGCTAGCCATTCCCACAATCAGACATTCTGGCTACTGACTTTGGTAGGCAGATGTACAGATGAGGTTGGAGCTTTCCTGAACATCACTTACAAAGCACACCAGCCATACTGGCTTCATAGTCTTCAGATTTCTGTCATTTTTCCATTCTCTGATCTAAGTTCAGCTCTCGTCCTTTGTCTGGGCCTGTATCACACAAGTATATCTGTGACTGGTGAAACTGAGGACGGCTTCTCAACTAATGTTTTCTACTGGCACTTCCTGAATTCTATGGCTTACTCCTATGTCCGAACTGTCAGATTCCAGGGACAGGAGTACATTGGTTATCACATTGTCACTGCACCAGATAAATCACTATAGTGGTACGCTCTCCCTACCCCAGATAAATCACTACAGAGGTATACTCTCCCTATGCCTTGACCTCCTCAAAAGATAGTTCTTATGAGATTAACCCGAAGCCAATCCACACCTCGAAGCCAACAACTCATTTAATAAATATGCTTGCTCTCAGAGAAAGATTCACCCAGTAGAATAGACACTACATCACAGTGTGACCGAGTCAGTCCTTTAGGTACTAGACAACCGACTCTGTGCATTGCCATCCCTGCCTACGCGTGGAACATCTAGCTGCTGTTGTCCTGCGCCAGACCCCCCTCACCTTCAGGCCTTAGTCACAGACAATCCTTTTCTTCTTTTTTCCCAACAGGGTAGGGTTGTAGGGCGATAAGACCTACGTGCCCCTCTCTGTTAACCTTTAATACTCCTGGCAATTCTGTCAGAATTGGCCAGGAAAGACATCATCTTCTCTTTATGCCATTCATACTTTCCTAACCTTGAGGTCTGACTTTCCCAGATCCCTAATATAACATCTACATTAGTAGCCAACAGTTCCCCGCTTTTCAAGGCATGACGAAGAGCGTACATTGTAGTGGTTCAATTCAAACACCAATAAATGCAGTCACTGATTCTTCTTTTCATCTATGGGACTTGGAACCGCAGTTTTCAATCATACTTAATAGCAACTGTCTGCTGTCACAGTTACCTAATGTGCTCCACCATCGACTCCCATTCCTTAAATAGACAACACCTGACTCCAGGTATCCCCTTCCTGGTGTGTTCTTTTAATGTTTTTCTTCCTAATACTGAGTCCATATCTGGCTGGGACTTGTTACTTATTCTTATCTTGTTGATAGATGGCCAATTATCCCTTTTGTGTCTTTGCGTATTCTGTAGCCATCCCACCACCTAGACCGGTGCCACTCTGCATATGTAGTGGCTGTTTGGGTAGCTAGAGCACCGTAGACTCCTCCCCCACAGTAGTGTGGGTCAAGTCTACTAGAGAATACCTACCCAAACAGTCCTCTCCCACCCGTCCTCCCCACTTGGCTATGACATTCCTAGTCGCTTTTGAAAAGAAGGATGAACATGGCAGCATGACCGAAGTGCATAGATGGAGGTCAATGGGCACCATGGATGATCGTCTTTTCAGCGAACAGCTATATGCGCATGGGAAATTTGCATATGTAGTGACTGTTTGGGTAGGTATTCTCTAGTACACTCGACCCACACTCCTGTTTGGAGGATTTTCATCAAAGTGGATGAACTTTGTGCATAGATAGTCCAGGAACAATAAAGTAGTGATGATGTCACCACATCATTTGTTACGGAATTTTGAATTTTTTCTACTTTAGACTGAATAGAAAATCAAAGATTTAAGAGAAAGATCTTTCTGTAATGATGACATCACCAACCTACTTGCAACTGTGTTAGTCTCAGAGTCTCAGACACAATAGTATTCTTCAAAGCATTTACTGGTGACATCATGTAAAACTCCAGTGCCCTCTGGTGACATGTGGAAAAATTCAGAAAGTTATTTTAAATAGATACCCCTAGCGAAGTGTGCCGGAATCTCTTGAAAATTGGTGGATAGAGTGAACTGTATGCCTGTAACGCTAGTGCAAAAATTCAGACTGATGGCATTATCAGACTAGAAGTTATAATAAAAAGACCTTGATTTCTTTAAAAATTGTTAAAATTTCAATCATTACAGTTGTAGTTTAAAATTGCGAATCAAATTATAGAGTAAATTTCTTTGTCTATTGTCCAAGGTGTTGAGCTTGCTGCATTTTCATGGCAATACAACCCATAGAGTTCAAACCCATATACTTTGTACATGTAACACGCAATATAAAGCCATAGTGGTTCAGTGGAATCTTTAGCGCCATCCCAACCTTGTGGCAACAAAAGCAACTGTGCGTGTATTGTAATGCTTTGGCAAAAAGACAAGCAACCATCAGTGTGCATGAAGTGTGCACAACATGAGATTAAAGATGTATGTTTGCTATAGGTTTTTACACGCTTTTTCTAAGGCTAGAAAGTTATGCATTGCTGTCGATCTGACTTCATATAAGATGCACACTTAGTCTACCAGTTTGGGTGGACAATGGACAAAATTTTCGCCGTGACGTCATGTGACATGATATTAAAGGTGTACCCTTTGAAGCATTCTATCTTCTGAAGTACCTGTTTGATTGAGTTAATACGCTGTAGGTACCTACACAGGGAATCGCTATGGACAAAATTGACATTGCAGTAAAATCTCGATAACTCAAAGTCAGTTTACTTGAAGCTCTGCTTAACTCGAAGAATGATTAATTCCCGCCAAAAGAATAGGCTTTTATGTACAAAACATATCCGTAACTTGAACTGCTCACGTTGCCGGATTCATTTACCGCAAAGTTTTTTTGTAGCAGATCCAAAAGAAACTGCCACCAAAATACTTCCAGAAAGTGTAAACAGAACGCGGGTCTAGTTATGAATCATTTCTGACACGCATACATGTACTTCGTCTTTTCACACGGGAACACTTGCAAGTGCCCTACGATGATCGACACCCTGACCGCACAATCCGACTTGCAGGAATTGGCCCACTTGTTACTGAGGGCCCATTGTAGCCAGTGCATCAGCAGGCCAACTGATGGCTCTTTGCATTGGAGATCTTTGAGTATACCGCATGCGCAACACGTACGGAAGTTAAGTCTGGCCTAATGGTCTGGCCCAATTGCTTGCACTGGCCCATGCGATTGCTGCCCAATTAGAGCCACAAACCACAGCATGCTCATGCGCAGTAGACCAACCACGTGACTGCAACGCAGAGCTTTTGCGTTGCCAAATCTCACTCCCAAAAATAAACAAAAGTTTGAAAATAAAAAACGAAGAACAAAAAATGAAAACAGACACCAATAGCATTTTTGTTTTTACAAAATTTGATTGAAGCACAAAAAGGTGTGCCCTCATGTGATGAAAAAAGTCGTCTGACTCATCGGGAAACCCTGTCCTAGTACGTACATGTACATGTATGTGCAAGGCGCTGCGTGGGACAACCACAATGCGTCACACATGCACAACGCAAAAGAAAGATTTGCCACACAAAGGTACACGGTTTAAATATTTATAGTACATGTAATGTGTTATGTATCAGCCGATTGACAACAAAAATCCTACGCAAAAATGTCTTTCCATGAACAAAAACTTGTGGCACCAAAGTATAAAATAACCACAATGTCATTTCAAAAGTCGTTGTAGGGAGATTTACGGTAACTGTGCGTCAGCATATAGGTACATGTTGTGATACACATCGTAATAATGACTTAACTTCAAAAGAAATCAGGACCTTCTTTTAACTCTAATTTTGGATAACTCAAATTTTTTGTCCATTCTTCAGAGATTCGAGGTATCGAGATTTTACTGTATATGAGGATGACGTCAGGGACAAGTCATGTAACATTAAAGGTGCACCCTACAAAACATTGTATCTTCTTAAGTTAATGACCTATTCGGTTGAAACATTGCAGGTAGTGAGAAAGAGAAGTGTTTAAGCATTTGTCTGGACCAAATTCTTTTTTTCCCTTAGGACTACGGTACAGGTCAGAATTTTAGCCGACACGTACACACGCTGACCCCTGCATAACAGAGAACGCCTACACCGCAATTCGATCAAAACATGAACACACAAACCCCAGAACAGCCAGGCCTTTGTTGACCGGAGCAGTCATTTTCCTAGTTTCCCACAATGAAAAGTATTCAGTTTGAATGCAGCTCAAGTTATTGTCAAATGTTGTCAGTAGTTTACCTTGTACATGTATGTAGCAGGCATCACAAAATCATTTTTGAAGATAAAGCGTTTTTTGTTTTTTTTCGGTCCATACAGTATCGATGAGAGTGCCATGCAAGCAACACTTATGGTTAATGTCTGAATTGCTCCCCAAACTTCTGAATCAGGCACAGAAAATATTCGAGCGTGAAATCAATTTTTCAACAGAGATAAGCAGCAGCAGTCTCTATGACAAAACATTTCCTATTAAAAATTAGAGAAAACTATTTTGTTAGAAATCCACAAAATATAAACAGGGTTTGACCTTGCTGGTCCGCAAGCCAAAGTTTAGTCAAGACAGCCCCCCATGAATTGAACAGCCAGTCAGGTTCACTGATCGTGTTAGCGTGTCGGCTAAAATTCTGACCTGTACTGTATTCAAATGCGGAAAATCCTTATGTTCTGTTCTTGTTACTTAGTTCATCTTAGTACTTGGTAAATATCCACCTAAAACATCCTCTTGGGATTTTAACTAGGAGGGCTGCAGGGAGCTGTGGGCATCTTAAATCTTGGTTGCAATGTGGTTGTAATAATCGTCCCTAAATCTCCTGTATGTTGAATCTACGATGTGCTTGGCCAGCTCCTTCCATAATTTAACAGTCTTGGGGAAGAATGAATTTTTGAATGCTGTTGAAGATGTTTGTGGTAATTGGGCGTCTTCAAGCATCCAGCAACCTCCGGCCCATCTACCCCTTCTACTGGCCATCTGGCACGTAAGCAGACCTGCCAACTAGTATGATTTAGCCATATATCCTACATGACTTCTTGAAAATACAATCGTACATGTATGTTTTCTCCCCCATAAAATGTGGGGTTTGATGCTCCTGACCAAAAAAACGAAGTTCAGCGTTTGCGAGTGTACGTCATGCTAGAAATAAACAGCTGGGAACGTATGCACATGTGTAACGTACATGTACGTGCATACAGGGTATACACGCATATATACATTCCTCATGTGTAAATATCATCCTGCTACCACCTGACATTATGTTGGGATTGGCTGCCCATAAAAATCATTCATGTGTTTATTTGTGGGACTTTTTAAAACTGCTTGTACTGGTGCATTTTGCGTGTCTGTGTACACAGTAGCCAATGCACAGTAAGCGAATAGGATTTTCAAGTTCGCAAATATTGTGTGAAAAAGTACACCACTTATGCACTTCATGCAGCTATCATCTAATAAATAATTGACGCTTAAATCTGTTACGGTTGGTTTTTTTTACCAAATTTTTGAAAAATAAAAGAACTTTTTATTATAACTACCGGTATGATGATGTCATCGGCCCCAAATTTCGTACATGTTAACTGGGTAAAGATCTTCATTCACTTCAATTTTCAGGCAATTTGGACAAACTTCGCCACAGACATCTGTTCAAAAATAATTTTTCAAAATTTTTAACCTGTCTCTAGAGGGCGCTCAACAATTACGTGACATCATCAGTAGATGATTTGAAGCATACTATACCCCAACGGACTAACACCATTGAAAACAACTTGATACCTATTCACAAGAATATAATATAAAATCAGTGATCTGGAATATGTGATTGCCGAGCTTTTGGTAACTGAGGACCATCTTCAGGGAAAGCAGATTCATTTCACCGAGTAAATTTGGGCAGAGAATTTTCTCATAGTAAAAATTCCAATTTTTTTTGGTTTTTTTGATGTGCTGCTTGGGAATTTCCATCATTTTTGGCCCTTTTTTGGCTTTTTTTGTGAACTGAATCTGCTTGCCCTGAAGAAGGTACTCAGTTACCGAAAGCTCGTCAATCACATATTCCAGAGTACTGATTTTTTAATATATATTCTTATTGAAATTCTGATCACGGTGCTACGCAGCCCTTCCATATTTCTTTGATACCCATTACTACTTTTAAACAATAAGCCCACTTCTGGTTTTGAGTGCAAGGAAGAGTCAGGTGATTTGACCCACACTAGATGAATTGAAGACCCAAATTTACTCTGGCATTTGCCACAAACAGAATGTTGCGGGAGGCCACAGTTGATTTTGTATGAATTTTTAAAAATTTAACGTAATTTGTAAATATTCAAAATTTTATAATAAAGCACTTGATGACATCATCATGACGTCAATGGTCTCACTGGCATGGCTTTGGACCGTTCCATGGGTTTGGTTGTGTAGGACTTGACCAATGAGTCTTTCAATGTGTGGATGTCCATGGATTGAGTTAAGTCTGGTAGAGATTGCGCCCAGTAGAAACAACTTATTGCAGCTATGGCTGACTTGAGCATGAAGTCGGGCCGCTCACTGTTATGTGCCAGTGAGCAGAGAAAGTTAGCAATCCCAGCATTCTTGACTGGGGGGTAAGATATGCCGCTTTCGAGACAAAATCTCCTTAGTTTGGCAAGCAGCCTATCATACAGTTGTAGGGTTGATGGGGCCCAATGGAATGGGAAGCTGGTATGTCGCATCATCCATTGGACTTCAGTTTATTTGTCTACAGATCTGCCAGGCATAAACCTTCCATTTTGGGTTTCGCCTTGGGTCGGGGGGTAGCAGTTCGATGGATGAAGGTCCTGCTTTTCCTGGGCAGCGGAATCAGTGCGCATATGCTGAGTCTCTGTAATTTGTGGAACCAGTGTTGCTGTGGCCAGAAGGGTGCGATCATAGTAGCAGTCGCTTTGCAGTGTTCCAACTTGTCGAAGACGCGTGGTATTAACCGCCATGGCAGGTTGCAAAAACTGTTTGTACCTGTCCAGTCCTGAGCCAAAGCATCTACTCCCGAGGACAAGGGGTCGTAACGGAAGGAATTGTACACTGGCAGTTGCGCATTCGTCATTGTAGCGAACCTGTCCACGTGGTGGGGACCCCACATCCTGTTTAGGAATTGGAACACTTGGGGATGAAGTTGCCGTTCGTACATGCTGGAAAGTCTTGACAACCTGTCGGCTTGTGTGTTCAGTGGTCCTGCAAAGTGGCGAGCACTCAAATTTATCCCCATCTCGTGAGCCTCCAACCAAATTTATGTCGCCAGATGTGTTAGATCGGGGAATGGCCCTCCGAGATGATTGATGTAGGCCACCGAAGTTATATTGCCGGATAGTATTTGTACGTTTTTGCCCTTCACAAGATGTTTGAAGGATTTTAGCGCACACATAACTGCCATTAGTTCGCGATAATTTATCAATGCAAACTTCATGGGCTTTGTCCAAAAGCCTGCTGCCTCGTAGGTTTGGAACCAGGTCCCCCAACCTGTTCCACTGGCGTCCGTATACACCTGTGCAGTTACTTGTCATGGGGCAACGATCAGACCATTTCATTTGCTTACTGCATCTCGCCACCACTCGAGGTCGGAGTAAGTCAAGTTGTTCATGATCAGTGTATCCTCCTAAGATTCCTTGGTTGCAAGAAGTCTGTATGCGTTTCTGAGGAGCAATTTTTTCAGGAAGGATGGCCTTGGTCATAGATACACACTGGCCCAGAATTCTTGCAAATACCCTGGCTTTTACTTTTTGTGCACTCAATACCTGCTGAAGATCTTTCTTTAATTTTCTGATTCGAGAATATGGAATTTTGATAACGGGGTAGGTTTTGGTTTGAGTTGAAATCACATAGCCTATGTATTGAACACTTTGTGAAGGAACTAACACAGATTTTTCTCGTTTATGTGCCATCCCAAGGAGCTTAAAGTGTCCAGCAGTATGCCCTTGTACATGTAGTTATCAATTTCTGTATCATTTCCAAAAAGGATGAAATAAGCCACATAAAGGCCAAGTCGTAACCCAAGTTGTCTCAAATGTGCTACAAATGGTCTAAATACTTTACAGAAAAATATGGTGAAGCACTAAGACCAAAGGAAAGACACTTCCACACATAATACTTGTTCTTCCGTGAGAAACTTGCATGTATTTACGTGTGGTGATCGGGTAAGATTGGTACATGGTAAAACCCATTTTTAATGTCAACCGTGATTGCATAGTCATTAGACTGCACTAAATCAACAACTGCCTCAATACTTTCATTAACAAACTCAGAAGGATTACAAAACCCATTCAATATCCTGAGGTCATGAATTATTCTGTAGGATCCAGATTTCTTTGGTACACAACCAATGGGGAGACACAGTGCGGCTTACAGCTAACCGCCACAATAACACCAACACGCAAAAGTTCACATACATGTATCTCGTTGGAAACGAATATCTGTTGCTTCGGTGTGATACTGTGAATGGGTAAATTTAGGTCTGGAGGTGACCCAGACAACGGCAATGGCACGCCATCTGACATCCAAGAAATTACAGTGTCCAAAAGCACCAATATCCCTCCGTGAGATGTGACTTGACAAGGTTGTGGAGAAACACTTGAAAAAATGTAGTGTTGCATGGGCACAGCAAGAAAACAGTTTGAGCAAGGGCACACCAAATGGACAATCCTAAATTACAACTCAATGAAGAGTTCCAATGTTCATAGTTGGGCTGTTGGCAGCATCTGTGTGATCATGATAGTCCACATTTCTGTAATGTCCCCTGCCTCCAAAATTCCTGCCAGAGAAGGAGCGATAGCGATCACCACTTGAGAAGGAGCGGTACCTGTCACCACGTCCCGGAGAGTTTGAAGTACGCCAACCATACGGACCTTGGGTCCTAGAGTTGTTACCACGGTTGCCTGTGTTTGCCTGTGCACTGGCGAGTTGTGCTGCACTTTTCAGTGTCTTTATGCTGTCACTGGAAAATGCTCTGGTGTTTTTCTGCAATGTGAGATAAATCTTAGCGGTGTTGTCATCAAACTGACCTTTAACAAGGATTGTCTGATAATCCTCCTGAAGGAACCGCATGTGTGCAATTTGGATGGCAAAGAGTGCAGCCCAATCCTCCTCGGTTGGATCAGTATTTTCTTTGGAAAAGACAGTCAATAGTTTCAGCGTTGTCTCCACATAGTGGGCTGATTTGACAAGTGAATTGCACCAAGACTGGTCTAGTCGCTTGACACCAGTCTTAGTATCGTTCAGTTTGAAGTCGCTCGGCAACTTAATCTTCTGCAGAGAGTCCTTAATGGAGTGAAAATCTGCCTGTATGTCCTCAGATGTGGTCCAACTAGTACTACTGGAACCAGGGCTGAGGGGCACTTTTACATCTGCATGGGCACCGCCATCTTGGACCGTGTTGTTCAGAGGTTGTGTACTGTCTTGCACTTTTGCAGGCTGTTCCTCGTTCTCAGCACGCTGTTGTTCCAAGTTGGTTACCCAATGGATAATCTTGGACTGGCTTACACTTAAGCTATTCAATATTTCGACAGTATCATCCAGCTTTTCAGTCACTATTTCCTCAAACTCGAGCGGCATTTTTGCCTTTAATCTGTCGGCGGAGATGCACCAAACAAGACAACTATAATGACAGTGCCCTCTTTTGGGCACTGACAGGAAAGTTTTATGTACATGTATAAATTGATTTCCCCTGACTGCAGTCAAATCGGACAACCTTCAATAACCTTTAGTGCAGTTATTTTCAGAAAAACCCGACATTTACAGCTAGAGGAAATAATGACTACAGAAATAAATACCTGTATAAGCCTATGGTGGAATTATAATAAAACCTACTGTAGGAGAAACAAAACCAAAATGAATTCAACGATAATAATCCCAAATTGGTCAGAAACATCTGGATAGCACAGTGTTTAAAAAAAAAATCACAGTAGAAAGTAATGTTTTTAATACCTACATTTCGCAGAAAGCATTTGGCCACTATACTTTGGAAGGCCAGTGAAGTTCTACAATAAAACTTTTTCCTCCCCATTATTAAATATATTTTCCAACCCGTATCATTCTCTCAAAGTGCATAGGAAAATTACGTCAATGTAAATTCAATAAAATGTGAGAAAGTGGTTTTCGACAGCATCTAAGCAAAAGAAACTTAGGACTTCAAGAAAAAAAGAGGGCTACCGACAAAGTATGAGTGGACGCTAAAGAAGTCAGAAGAATGTTTGAGAAGCCCGCATGATCTGTCCAGAAATGCCTGTGGTTTTATGAACCAAGATCTCCCAACATATTGGCCACAAAGATCAGAGCAGCGGTTAGTCCGGGAACTTCACGTAGTCACTAGTTCGCTGACTCAGCGGACCTGGAAACGTAGCATAACAAAGCCCACTGTTAGACAATGCAAATAAGCTACGCAGAGTTTGCGGAGGGTAAATTTTGACAAGAACCCTTAACGTTACTATTCACGAACCATCCACATTCTTGATGCCAGAACCTTCAGGGGAAAGATGATGTCTTTCTAGTAGCTTATTCTTGTCGCCTATCCCACTTCTGACACCATTTGTGGCGGTTGCGCCGACAGTGACTCCAAGTTGTCCTCGGCCGATGTCAGTGAGCGGTCTAGTCTAAGGCCAGTCGAAAGAGCAGGCTGGTTTTGGGGCAGTCTACCACCAGGTATACGTGTACAGGGCACTAACTGTCACAAACACACTCACACACACTCGAGAGAAAGGGGAGCTCGTAATAAAAGGGATCAGGGACTCAAGAACTGGAGGTTTTGCTGTGTGTTTATGAGGCGCTGACCTAACAAGGTGCATCCTAATTAGGTGATGTGACCTGTACCCAGGTATTATGATTCTTCTCTGGATGAACTAACTTCACGACCAGTCGCAATCAGTTTTCCTACTGTAATTTACAGTTGTCCAATCCAATTTCCACTCCCTGGAATCTAACCCCAGGCTTCTCCCAACAGAGACCAACCAAGCTTTCTCACAAATCTGTGAGTGGGAACTTCCTAGCATCAATGGCACCACAGAGCGCCCACAGAACAGCGCTTGTCCTAGTGCACAAGTGGGGTATCAGAATGTAAGAGCAAGCACAAGGGAAGAGTGCGACCGCAAGTGCGATGCACGCTAATATACCCGTGCCAGGTACCAACTGACCACACAATTGCTGTACAATGCGCAAGGCCTGTGGAGTTTCTGGCACACTATTGACTGTTCCGTTACAAAAGCATTCAGAGGAAAGCCGATAGGGTGTTTTCATCATTGGCAGGTCGTGTGTATGAACAATTAAACAAGCCCAATGCCTGTGTAAACAATGAACACCAATACTTTCACTAGCATTTGATTGGCAATTTAAGATATTATCTAATATAATTGATTTTATATTGAGTTTTGAAAAATTAAAGATCTTTTCGTAATAGCATCTGGTCTGCCATCAGCCTGAGGTTTTGCAGATGCATTATAATCTTAAATGTCATTGTATCTACCAATTTCCAAGTCATTTCAAAGTTTTTTGTGACATCATGAGTACGTGATTTGGAGAATTCTATGTAACTTCAGACTATCATCATGGAAACCATTACATACATCACTGAAAACAGTTTATATCCTTCACCAATTTCAAATAACAAGGTACTTCTGGTTTTGACTGAAAGCAAGGGTCATGTGACTTTATGTAGAGGAGATAAATTGCAGACCCACATTTTCTATCACTTTTCACAAAAAAGCAAGTTGGGGGAACTCATCGTTGATTTTATATGGACAACTAAAGAAGGGTCCAATTTTACCCACATGTAATTTGACACCTGATGACGTCATCACGAGACAATTTTCTAGGCTTAGAAGCTGTCATAATTGGCCTTCAGCCAGGGTTATCAGTTTGCAAAGCCCAGCTAGTCTCAAACTTGTTTCAGACCGGCTCAATGCATATTTCTTCTTTTTTATTTAAATAAGTACCCCACAATGATAAAGAAGGCATGGTCTCAAATGGGTTAATTACCATATAGAAAAGCAGAACTAAAACAAATTCCATGACACTGAGGAATTGCTGTCTCATTGTGATTGTTTAGTAAAGCATATAATTCACCTTGCTGTAAAAGTGCTAAACTTTAGTCTGTTGATATATACATGAAGCACCCTTAAGAGATATTGCATTTTTTTACTTTCAAAATAGGACGATGAATGGAATGTGGTCTCCAGAAAGCAGAGCTAGAATCCCAGTTGAGTTCTCCAAAGTCTTTGATATTCCAGATAATGATAAAACTGCTGTTTTAGGTGAGTAATTTAAATGGATAGACGGAGCTATAGAGTGAATTAAAAATGACCTTTTGTGAGCCTCAAAGTGTTCAGTTTTCACTTTGATCATAGCTGGTGATTTTGTGAACTACCTTGCTGACCAGTCTTGGAATAAAGTTAAAAGTTTGCTGAAAGGACTTCAAGGCCAAGACAAATACCAGCCAAAAAAGTTTGAAACTGGTCTTCAGACCTTTAAAACTACATTTTAGATCAGGTGTCGATTATATAGACCAAGTGCACCTTTCAACCAGTGGTTATTTCTTTCTTATGCATCATGATTCACTGTGTGACAGAGAGCCAGTAGTTATAGTACAGAAAACTCTGAACTCAAAACCTTTGGGAATGGGTACAAATTTTTAAAGTACCTTGATTCATTTTTCAAGAATCATGTCTCGTCTACAAATACATATATTTTATTTCCGCCATAAGCCACTCTTCCTGGCTGTACAAATGAACTGATTGATCTTGGTACTGATTCTTGTGGTGCATTTTTTTCTGGTCAAAATATCATTCTAGCAATATTGTATACTGTCTTTACCTGACGGTATCTGCTGTTTCAATAAACACAATATTATGATGAGGCACGAACTGTATGTTTATTAATAGAACACCAACTGTTCGATATGGGTAAAAGATGACACTGAATCACCCACAGTTTGCATATATTGGGATGCTGATTGCTGATTGGTCCATGGGACTTGCGTTCTGTTGTATGTTGTATAGACAAAGAGCAATTGTGCATAGCCAGGGGAGGGGGCTCAAACTGTATAAAAGGTGCTGTAGGGTTACGTTTTAGGCAGATCATGTTCAATTCTTTTGTGATTAGACCAATTGCATGTGTTCTTGATTTGAATAGCATGGCTATTGATGAAGATTGATTAACCCCTTTGTAACGGATGACTGCTAGTGCAGCAGCTTTGTGTGAGGATTAGTGCATACCACACATATATTCTGTTCACCATGCAGCTGCTGGTTCAATGGGGCCTGCTGCTGGACAGAGCTTTGCATACTGGGCATACCACAGCCCAGAAGGAGCGGTCAAAAGAATCCCGCTGTGAAGGGTTAAAGGCATGACCACTGTTCCTGATTTTGCCTTATTTTAGTATGATGGAGTGCATTTATCCCTAAGGGGTAACAGTATCTTTACTTCCATTTTGAGGCAGTTTATTTTGTCCTATATTGCCCCCTGATTTTGCGGTTTATTCTTACCTGGCCTGGCTGTCTGCCTCCTAGCCTGGTGGGTACACGTTGCGCGGATGGCATTTTTTTTGGATACAGACAGCCAGGGACTGAACTTCTCATATTTATGGGGCAAATAATCCAGTTATATCTCTTGGTCTCCTGTGTTCACGTACCCCTGCCCAGCTTACATACGCAAAGTTCCCATGTGCCTATTACAATTCGCTGAAAAGACTTGATTATGCATTCTGCCCCTTGACCCTCCACAATGCACTGCAATCTTGCCGCCATGTTTGTCTCTCTTTCCTCCGCACCTATCATTAATGGACGTGTCTGTACAGCATTTTCAGAGTTCTGTGTTCTGTAACCTTTTGCGTTTGTGAATTGACTTGATTGCTGTTTTCTTTTGTAAGAGCGTTTTCTTTTGGTAAGAGTGCTTATTTTCGTATTTTGCATTTTTTGGTTGTTCTTTTCTGTCCCTTTTTTCTGTGCATTTTCTTTAGGTTTGGATGCGACATACCATTGTAGTGTGTCATGTATAGCCGTTGAATGGGGCTTACAGGCAGCCGTTTGTTCTCAGTATGGTGCGTGCATTCGAATAATAACGGCCAAACGCTGTATGGGTGGAGTGGGGCATGGCAGGCTGCCCCACTCCTTTGTTGTGCGGTTTTACGCTATCCGAGATTAACGGCCGTGACAGGGAGACGCCCAGTGGAGTGAATAGGCCGGGGTTGAGTATGCTATGCCACAACACTACTCCGGACCTTTATCTACATAATCAGGTTGAGCGAGCTACGCTGCAACGCTATCATTGATCACTGATGACCACTACTGGAACTGATCGGGTTGAGTGTGCTATGCCACAACACTACCCTTGGTCACTGATGATTGATCCATACACCTACCGACTGTGCTGAGCGTACTGTGCCGCAATACTACCCTTGGTCATCGGTGCCCACTCCACATGTCTACAGATAGGGTTAAGTAGGCCATGCTATGCCACAACACTGGATTGATCAGGTTGAGTGTGTAACGACCGCAACACTGCATTTAATCCCTGACGGCCACTCTGTATACCTACTGATCGGGTTGAGCGTGCTGTACTGCAACACTACCCTTGATCACGGTTGACCAGAGCGTAGCGAGCTGTTCCTCTTTCTTTATGCTGCAGATGTTGCTACCCACCACATCCCCGAGTGACCCTGCCTACCGATGGCCAAGCAGGGCTCGCGGGGTGACGTCCTGCCGCTTGCCAGGTCCCTTATTGGCTTCTGCTTGCTGTGCTTCCCCACTCGGAAATCAGGGCAGTCTACCCCCTCCAAGCGGACAATAGGCTCCACAGCGGGTTTGCTGCACTCCACTCCTTCCGCCACGGGTGAGTCTATAGCACGGTGCACAACCTCGCGTTACACGGACAGGACTGGTCCCTGTTCAGCTAAGGTTAGCTACGCCACACTTCAGGCACTGGGCTAGAGCTCAGATCCCTGTCACCACCATCACATTCAACGTTAGTGCAGAGTGGCGCTGCACTCAAGGCGATTAAGCGTACTCTCCTGCTAACTGGGTCTGGGCCCGTGCTCTGAAGTCCTTTGGCAGTCTCCCTACTACTAGTGCCTACCGTGGAAGATGTCTATTCATCTGTATGGTTCACTAGGCTACACACTGGGATGGCCCCACGCCTCCCGGACCAGCTACAGCGACTGCCACATGCCATGAACTACAGCCATCAGACGAACTCCAAAGCGGTTCACCAAGACATGACTTGGATGTTACAATGCCTTGGACTGACACCCCATTGTCCTCAGGGCGGCCCATTCAGAGGCACCACTGACCACATTTCGGACTACAGAACCCATAGGCCTGCTGCATTGCCGTAGTTTTCGAATGCCATTCATCGCCACAGCTTCTGGCTTCCAGTTAGGGCTATCCAACCAGGGTGCTTAAAAACAAGATACGATCAGCCTACGGTGTGCGTTTTATCCTCTCCACCTTTTTTTTGTTCATTAATGCCTGTGGTAGATGTCAACACCCTACCCTCAGACCCAATGCCCCATCGAGTCCTCCAACGTCTGAAACTTTGTCCCCAAGGACACTCAGGTGCAATAACAATCAACCACAATCTCTGGACAGGCTCCCCTCTATCTCTGAGTGGTGATCCCGTGCATAGAATGATATGGCTGAAGTCCTCTAACTCAAGGATACAAACGGCCACTTCGAACATAGTACAATGTCACAAGGGTCATTATTCATTTCTTAGCGAATGCTTCCGCCTCTTTTTGCATATGGGCCGGCCTTACTTTCGTCCCAAGTGCAGATTTGACTGTGAGAAAAGATGCATTGCTATACGAATGGGGAGCCTCTTTTTCTCTACTCCGTGCCTCAAGGGTGTAGAATACTGCCTCTCAAGGCAAACATATGAGCGTGTTAAAACTCAAGCAGTATTCAGTGCTCTTTGTCACTTCCAACAGCACTTTTTAGGAGTCATCTCAAATCTTGTCCGGGAAAAGTTGAGGGTAAACTACGGAAGAGTGTTGCGGTGGAATGTTGAAGGCTTTTGAAAAACTTTCCCACAATCTCCCCGGAATGAAGCCATCAGTGTTTGTATACACATCCCCCCTCTGTGGATTTGGCCAGGCAGGCCACTCAAGGGCACCTGTGGTTTTGATGACGAAAGAATTGGAGGCAAAGGACTGCACTCCTTACACAGAGCTTTTTGGAACTTCTATAACTCTGTCATTTGGAATAAATATACAGTCGAACATGAGCACGCTTGAGATGAGATCGTGCTTAGGGCCGGCGACCATTTAGACCCGGTTTGAAAAGGGCCCCCCCCCGGTAATCTCGCCTTGTTGCAAAAACCCCTTTCATACCGGCCTGGCTACCGGCCTGGGATGCTGGACTGGTTGTTGATCTCAAACTTCTCCATCCTGGGGTCTATTGTTTGCAAGTACTGGTACATGTAATCTATCCCAGAAGGAACCTGCTTGTCGTTTTTAATCCTTCAGCTCTATACAATGTTTATGTAACGGGGAAAAATGGCACGCTTCAGATGAGAATAAAAAAAACATAAAGAAGAGACTTGAAGAAAATAAAACACTTGGGGAACTCGCAAAACAAAAAAAACTTTCAACAGGATCAAAAGGGAGGAGTCGCAAGAAGTCTAAAAGAATAGGGATACGGAAGCTGAAACTTGATTCCAACAACAAAATCTTTTATTTCTTCTAAAAAATATTCCCCCAAAAAGGAATGCAACTAGAGAACTAAAAAAAACAGGACTAAGTCGAAAATCAGAGAATTGTTGAAACCAAACCTAAAATGTAGGGGGAAATATGACCAAGACCAAAATTAAATTTAGAAATTAGACCAATCCTAGCCCAAAGCAAATCTGCAACAGAATCAAGGTAAGGCTTAACCAATTTAAAACAAGACCAACCCAAACTAAAAGAAAAAAAACCAAGAACCTACAAAACCAACAAAACCGACAAAACCAACACAGCACTTAAGAAAAGTTACAGATCAATCCAACTCAAGCATCAACTACCAAGTCCACCGCAGGTCTAAGCTTTCAGGGCAGAACTTGACTGGTATTTAACAGGTGTGTTACTTCACCGACTGCCAACCTGCTTACTGAGACTTGGGCTCAAAGCATGCCCACAGTGCCTGTCCAGTTGCATGAGTCATCAAGTAAACAATTATGAGGGGCACAATGCAACTTAGGATGGGTAAACTAGGGGGTGCTACTCCTATGTGTGCGTGGACATTTGCATTTAGTACCAAGGAAATAAACTAAGTTAAATCTGCCCCTGCTACATTTACACTAATCCGCTTAGACCCCTATTCATCTGTGGAAGCATGTTGGGGGAAGCCTTTCATCAGGGACTTTGAAATGTCGATGTGCAGACAGGCCTGATACTGGCCTGGAGTAGCCTGAATACCGGACAGGCATTATACAGGGTGGGCTACCGGGGGGCCCTTTTCAAACCGGGTCTAAGTGGTCGCCGGCCCTCGAGACGAGCATATTTCTTCAGTCCCGTTCAAAATTTACACATTCCTATGAGAGAAAACTTACTTAATACGAGCTGTACTAACACGAGAACACGGACAAGAAGAGCACTTTTGCTGAACCAGCAGTGTCAAAAGCCATTGTCTGTGGCATTTTTAATACGAGTTCAATTGAGTGTCTTCAAACGCTTAATCCCAGTAATCCCTGCAAATAATTCCTGACGGTGTGCGTCACTAGTTCTCCAAAAATGTCAATCCACTCGGCAATTTGCTCTGCGGTTTTACCACCGATGACTTGGTGACTCTGTTTCTTGTGCCGCTAGAGGGGGTTTTATTCTAGAGGACAATAGGTGTTGCGATATCGTGGCATCAAAGGAGTTTCGATCACAGCGGGTCTGGCACGAAAGAGGTGTTTTTGGTTTTTTAAGCCAAACAATGGGTGAACCTGACTTGAATATCACAAATGGACGGAAGTTTTGATGCCGAGGAAAACAAATGCACAAACGATCCTGCCACATTCATTGTAGCTTTTTCAGAGGGAATATAAGCAGGTGCAGTTTTCACAAATGGACTCATACGTCTATCGTACATACCTCGAGATAACCATCATAGTTACCTTCAAGAACTTCCGTTGTTATAATCTGCCTTCAAGAAAATCAGCTATGGCTTCCATGAAGATCGAGTGCAAGGGGCTGTCTTTAGAGACTAAGATTTGAAGTCATCAAGGCTGTTGAAACTGGCTGCAAAAAGGCAAACATCGGACGCTAGTATGGGTTAGTGTCAAGTACGCTTTCGACCATCCTCAAGAACAAGGTAAACATCTTACACAAGTTTGCAACTTCCAAATTTCAGCCCTCATGAAAGAGATGCAGCACTGCTGCCCACGAAGACGTGGAAGAGGTTGTCCTCAGCTGGTTTCGGGGAGCCTGTGCAAAAAACCTACCCGTCAACGGCCCCCTTCTCCGAGAAAAGGCAGAGCATCAGGTGAAGATGATGGATTGCGACTACTTCTCCGCCAACACAGGATGGATCGGTTGATTTAAAGAGCCATATAAAGTCACCTTCAAGCAGATCTGTGGCGTAAGCAAGAGGGTGGACCA
This sequence comes from Acanthaster planci, assembly GCF_054643075.1. Taxonomy (NCBI): domain Eukaryota; kingdom Metazoa; phylum Echinodermata; class Asteroidea; order Valvatida; family Acanthasteridae; genus Acanthaster; species Acanthaster planci. The sequence goes on along the minus strand of NC_141777.1, from coordinate 17,660,301 downwards.
AGTCACAGTGTCAGACTGGCTTCATGACACTCTCCAAGGCATCATCCGTAACTTCGAGCCACGCAACATTTTTAGCACAGATGAGACAGGGCTATTCTACCAGTTAACACCAGACAAGACGATGGCATTTAAAGGAGAGCAGTGCAGTGGTGCCAAGCAAAGCAAGGAGCGAATCACCGTTCTACTGTGTGCCAACATGGACGGCACAACAAAGCTGAAGCCCCTTGTCATCGGAAAATTCCTCAAGCCCTGATGTTTCAACAGCATCACATATCTTCCGGTAATGTACCATGCAAACCGCAAGGCCTGGATGGTGAGTGACCTCTTCATGGAATGGGTCCATCGCCTGGACAAGAAATTCACCCAACAACAGCGAAAGGTCCTACCTTTCGTGGACAATTATGCAGCTCACCCCCCTGTTCCCAACCAGCGCTCAATCACCATCCAGTTTCTGCCCCCCAACACTACGTCTCAGTTCCAGCCCATGGATCTGGGGGTGATCACCAACGAACACTGGTCCAGCTACTTCAGGAAAGCTATGACACAGGGGTGTCTCCTGCAGAGGTGAATGTCAAGGATGCCATTGACATGGTCAACCTGGCTTAGCGAAAAGTCAAGGAAGACTACATTGCCAACTGCTTCAACAAGACAGGATTTCAAGACCAACGGCAGCCTCAAGACCAAGACCCAGCGTAAGTCCAGCCTCAAGATCAAGCCCAGCCCCAAGAACAGGCCCGGCCAGTTATGTTTCTTCAGTATGCAGAGGCCGATGCTGCTCTGCAAGCACGGACGAGCCGAGCGAAGAAGAAATCATCAGGGACCTGAAACAAGAGAAAGAGGGGCACCAAGAGGACATTATAAATGAAAGTTACTGTTATGTGAATTAAAAGAATGGTTTTACAAAATATATCCCCTCCCGCCATTTTCCCACAATGCATCCTGGATGAGATTTGAGATGACTCCGTAGTAGTTTGTTTCACTCATGTCCAGAGCGACGCCTGAATGACAGTGGCGTACCTCAATCGTCAGGGTGGCACTTGCCCTCCTCAACTCCTACACACTTGCGTGGCAGCTCTTCTTGTGGATGATTGATCAGGGGATAAACCTTCAAGCTGTCCACATCAAGGAAACCAGCAACAGCACAGCAAACGCACTCTCTCAGGCGCTGTCTGACCGACAGAGTGGACTCTTTATCCAAAGGATGTCAGCCAGATTTTCGTGGAGATCAAGCTTCCTCAATTCGACCTTTTCGATCTCGCCAACAATGTTGCAGGCGCGGGCGCCAGATGCCCTACAGATTGACTAGTCGAGCCCTCTGGCATTCACCTTCCCTCCCATCTCCCTCTTCCCATGGGTCCTGCCCAAGATAGAACAGAGCTACATCGGATCCTCCTCATCACCCCTTTTTGGGCTCACCAGCTGTGGTTTCAGAGACTGACAAGACTCCCGGTAGACAGCTGCTGGTCCTTCCAGTCAGAGAAGACATCCTCCGTCAGCCCAAGTCATAGATCCTCCACCCACCGCCGGAGAGTCGTCACATGATGTGCTGGATGTTGTCCATTGTTTTTTCAGGGCTTTGGGTTCTTCTGCAGATGCTGTGTCTATTTCGGCCCTGGGTCAACGGCTGTCCTCTCACGAGATTTACATCGGCTGACTACATTTTACTAGCGGGTGCAACGATCACAATGTTTCTCCAGCTGGAGCTCCTGTGAGTTCCGTCAAATACTTCATGTATCTGTTCCACTCAGGCCTCCAGGTTACCACCATCCACAACTACTGGTTGGCCTTGCCGGCTGTCCACTTCGTTTTCAGTAATGGCTTGACTCTCAAAAATGTTGCTATCCAACATTTCCTTCAAGGGATGTTTGTTGAGCATCCTCATGTCAAATGCTTTGTCTTATCCTGGGACCTTGGAAGTTTTCCGTGAGTTCTTGCTAGTCTCCCCCCTCTTCGAACCACTGGCTGATGTGTCTGACTTGCATCTCAACATCAAGTTGCTGCTGCTCCTCACAGTTGTTACATCAAGACAAGGTAGCGAGCTACATGCCCTGTCGATTGCCGATTGTCACATCCGCTGGGAGCCACCCAGGGTTCATCTTATCCCTACCATAGGGTTCCTGATGAAAAACAAGGTGCCTACCTTCTGGCCTCCCGACATATTCGTCCCTGATATAGTGTCACTTTCGGGAGACGACTCTGACTTGAGATGGTGTCCGGTTCAAACTCTCAAGTGCTATCTTGTCAAGCATCGCTGAGAATCTAATTCCCAGTTCTTCGTCACCACAACGAAACCCTTTTCACCCTCTGTCAAAGGATACTATTGCCCAATGGATTGTCTCAGCCATTATCTTCGGTAAGGGACGGCGACCATTTAGACCCGGTTTGAAAAGGGCCCCCCGGTAGCCTACCCGGTATAATGCCTGCCCAGTATTTAGCCTACTCCAGGCCGGTATAAGGCCTGTCTGCACATTGGCATTTTAAAGTCCCTGATGAAAGGCTTCCCCCAACATGCTTGCACAGATGAATAGGGGTCTAAGCAGATTAGTGTAAACATTGTATAGAGCTGAAGGATTAAAAACCACAAGCAGGTTCCTTCTGGGATAGATTCCATGTACCAGTACTTGCAAACAATAGACCCCAGGATGAAGAAGTTCGAGATCAACTACCAGTCCAGCATCCCAGGCCGGTAGCCAGGCCGGTATGAAAGGGGTTTTTGCAACCGGGCGAGCTTACCGGGGGGCCCTTTTCAAACCGGGTCTAAATGGTCGCCGGCCCTAACCGAGACTGGCCAGCACAACTTGATAAGACAACCTCTACTCTTGTCAGGGCCCATGACATTTGGACCGCTATTGCGTCCTGGTCATACTTCAAAGGAGTTCCTCTAGCTGAAATCCGCCAAGGGCTTGCTGGAAATCTCCCTCCACCTTTACCGAGTGTTACCTGAAAGATGTTTTGCAAAGCGCAACAGCCCAATAGCAGAGTGACCCTGCGTTCGGCAGTCCGGGCGGTTGATACTTCAACTTAGGAGCTTCTCCTACGAGTGCTCACTCTTGCAACACTCACCTTATGTTCCTTTTTGTAACTACACTCCCGTTGCCGACCCACCTCCAGGGTTCGGTGCCACTCTGCATATGTAGGCTGGGTAGGGGTGTGTGAATGCAGGAGACTCTTCCCCCACATGGAGTGGGTTGGGTCTCCTCGTCATACTTATCCCTGCCCAACCGCTCCCGTCCATCCTTCCCCACTTTGGCACCGGTTGTTTCCACCACTTTGAAAAGGAAGAACATGGCAATGGGACCTGTGTGCATTTTGGAAGGTCAAGGGGCAGTATATATAATCAAATTTTTTCAGTGAATTGTAAAAGGCACTTGAGAAATTTGCACATGTAGGCTGGGCAGGGGTAAGTATCACTAGGAGACCCGACCCACTGTCTTATGTACATACAGTACTTGCCATAGTGCTCTTAAGTGTCAAGATGCTATGTTTTCCTGACTGAATGCATCATCACTTGGAAGATTATATTTTGTTATTCAAGTTCAATTTTATTGGTTGTCAATTATTGCCATGTATTTCATCATTTAATGTATACATGCATATCATTTTTTGTCAAGTACTGTATATCATGTATGCCATTGTTGCCTTGGGCACATGGTTGCCCATTACTCGACAGGCTTGGTGTTGCCTAATTTATTGGTCGGGCTTAGTGTTGCAAAAAGGGCATGTTGTTGCCCTCACTGTGTTGCAGTTATATGTTTCATCTGGGCTCGTAGATTCTTTCTTTGGGTTCTACGTTCGCATTACTGCACAAAAGAAGCGTAAATACAAGAAATTCTGCTCTACAACTGGGCAAAGATATTTCTTCCTGGGATTCGATGATGGCGGTCCACTCTCTCGGAGATGCTGTCTGCCTTAGCCAGCTATCTTGAGTCAATCTTCACCCCCCCCCGGCAAGTGCCCCAGTTCCGGATGCCCTGTGTGAGGATCTCCTTCCGGATTCTCACCTGGATTCATAGCTGGCTCCACTTCCGGCTCCAGATCCACTTTTATCTCGGGCTTCACATCCGGCTCCGTCAGGCTGCCTAATACATGATGGCGCCCGTTTACACATGTATTTTTTAAATTGAATTTGCTCTTACTAAATTCATTCAAAAATATTAACAATTCTTCAACTTAACGGGTTCTTAGTGGAAAGGCTTGTGGTAGCACTATGCGAAGGGATATAAATATATTTCTTATGAGTATGTGTGGTTCTGGAAAGAACCAGGAGCATACATGACGTTTGCGACCAACTGTGTGCTCACTGTGTCACAGTGACAAGCCTGAAATTCCATTTAACCCGGTTCTATTTACCACTCATATTTAGTTCCACCCCTATGCCACTGCATTGGTCTGTCCAGTTTTTGGACATTTTAAAGTACTTAGCTATGGAGCGGTCTGCAATCTGCGGTCGCTCCTATCTTGCAATTTTTGTATTTTGCTGTGCATACTGAATGATCTTAATTCCCCGTGCACGTAATGATATGGCCGTAGTCCTCCAACTTCAGGATACAAATAGCCACCTCGAACATAGTACAATGTATCAGTGCTCACTTTCTTTCCTTATTATGAATACTTCAGCATCTATTCATTTACATGTGGGCTCTTCCACTCCATACCTTTGGCATCCGGAACACCGCCTCTCAAGACGAATAAAGCAATGAGTTAGAGCCGCAAGTGGTGTTTAACGCTCTTCACCACTTTCAACAGCACCCAGTAGGTCGTTCCTTTCAAGTCCAGAGTGACAACTCCACAGTAGCAATGTACATCAACCGCCTTGGCGGCACTCGCTCCCCTCAACGCTGCACCCTTGTGTGGCATCCCTTCATGTGGACGAACAAACAAGAGATCACCCTCCAAGCTGTCCACATAGCAGGAACTAACAACAGCATAGCAGTCCCACTCTCTCGGGGTGCCGTCTGACCAACAGGGTGAATTCTTCACCCAAACGTGGTCAGCTATGTCTTTGTTGAGATCAACACCAGCAAACCTATCTTCAGAAGTTCTGCTCCAGATTCCCTCACCCATGGACATGGGCGACAGGCGCCCTACAGTTCGACTGGTTTGGTCTTCCGGCGTATGCCTTTCCTTCAATATCCCATGCGTCCTGTCCAAGATAGAACGGGTGCCCTGTCGGGTCCTCCTCATTGCCCCATTCTGGCCTCGCCAACCATGGTTTCTGAGACTAACAAAACTTTTGGCACAATGGCCACTGGTCCTTCTACCCAGGGAGGACATTCTTCATCAACCCAAGTTGTGGGTCCTCCATCTAGCACCGGGGGGATCTTCACTTCTCGTGTTGGACATTGTCCAACGATCCTTCAGTGCATTGGGCCTTTCTGTTGATGCTGCATCTATGACGTGACTGCCGGTCGACCTTGGCAGCTGTTTATTCGGGGTTCAGCGATGGATCAAGGGTTTCTGGTAAAGCTGCCATTCACCATCTCTTTCGGGGAATGTTTGTTGAGCGTCCTCACATCAAACGTCTCATTCTGTCTTGGGACCTTGGGAGCATCTTGCACGTTCTCGTCAGTTTCTGATTCATCTGATCTCCATCGCAGCATCAAACTGGCATTCCTCCTGGCAGTCGTTACCTCCAGACGCAGCAGCAAACTATATGCTCTGTCAACTGTTGAAGGTCACATCCGCTGGGAACCGCACAGGGTTTGCCTTATCCCAGCCACCGATTTCCTCACAAAGAACCAGATGCCTGCCTTCCAGCCTCCGGACATAGTTGTCCCCGATACAGAGAACTGACAAGAAATGGTGTCCAGTTCGTACTCTCCAGTTTTACCTCACCAGGACCAAGCCTCGCCTGGAGCCTGGTTCCAGATTTTTCATCACAACCACAAAGCCCTTTTATTCAGCGGCAAAGGACACTATTGCCTGATGGACAGTGTCGGCCATCATCTTTGCGAACCAGGACTGGCCTACTCGGCAAGACGAGATGATTCGTTCTCACGTCAGAGCCCACGATCTTCGGGTCGCCTCCGTGTCCTAGTCATACTTCAGAGTTGTCTCCCCGGCGGATATATGCCAGGCGGCTTGCTGGAGATCCCCCTCCACCTTCACCGAGTGCTATCTGAAGGATGTCCTACGGAGCAAGATAGTTCATGGCGCAGCAACCTTGCGCTCGGCGGTTGGGACAGCATCTTGCACCATCCCACTCCGAACAATGAATTCTTCATTGTAGATACCTCTTTCTCTGATGAGTGTTCGCTTGGGTGACGCCCGCCTATGTTCTCTATAGTAACTACTCTCCCATCGCCGACCCTTCTCCAGGGTACAGTGCCACTTTGCATATGTAGGCTGGACAAGGTAAAGTATAACTATGAAAACCCGATCCACACTAATGTAGGGGAGGAGTTTCTCTTCTCGCTCCACCTTTCTGTGGTAACGTTATCAATTGTAACATATCAAGAACAGACTGTAGCCCTTGTACATATATATGTTCATAATATCTTTCTATGTGTATGCTATTTGTCATTTTTGCATGCTATTTTTCTCTTTCTTTAGTTGTACAAGCTCCCAGGCTGCTGATGTTGATTTTATGTAGCCATATCAACTAGTGATATTATATAGGGTCAACTGGGCAACCCAGGACAGTTGAGGGCTAAACACATTTAGAGGTCCTCAACCCTCCCCCTCCCCAAGACCAACAGGAGTTGGTCAACAGTAAGATCGATGCTCAGTAAGATCGTAAGTTCCTAAGCTGATACTCATGATTACTGTGCTAACTGTTCCAGCCTCTTTCTGATCAGAACCAGCATAAGCCAAAAACTATGCAACCCTGAGGGTACTGGGCTGCGGTGTGTGCGGTCAGAATGCTCAGCTCCCCTAAAGCTGCTGTTGGGGCAACGAGGTCTATTGAGGTGGTTTGCATTCCAATAGAACCTAGCAAAGAATACCGCACTCCATTGACATGGCTCACAAAAGCTTGCAGAGGAATGGTCCCATGCGAGCTACGCTGACCACCTCACGCTATGAGCCACACTGCCTTCAGACCCACCTTCAGTGGGGTATCCAGGCATAAATCAGACACTACACCTTTCCGGGCCACTCCCCAACTGACACCTGGGGCGGCCCCATTGAAAACAATGCCGGACCATGCAGGCACAACGTAGCCTACAACAGAGATAACAGAATCCATCGGCCTGCTACACCCCCAAGGCTTCTGCATACCATATATCACCCCACTGTCGGGCTGTCAAATGGGGCTCACTGGGAAGAACGACTCTGAGGCAACTACCCCAGGGGTTCTTCAGACTCCCTCCTCAGCTGAACGTGAACCGCAGCCCCACCATTCCACTGCCTCTGTCCACGCGGCAGCATCTGCCAACTTGATGGCTGGATCAACCATGCAGAAGAAATGCAAACACTTTTCTTCCACCGGGTCCAAACTTTAGAAGTCAAAATCCTCAACCCACCAGGACATTACTCCTGTGGCTATCATGATGATGTTCCAGTCCAACTCAGAAACACTATCTTTGATAGCCATCCGCCTTGACCTGAAGCCCACGCCTATGGTGACTGCCCAGGATCCTGATCCACTACCCGATACAGCCAAGATGGTTGCTGCTGAATTGAACTCCTTTTACTTTGTGTCCTAGGTTTTTGATGTGAAATCCCTCTCAAAGCCTTTTCATTGATGTAAAATAGGAAGTTTGAACTTGCTTTTGATGTGGGTAGCAGAAAATGAACCAATAATTTGTTCAGCTAATAACTAGAGTACTACTTGGTTCCTTGAAAAATTTCCAGGCAGTGTTGCACTTGGAATAAGTTGTAGCTAAGTTCTTCGAATATGTAATATTTCTGTGAAATATATTAGTGAATGGAAACCCAGTATCTAGTTGAATTATTCAGTATTGCTTTCCCTGGACTGCTGGTATCCCAACAGCATGGACATAGTGCAGGTTGATCTGTCCTTTCGTTGGATATGTTTCATTACATTGAGAGTTCTCCGTTGTGCACTCACTGTATAAAAAGGAATTGGGGGGGGAATACTTACATGATGCCAGCTTTATAGTCATGACCAAGCAGGAAATTACAAAAACAAAAGATGCATTCCTTGTGTATGCACGTTCGTCAATAGTCAAAACATTTTTGGTGTCTTACCTAAGATTTTGAGCGCTGAGTCCAAGAACGAGCTCTAAAAAAGAGCAGAAAACGAAGTCATATGTACGCCAACAATGGTAGAACAGCCAAGGATGTGAAAAACAACTTGCATCTGGGAAACTGAGCATTATAAGGATGCACAGTAACCACAATTTCATGCACTTATCAGTGGGTATCAACACACAGGTGTAAGCAACAAAATCACAAATTTTAGCTGATGTCAGACTGTGGGATAAAATAATTGTTTTTTCACTTTGTATCAAAGAGAATCAGTAAATAATTGTACAAAGTCTCTAAAACAAATTGCATTCTTTTGGTGTAACTATGGAATCTCCCATCGGTTCGATGGATCAGCAGACATGCAAGTCATTTCCTATTTGTGTGGGTTGGCTGGTTGTAGATTTTTGTATAAAACCCACTCACAAATCACCATTTTGAACTTTGACTTTAAAACATTCCCCAAAAGCCCTCCAGTTGTCTCTGTTACACAGGTTTCAGATTTTTTTTCAGATTTTCTCTGATTCAAGCCTTTGTAAGGCCTGTATCTTTTTATGGGAAACATCATCATGGTATGCCATTATATTCCCTTGGTCTACCTTAAAAGTAGTGCAGCCCCTGACATTGTATACTTTTTCATCAAGCTCTCAAAATTTTCATTCATAAATCTTGAGTTTCCATACCTGTAACATAGTTCCAACAATTTTGGCCGGATTTTCTAATTATTTTGGTTCTTTTAGACTTCCATGATGAACTCTTTTAAAATGCCCCCAAAATAAGAAAATACTTTGCTTAAAAATTTTAGTTACAATTTCAACTTTCAGAATTTCTGAAATGTTTACTCATGGGATTTCTGAGATTTGTTCAAGTACACCATGCTTAGCAACACTCAACTGAATTTTATGCCCAACTTCTGGATGCCAAAGTTTTGATTTTTAGACTTAATTTCATGACACTGAGCTTGTTCTCAAAGCTTTACCAGTGTGTATAATGAAGTTAATACTACCAATATTTAACTGAATGGTTTTGAAGTTTTTCTACAGAGAGATTTGACAACATTGCATGAGGACACTTGATGAAAATGTTGAAATGTGCCAAATAGGGAACCCCAAAATTTATTTTTCCCAGAATGTATACATAACATGTACATGTAGGTCAGTATGTTTGAACTGACTGAAAAATCTATTTTGACTAGGTTTGACTCAGCCATCGTCAGATAACTATGAACTTCCGGCAAACAGGTCCACTACTGAGAAAATACAAGGCTTCCTTTCAACCGCTCAAGAGCACTGGTGAGTTTGATAATTGAAAAGTGATTGCTCTGTGTCCAAAAAGAGGCCATTACTGCTGTGGCACTACATTCACATGCATGTAATACACATTTCTAAGCTTGGAGAGTGCAAGCTTTGCAGAAATTTCACACCTTGTTAAATGAAGAGACATTCAAAGTGCATATGTAATGTTGTGTCAATGTGCCACTGCAGTAATGATACTGGTCCTTGGATTAGTTTAGAATGAACAGGAAAAGATCGGCAACAACTCTGTTTGGCAGATTCATCTACCTGTAAATGAGTTTGGAAATGAGAATTTTAAGACTCATGGTAAAAGTTGTTAACATCTTTTCGAAATCATTAATCTATTAACCACTTTGTGCCGGGGCATTTTTCAACGTTGAGAATGCTGGGCTGGCATGACTTTCATTTTTTTCGTTTTCAAAATCCTTCAATAATTCATCATTCCATTTAACAGTCATTTATAGCCACACGGAGTAATCTTCAGGCACTACTCTAAGTTGACAGGTGACCTTCATTGACGCCCGAATATTTCAGCCAGGCCTGCAGCCTTCTAAACAGAGCCCAGATTGTGCGGTGTTATACAACTGTCTTTTGTTCACGAACCTGGCTCAGTGCAGTGCTGACCTCTTTTCAATAGGGGCCAGATTAGCATGCAGCGGTGCTGTGTGGCTCATCGCTGCGGTGGTGGAGAGCCTTTGTCCCCGGTGGTAATCCGCTTGCTCTAGATACCCCAAACCCTGGTATACGGTTTCAAAATAACGCTGGATTATCACCACTTTTGAGAGTGAAAAATGCCGGTAATGCCCAGCAGCCTGGTCTTTTGTTCGGAGTACGGTCTTTTGTTACAGGGCCCTGTTTCCTTTGTCCGAGTTCAGAGACCCCGGCCACACATATAAACCATACGGCTCTGATTTCGGAGTCCCCGGCTGGCAGTGGTTAAGGTGATTATTATGTTCAGTAAAAGTTGCACTTTTTAACCACAATATGTTAAAATGTTACACAAAAATGTTTTTGGAGGAGAAAATCTTCATAGCTCAGTCTTGTGCTTCAATAAAAAAAATCAAATCATGAGATTAGTTTAAAAATACATTTGAAGTCAGATGATTCATGCCAAATATGATGCCGAATTGATTTTTTAGCTTGTTTTGATGTTTTCCAGACAGCTTGCCATGAAAAGGGTCAAGAAACAACTTTCCATGGTCTGAATTGTCTTTGTAAACTATAGTACAGACTGAGGTTATCATTTGAGAAGGATCACTTAAGCTAAAATCTACCATGTGCAGGTGACAGTCAATTTAGGTGTAAGCAACGTTTTGTGTTTCGCCTCTAACTGAATGGACTACATATTTGTTGGGTTACATGCATATGCTACATGTTGCGTTATGCACATTACATGATGTTTTCAGGTGTGTGCAGGTTGTGTTTTTGGGGGGGTCACATAAAGGGGTAATAATGCATTACACAATTGTCCAGTTCATTTTACGCAGTTGATAAAAATATTTGGGATAAATTAAGTCCTTGGAGTACATATGTCTTTCATTGTTTGTAGTTGCCATGTCCTGGCCAGTGCATGCGACAACATGGGACACAAGTTGTATGCCTCCCGCCCCTTCACTGAACATCTTGTACAGTCTATGGCTTTGTTGCTGAATCATGCACCTGACAACAGACTTCGACCCGTTATTCATATCCTTTTTGCAGTTATAAGTGCATCTACCCATTCACTGGGCCATGCCATGGTGCATGGACACTGTATGGCTATTGTGACGAAATGGCTTTAACAAGTTTAGCTTTCAGTTAAAAGATGGCATCATTCTTATCTTTGTATAGGCACAGAGAATGCGTGACACCACTGTATTGGTACCTGTGTACATTAGCATTCATTTGTGTGTAATTTCCCTTATAAATGTACATGTTTAAGGCAGCGTGGGACTGGCGCAAGTTTATGTTTTGTCTAGTGTGTTTCATGCCGCGTGCGGCGTAGGCAGTTTCACAGAAGTCTCGAGGCAGTCTGGAGGCCTGGTTCAGTGAGTGAACAGTGCTGTGTGTGACCGTTCCTTATGTGTGTGCTACCGCTGAGAGTCTGCTAGCAATTCAGTACTGGTTCCGCAATCTAAGCAGTAGTAAGTAACCGTAATGTATCCACTGTAATTGACTCATAATTGTTCTTAGTATCGGTCAGAAAAGACCATGGGTAGAACAATACTGTGTGGGTAGAGTTCTTGGCAGAGTTGTCGAAGGTTGTCCGAAGGTCACCCTCTAGAAAAGCGGTGAATGATTGGATAGCCAGAGAGTTACCCGTTAGTTTGGGTTAGTTAGTTAGCACTGGTAATCCGCTGATATCCTGGGTGCAGTCACCCGAGTGAGGTTGCGTATTGCGAATTGTGGATACAGGTTAGAGGTTGCGGATTGCAGATTATTGGCGGCACTTTGCAGATTGCGGATTATTTAAGTGTTCTTTTGTAGTCGTATTTTGTTTTATTCTTTTTTAACTCTTGTATAAAATAAGTAACTCCAATTGTGTAAATATAGTGATTATATAAGCTAAAGAAAAATATATTAAATAAGTCCTGTTGATCTTGCCGGTAATATCTTGTTTATGCACATGCTCATGGTTGTGTCAGTCAACCAGGTCACCAAATCAATAACCGATCGGTGGTATATTTCTGCCAAAACAACCCCTAACCCCTGGACCTTAGATTGCTCGTCAAACTCAAGGCAGATAGTTTAGGTTTAGGTCAGGTGACTTTCCCCACAGTTGGAAACAATTCGCCCAGACTGGCGAGACCTATGCTGGCTCGTGGGAATAAAACGCCACACTATACATGTTTTACATTACTGCAGCACTAACTTCTCAATCTCTGTGCAGGGAAAACTTGACACTGTCCTGGGCGCAGACATTTTTAATTCAAGTGTTTGCTGGTTGAACATTTGAAATCAGGTAGAATGAATATCGAATTATGTACTCTATATGCAACGCCTATAGGGTACCACAAAAATCACTAAATGCCAATGTAAAAAGTCACAGCAAAGTTATCTTCAGTGCATATATGCGCATGCATTTGCGTTTTTTATGCAGAGCAAAATGAAATGCTCATTTACTGATTGTTCGTTAGTGTTTGTGCATATTGACTTTGTTGGCATATCATTTCAGAATATAGGGCAGATATGCAAATACTGGGACAAAAGCTGTACAAAATGTTGAGGATTTTCCATAGATTTGTGCACAAACATGGATGCACCCAGCAGGCATCACTTTGTACGAGTCAGTGCTCTAGTTTTTATATATACATGTACAATGTAGCTCCAGACACCTACCATGTGGTTGAGTACATCTTGAGAATGTGAGTGCTGTGCACCAGACGTGAGAAGAAGAGAACATGCACACATTATGCTGTGTGTTAGTTTTGACCAGTGCTGCAAGTAAGCTCCCAGTGTCAGTTTGGTTTGGGGTCAGTTATGACACAAGTCAGGAAATTTTTGACATGCTTTAGTTTAGTTTGTTTTTGGAAGTATACAGGTACAGTATGTACGGTATACATTGAAACATCAAAAGGCTTGCAATATACACATCATAGGACTTTCATGTATGAATGTAGTTAATAAGACTCCTGCCCCCGTTCATGAGCCACTTTGGTTTCAATATTTGAACATGTTTTGTAGCTGTTCCTTGATGTTTATTTGGGAAGTTAAAATTTAAAGGAAAGTTACAGTTGCTTGCCCGACATTTTCTTACCACTTTTCGCTCATCATCTATTTGGACCATGCTTGAACAACACAATTGAAGTATAAGTGAATAAGTAAAAGGAAAAAAAATCAGCCAGTATGACCAAATCAGACTCCCTCTCAACAGAATACCTGATTGAAAAGATTTTATAGCAAATCATGCTGTTTTTAGTATTTTCCACCACCAACTTATGGCATTTGTATCCACTCTAAAACAAATAAGAGTAATATCAAGTCAGCATTCTTTTCCAGGACAGCATAAATTAACTTGTTAATTATCACAAATGTTCGTGCCTACTTCACCAATGGGACAAATTTTCCATAAGTTTTCATTCTAATGGAGATCTGGCAAAATTCCACTGTGGTGAATATGTACTATGACTAGTATGACCCAACAAAAGGCAACTGCACCAAAGTTCGATGTTTCGTTGTTGCTGGACTGCCTAAATGTCAGCCATGCAAGCTTGCAAGATCACTGTTCTTTGAGTTCATGGAGTCGAACAATGAGAAATATCCAATCAAAAGTCAGTTTACATGGCCACATGATGGCATCATTGGCCTAATATGGATAATAAGTGTTTTGCTACTGGACAGGAAAATGGTAGTCTGAATACACACGTACAACTAAATGTAGTGAGAATTTGTCATCTTTATGCACCACTGGAATGTGGTACATTTTAATTTTTTTGGGGGGGGCATGTTTTTCATATATAATGTGTAATGGTGGCCATCATACAGTACACATTGATGTACAGGTGCACGTATGCACTCTACTTGTGTACACATACATGTACAAATTTTCTTGTACATGTGCATGCACATATTCATTAAGCCCATGTATTGATGATAATATAACTCATCTATTTCCATTTCTGTTGCTCTTTTGGCTGTTTTAAAGAGTATTTTGTCCAGTTTCCACGTGAGACAGTTAAACTTCCTTAGCCTGTTTTACGTGTGTTCATGAAGTCACTAGTCCTGCACTGCCCTGCAGATTGCCATGGTGATGTTTTACTGCCAGTGTTACATTACTTGGGTGACTTCATGCTTCAAAGACTTACCTGTGCATGGGATGTTGTTAACAAACGGATCGACATGGGGTAGGTATTGATCTTTCTTTTTATTATTATCACCAAAGTCACGTTTATAGCTTGAGACAACACAATTAAATGTTACTCAAACTAGAAGTGGGAGGTGCCTATGCACCATTCACAAATATCCAAAACAAATTGAAAATGAGCAACAGTGTAAAGTATCCTGCAAAGATGTTGCAGCTGGGTTAATACTGTTAATTCAAAGAAAAATGAGGTTTTGTAAACCTTTCAGGGATTGTTTATTGTCAAGTAACTACTGACCTACATAGAAGACATACAAATGGACAGGTGGAACAATGTCGTTAAATATTTTTGGGCCTGGACTGCTTCAGGCATTTAGTTGAAATAAAATACTAATTTTGTCTGAAGCTAATGTAGTTTACATTTTCATGGGATCCATATGAGTGTAATATCAAACACACAGGGAGGATTCTGAGACCAGAGAATCAAACCAGGAATCACAGGAGATTATAGATGAGATGTTTCTGCGACTCATCACAAGGGACTATCTGGATCTTCTGAGTAAGAATGAGATTGTTTTTCACATACATGTTGGCACAGCACATAAATACCCAACTAGATCCCACAATATGAGTCCTCACACCTGTCATGGAATAAATTATTCTAAGCTCTTTGTTGTGATGTGTTTGTCAATTTTGCTATTTCATGGGTGAAATTGTCTGATCTGTTTATTTCCACCATGCAAGATTTCTGTTTGGGCCAGTGACTCGAAATGAAAGTCTGGTTTCCATATGGTTGTAGTGATGCTGAAGACATGCAAGATGCCAAGATACGGACAGTCATGGAAGAGATATTGCTTGATGTCACACCCCTAAAAAAATGAAACAAAGTGACATCCGAAACTTAAAAAACATCTGCATCAAATGCTTTTTTATGCCCTGCCCGACAAAGTTGAAGATGCATACTGTTTCCGCCTTGTCCTTCCGTGGGTGGGTGTGTGTGTTTGTGGGTGCACTAACCTTACATACCTAGTGTGGACTTGTAAACAAAAGATGTCCACACGATGCAGGAAAGGAAGACGTTCTGTGGACTTACGCATGTCCACAGGACATTTCCCCTTCTCTGAAAAAGACGTTTAGAGGCATTTGGGGGTAGGGGTCATCCGTCTTAAAAGGAATAGTCAAGGAAACCTTGTACAAAAAAAAAAAAAAAACCAGCTGAAAATGGTGTTCCCAGTTCAAGAAAAGCAAGTATTTGCACTGAGTTTTCTTAACTGTATAAAAAAAAAAGGAATGTCCACACTAGGTATGTGTGTGTCCAAAAAACTTGTCAGCACAATAACTTGAATATTACATGCCCTATAGACTACAATTGGTATGTAGGTTGTAATCAGTGGACCTAAAAAGCTTTTTGAATTTGGGTGCAAAATATTAAACTTCATGGTCAAATTGGCTGAAACAATGGGAATTTCATCAGCGTGATTACTTGAGAATTACGGAAATCAAATTCGGTATGTAAGTTGTAATCAGTGGGCCTCAGAAGCCTATTGAATTTGGAGGTAACATATTAAGGTTCAAGGTCAAATCGGCTAAAACATTAGAAATCTTGTCAGTGCGATAACTTTTGAATTATATGTTCTACAGACTTCAAATTTGGTATGTAGGTTGTAACAGTGGTTCTGAGAAGCCTATTGAATTTGGGTGCCAAAGAAGTTGCAAGGTCAAAAGCTCAACTGAATAATGGTATGCTTAGGGGATTTCATGCAGTCTTGGCAGGGCATATGTGTTTGTCAACACACCTGTCTTGTTTAGGTTGTGATACTGCCTCTTGAAGCCAAGCTACTCCACTTTGATGTGTTTTTATGGTCAGCTATTTTGTTGACAGTTGGGGCATCACATGTGAATAACAAGGGCAAAATGGGCTGTATGAGTGATAATTTAAAGTGAGAAAGCCGTCATTGTACATCTGTCATGCCATGGTGCTTTTTTGTGCCTTCTTGAGATTTGGCAAAGTTGAACCTGATCTAACTTTCCCGACTTTGCATCAGTCAAGATTAAGCATTTCCATAAGATGACCTATTGTTGAGGACGGATTGGTGATCACCTCTCTGTGTCTCTTCATGTATGTATAGAAATCAAGCTTAACTCTGCCAACTTACAACTGAATTTGTTATGATAATTATTTCCACAATGTTTTAAAGCGCCATTATTGTCCCTGCACATTGGGCTCACACATCTATGAACATTCCTGAAACCATCTCAGCTCCCTGGGGAGTATACAAACCCAGAGCTGCCATTTCGGCACAAACAGCTAAACATAATCACGTCTGCCCTCACAGGTACCCATTTACTCCTGGGTGGAGAGAGGCACATAGGAGTAAAGTGACTTACCCTGGATCACAACATGCTGCCACCAGCTGGATTCGAACCCCTGATCCTATCAGCAGAAGCTACAAACCCCAACCACTATGCCACATGCCTCAACATGGTCATTTATACTACTCAGTGTTGTAGTTGCCACAACCTGAATTCAAGTCACAAGCTATTCAAATGAACTGCAACAAAAGCATTCCTTTGTCATTGTTCACCCTGTTAGTTGTGACAAGCCTTGACCATGGTCTCAGGGGTAGTTTTGTGTCTGGTCTGGTGATGGTCTCGACCACAACACTGATACTACTGCTGTATTTTCATATCTCTTTAGAAATATTACTTATTTTTGTCATGCTTTCTATACATAGATATAAATATTGGGAGACCTCTTTTGAAAGATATATTTCAAAGGGATTTGTGGTTAAAATGTTACTGTGTGGTACTCAGTTAATGATCATGTAAGTCAGCTGTTAGATTATTCAGGCAAGTTAGAATAATGGTAAATTACACTACTCCAAAAAATTAAACGAACAAGACAACAGAATGTTTTTGCCATGGTCTATATGGGCTACCATTAGAACAAGAGGCATTAAAGTTATATGACAACACCTGAATGATTTTTACGTAACTTTAATGCCTCTTGTTCTAACGGTAGCCCATATAGACCATGACAAAAACATTCTGTTCTCTTGTTCCTTTAATTCTTTTGTGTAGTGTATATAAGAGCTGTATTATTTCGGCCCCTCTCACAGCCGGCTGGAGGTGGATTCTGCTGGCCTAAGAGGTCACCTATACTACCATAGGTCTTTTTAACTTGGTAGGCATGTAAAGATACTCCTTATTGTTACAAATTTGAGGTTTGAAGTCAATCACACAAATAGTTTTGTTGTTACGTTCATTTGAAGTTCAAGGCTAGATGTGTGCCAGTCCGCATGCACTGAGCACCAGAGTAGAAATAGTATGCATGACCCATCTCAGAAAACTTGCCAATGCCCAAGGTTCAATTTTTCACAAAATTGGTGTAAAGATGACCACAAAAAGTTACTCTAAAAACTCAGTAGGGCTCAGCTGCTGAGAAAAAAATGCACTGCAGAGATAACTGAAAAAAATGTTGGGGGGGTATCCCCCTACCACTCTTTTAAGGTTAAGTCCCCAAAGTATTTACATTTAACTTAGAATGAGGTTTGTAATTATTTATGCTGCATATGCTTGTGAAGGACACGACAAAAGACCATAAGACTTAAGTTTGCAAACAAATTATCTGAAGCATTGGTACTCTGCCAGCTTTATGTTATTGTTTTTATGGGGGAAGAGTATTTGTACATGTATTGGGTTTTAACACGTTGGTTTGCAGCATGAGCACATGCAGTTTATCATTTTTCTTTTTTAGGTAGTGTTTTCAAGAAGAAGAATGGGGGTACAGATGCTAGTGAGGGTTATATCATGGAGGAAATGATGGAGTCTGATTCTGTAACATCTGAGGAAGTGGGCCATAAAATGACAGAGTCAGAACAACTCGGTGAACTTGGCAAGATGATACTTCAAGATGAGGTTAGACATTTTGGATATTGGTCCTTATCGTTCACATTTATACTGTAACTGAGGGGTGTTAGATGCACCAGTGTCACATTGTGTCACAAAGTAGTGTTAGTGGGCAGATGTGCATGAAAAAAATGGTGATCAGTTAGCATGGTAATGATTAAGCAGTTTTTCCGTTAAAGCTAGAAATTTTTTTTTTTTTACTAGCGATAAAGAATTTCTTTATGTTTTTATGCCACATTCTGTGATCCCAACTGCCTTGTGAAACTTTATTCTCAGTCTTGATGTTTGGACAAGTGTTAACATTCAGTGGACATTTTTTGTTTGTACTACACATTTGTTTTGCATGTGAAATGTAAACCTTAAAGGGGGGCCACACCATTGTTTTTTGGCCATAATTTTGCAGGATTGGCTGATTTAGAGGTATGGAATTCATTGAAGCTTTCATTCCTCTGACTTTTTCCATGTTTAAGTTAACTGCTTGAAAAAAATTGAGAAAATAACAATGGTTAAATTGAAAATCTTATTTATTTTGGACAAAATCCATTAACAGCAGGGCATTCTGAGTCAGCAAACAACGTACACGCAGAGTCGACCTGCAGATGAACAGATTTGACATATGCTCTTGCCTTTTAAAAAGAGTATTTTTCTGCGACCAAGAGTTATCAGTAAATTTACCCTGAAGTACCATGCCTCTTCAACAGTGTAGCATTGTGGATTCATGGGGAAAAATTCAAGCAGTGAAGTTACTGCAGTCGACTTGTGTCTATGCCACGATAATTATGTTGTATGCAAGTGCATGCATGATTGTGCTTTGTGGCCACACTTTGGCATCTGTTAACACATCAATGGAAGTCTCAAGCTGTATTTGCATTGGACTTTTCTTACTTAACCGATTGTGAAATAAAAAGTGGTCCAATGAGGCAATGCAATGAGGGCGCTTTGACCTTTCTGCATTTATTTTTGTCCCTAAACACAACTTTACCGTCCTCATTATCTCTAAATGGTGCACTCTTAATACCAGTTAATTTTCTAACAGTGTCAAAAACAATTTCTGCCATGATTATGACCAAAACAGGAAAAAACTATGGGAAATATTAGCCACATGCCATACCGCGACAAACATGCAATGCGCATGTGCAGTTTCCCGGTATGTAACGTGCTGTTGTACTTGCACTTGGGCCAGATGCATGCTCTACCGGCCACTTTCCCATGCTTTTACTGACTCGTGTTGTCCACACTGGACTTTCCGTCTCGAACTCGAAAAAGTGTCTCGATAATTTTCCTGGGCAGAAGTTGGCCGGTAGAAATGACCTCATTTCTCAGTAAAAGTAGCCAAGAAGAAAATTTCCTGGGATGTCTCCATGGACCTTACACTGGGAAAAGTAGCCATCGTTTTGGTAAGTAAAACCAAAAAAGTCTAGTGCGAACACGGCTTTAACACCCATTCTCAGTTGACTCTTAACTACTAGTTATTGGCAAACAGGAAATTATATCTGGAAATACAGGTTGTGGGCAAAAAATTCCTCACCGTGCAGGTTGGAAACAGCAGCTTGGTTGGCTAGGCATATTATACTGCATTTTGGAACATTTAAAGGGGCCACACCTGTTAGTTAAGAACACAAACTTAACAAAATCATTCAGCCAAACACAGGTTAATTTTGGTCTCCGGAAAAAGTGCTTTAAAAATGAGCATTTTTATTTCTTAATTCTTCGAAAATGGTGAGATTGACCAGGCTAGGTCCCCATGCCACTGACAACATAGGAATTAAACATAGGAAACAAAAATGCAAACTTACATGATGAAACAGAAGAAAAACACTGACCGACTGCAGTGACTTATACAACATAGAACAGGCAACATCAAACCTCATAGTAGCAAATTAAACTGTACAGAAAAAAAGGGCCGCTGCTCGCTGAGATACAGAGATGTGTCCCCAGCCAGTGTTCTGTAAAAATCTCTGTAGAAATCTCAGTGGTAGTCATCAGTGGTATACCTGGCAAGATATGGGATGGAGGGGTACCCCCTTACCTGTCCAGTCCCTATACATACTCTAGACTATTGTTACCTAACACATCCCCCTTAGAAGTCTGTAAAGAGTTCCTGAGATTCCGATCAAACAATGACCAACACAAAGGCGGGAGGGGGTTCTCTCCGTCCCATGTCTTGCTTCAAATGATCAGTGGAATGCTAAAAGCAGTCCATTGTACCTTTTGTACCTTACATCAATGGACATGGCCCAGCACCCCCCAAAAAGGAATGTGGCATCACAATGAACATACCAACAGCTGGGCGCACTACTTCCAACTGTGTCTTGATCCAGCACCCGAGCCCTTTTTGTTACAGTATAACCTCTTTATTCAGACTCCTAATACATCTGTACACACCACACACAAAAATTGGTGCCTGTTTACAGATTTAGTATTCAAAATGAAACAAAAGTTTAAACAATAGTCAGTTAAACAAGAAAACAAAATTTCTGTTTTTTCAGAAACAATAGCATTCTCTGCAGAAATATTTTACAGATTGACCAAGGCTGTCATTTACTTTCTTTTGGGTACAATATTCAAGGATTATTCAGCAGTCCTTTTTTCCTTGTGATTTTACCAGTGGTGTGTCCTACCTTTAATAAGGTTTTGGTGGTTGAGTGTAGTGCAGTTGTTTCAAACCGTTGCACAAATTCTATCATTGTAACTTATGAATAAAGTTTTTGATACATTGTTGATTTTCCGGGGAAAGTTTTGGTTATTCTGAGGAGGCTAGGCTGCATATTGTAACAGGTAATGCATCCACATGTTGCAACAGACCAGTGTGCCAGTATATTGTAACAGGCTAATGCGCCCGCATATTGTGACAGACAATTGTAAATATGTAATATGTAATATTGTAAATATGCAAATTCCTTTGCATCTGATTCAATTCACTAAAACTTATGATCAACCGTAGTGGGCCCTCTAGTTCTATTATGCATAGCGGAATGGCTGCCATGTTCGTCCTTCTTTTCCTTAACGTGATTCTAAACGGATGTGTCTTTTTGACATCTTTGAGTTTATCGAGTTTATGTTTGGCTTCCACACCTTTGTGATATCATAATAAACATACATTCTATATTTCTGAGTTAATGTGTGTATTTTCTTGTTTTGGCAGTATTTTCCTCTTCTCGTGTGTGCATTTTATAGGTTGTTGACTCTGCTATTATACTACCGAGCGATACAGAGGGTCAACCGGGCAACCCCCGGATTGTTTCGGGTTCTGTGAGGCGGTGCGAGCGATCCAATACTGTGGTCCCCCTCTTTCCTTGGTATATGTAGGGTCAATTGGGTGACTCTGGGTTTGTTGGGGTTACAAGGAAGTACGAGCATTCCAAATTCTGTGATCCCACATTCCCCTATAGCCTGAGAGGAGTCAGTCTGCAGAGGATCTA
The DNA here is from genome assembly GCF_054643075.1 of Acanthaster planci. NCBI lineage: Eukaryota > Metazoa > Echinodermata > Asteroidea > Valvatida > Acanthasteridae > Acanthaster > Acanthaster planci. The sequence continues at coordinate 17,638,747 of NC_141777.1, read as the reverse complement.
GTGGCGTCTTGGTAAACTTGTGTTTCCGTGGCTTATCCCTGCTATCAGTACCATCTTTGGTTCAGTTCAGGGTTAGCCTACACCACGCTTCAAGAATCTGAACTGCAGTGCCTACGATATCCAAAGGTTCAGTTCCCCAACGTAACACTGAAGCATTGCAGTCAACGATAGTACAGAATGGTGCTGCACTCGGGGTCGAAATTTCCCCCGCCAGCTGAGTCTGGGCGCAACACTTCTGCATCCCAGTTCCGAAGTATTTCGAACGGGTGATGCTGGCCGACAACAAGCTCTTATCAACACCTACCATGGGCAACACCCGACATCGGCATGGCTCACAAGACCACGCGATAGGGCAACCCCACGCCACCAGTGCTATCTACACCGGCCGCATCACCCCTGGTGCCATTGTCTTAAGATGCCCTTTCAACTGGGGCACCTGGCCATGACAAAGATGCTGACTCTCCACGAGACAAGGCAACACTGCTCTCCGGAGTGGTCTCTGCAGAGACAATTCCAGGCCATGTGGGCACACCACCACCTGCACCTGGGACAACAGAGCCCACCGGCCTCCTGTGCCATTGGGGCTTCCGATCTTTGTACGTCACCCTGTCTTCAGGCTACCTTCTGGCCCTTTCTGGGAAGACTCCTTCTCCTCCCGTATCCTTAGGCGTGGGGTCAAAATACAGACGGTTTAGAAACAGTTCAATGGTTGGTGTTAATCCCCCTTCATTCCGTTCTTCTTTTGGTGTTGGACAGTTCAACGGTTTGAAAAGAACCATCTGCCCTGGACTATCTAGCTTCACGAGCAACCCTGCAACAATGGAGTTTGTGGCTTTAATACACAGCCATAGTTGTGAACAAACGATCCTATTCAAGGAGAACTTCATTGGCCCCGATCAGCCTTCCTGGGCTGGCGGTAAGGATGAGTGGTTAACACCTTGTGATAGAAATGCAAAATCAACTGCCTTATAGGCTACAGACATTTCTCTAGCTTCAGAAACGTTTTGAGTAGGTAATTCATGACAAAAAGACATTGCCACAAGATAATTTTCGTCTTTAAGCATTTTTTAGACTGGGAAATAAATACATTTATATGGGAGTGACGGGAAATGCCAAACACAGTTGCCTCATTTTACCGCCTGATCTATCGTCTCTGAAAGGAAATATCCACATACACACAATATGAATTTATTTTGAACTTCAGTCACGTGTACCATATTCTTTGAAACTAATAAAATAGTACAACTCCGCATCAAATAGTGCTGCAAATATGTGTCAAGGTTGGGTTCAGACAGGGCTTGGACATTTTTTGCGGAACTTCAGATCAGTTGGGGTTTGGACATGTACACACATGTACATATACAATGCACATTGAGACATCGAATTTAGGCTCACTACGATCATGCTGCAAAGGTGTATATAGTATTTCTGTGTATAAAATTATGAATCTCCCATGTCTCCCCATCCATGAGCAACTTTGATTGGAATACATTTTGTTTTTAAACTGTTTCCCAAGAGTTTGTCTATGAGTACATTCCATAAAGTTACTGCTGGAGGTGTGGCAGTTTCTGACCGTGTTTTGCCGACCAGAAGTGGTTGTGTTCGGACCACGCTTGACTGAACAAAACAATTTAACAGCATGCTCAATTAGGACTTTCCTCCTTCAGTACAGAATACAAGATCGAGCAAATTGTGTTTTGGTTATTTTTGCAAAATAGATTCAACTACGAATTTGGCTTTCGTTGCATATCTCAGGAGGAACCTTTCCAAGGACAGCGTGCACCTGACCAAAGGGGCGATTTTCCATCAGCCTCTTTTGAAGGGATAACAGCATTTTGTTATTTGAGATCTGGCAAATTCCATTACAACGCATTCGCACTATGATCAAACCCTTCATGGTCAAATGAAAGGCAAGTTAGGCCACCGCGCAAAACAAAAATCTCCTCGCGCGCTGCGCTGAAGCACAGCTTAAACTGAACCGCTTGGCAAAATTTTCATCCGGGGATGCCTCGGATCGAGCGTGAGTCCGACTGTGATCAGCATCCAACCAAATTCGTTTTGCACTCCATTTACGAGACCATTGGCCTAGTATGGAACGTCATTACCCTAATATTGAATGCAAGGGCATGGCTATCGGAGATTGGCAAATAAAATAATAAATCTGAATATACATGAGCACAATTGGACGTAGTGAGAATTTAGAAATGTTATGCTGTGACAATGTCTTACGTTGCGTGTTCTTGGTTGATTTCTGAGTGATTCTTACCACATGCTTTTTACAACCATCTCATGATGCGGGCCATTGTAAGTTTCAGTATGTTCACGCACGTGTGGAGCACACCGTACAATTTGTTATCCATTTTTCGTTGTGTTTGTTTTTTATTAACTTTTCTTGTATTTTGTATGTATTCCTGCGTGCCATCAATGAAATGCATTATTAAAGCCGTACATCCGAACCGAACAATTTGGTTCGGTTCGAAAGTGCCTTGTTTGATGATTTTGCCTCAGTTCTGCGGTTGGCCTAGATTAAATTGTGACTATTGTTTTAATTTACTGTGCATTAAAGTTTAATAGGTAAAGTCAAATACCAGAGATTAGTAAAAAACTCAACATGTTTGTTTTTCCAACATGAATTTTGTGCAGCCACAAAGTATTCAAAAAGTACAAAACAATCATACTTACAAAACATATTGCAACGTGCATGCATGTACTATTGACTTCAAGAAAAAAACATGTATCCTTAAATCATGCAGTTGCAGCCGCAAAGTAGAAAGCGCGTAGTTCGCGCATGTGTCTTCCTCGATCCTACACATGAAAACCTGCAAGTGTGCAATGCTGAGTCCCAGCTTGTCCACACGGTAAAAAATGAGGTTTTATCTACAACTACATGTTGGCGAACAGAACACTACGTCTTGTATGATTCAGGTAGATACTATTTGGAGTTGGTAAATTCGATTATGCAGGTATACAGTTAGGTGTGTATTTGACTCATGATACCAAAACAAAATATCATGATTACAGGGTATCGAGACCTGAAAAGACTGGTCTGGAAACCGATAGTACAGATATTTCACACTTTATTAGCAACTTGAACACAACTACTCAATACACATGTTTTACCAGGAAGTTAAAACAGTCTGCCGATCTAAATCCTCCTGCGGAGCTGCAAAGTAAAGAGCTATTGTCATGACTTATCCACCACACTGCAGAATTCTTTGATGTGGTAATGCAATGAGCTGTCCATAGTGTACTGGAAGCTGCAGAGTGCATGGCGTTCTTGACTGCAACGGTTTGGCCAGCCTTGCTAAAGCGTTCGTCTGTTCGATGTTGACCGTCGGTGGGGCTTAGCGTTTACAAAGCGTTGAATGCTTTCAAAAGCGTTTGTATTTTGACCTCACGCCTTACTGCAGTCTGGGCAAGCCTCCAATGCCCCAGCTCACCATGCCTCGACTGCTGGCTCTACAACTAGTTGTCCCATACGCAAAAAGGGCAAGCATTCCTCGTCTTCTTCTACAGGGTCCAAGTGTAAGAAGTCTCACTCCTCACAGAGGGATGACGCTTCGGTGGACATCATGTCAGCGGTCCGCATACTCTCTGAGAAGCTCTCTTCTATAGGCAGCCGTCTAGAGCCCTACCCTGCTCCCCTGGCGCCGGCTCCAGATCCGGACCCTTTGCCTGCAGAACATGATGCATAAGCATCCGAACTTGCATTCATCGATCATCTGAGTCACCCTTGAAATACCTACAAATACCTGAGCTTCTTATGCAACAGGAAACTCTTCGAATTCACAGCTCTCCCCTTTGGCCTCCCCACTTCACCAAGAGTGTTCTTGAGGGTTGCAAAGATCTCTCGCTCACCTTCAAAAGTGGGATGTCAAGCTGTTCCAGTACCTGGACAACTGGCTGATCGTTGGCAGATCGTTCAATGAAATAGAGGTTTCTTCCCGCCTTACTTGCGACATCACAAATTACCTGGGCTTCATTATCAACCACAAGAAGTTGAATTTCACTCCAGTGCAATACCTAACGTATCTAGGGGCATCTATTGACCTTAAACAAGGTATAATCTCACCAATAACCGAAAGCATTGACAACCTTCTCTTCCAAGCAATCGGCTCCGGCCTGCACCTGGCTTCGTCTCCTTGGCTTTATGGCCAGCCTGGTGGACTTCATCCCCCTCTGCAGGCTGTACATGCGTCCATTACAACTTCATCTTTTAGCTCTCTGCAGGCCGAAATGAAACTCAATTTCCAGGTCCCCATCTCAGACTTAATCCGCCCCCATCTCCATTGGTGGTTATTGAAAAGACACCTGTCTCTCTGATTTTCCTTCCCCAAGGCGAACCCGGAAATAAATATAACCTCGGACCCTTCTCATCTGGGCTGGGGAGACTCCCTACCGTGGCTTCAAGCATCGGGAACATGGGACCTCAAGCTCGGAGGGAGTCACATCAATATACTGGAACTTCACTCTGTATTCAACACACTGAAAGCTTTCTGCCCGAGTAACATAGGCAAATGAGTCCTCATCTGCTCGGACAACTCCACTGTGGTGTCATGCATCAATCGCCAGGGAGGCATACATTCTCCCCGCCTATGCCTCCTGACAAGACAGATATTCCTTTGGGCCCAGGATTATGGCATCAACCGCCAGGCGACCCACATTCCTGGTGTTGACAGCTCCATCGCAGATGCTCTCTCTCAGGGAGAGGTACATGTACGTCCCATGGAGTGGACTATTCACATAGTATAGTCGATCAGATCTTTACCAAAGTAGAGAAACCGAACATTGCTCAGAGGTACAACTTCTCAGCTTTTCATCACTACAATAAAACCTCACTGAGCTGCGACCAGAGACACTGCAGGCAGATGGACAGTTTCAGCTGTCAAGTTTGCCAACCCACTACATTAAAAACACTACACCTCATCAGAGCTCATGATATCTGAGCAGTTTTTACATCATGGGCCTAGAGGAAATATGCAAGGCAGCATGCTGGAAGACCCCATCTACGTTCACCACATGCTACCTCACCGATGTTCTGCATAAGGACTCTGCACATGGCAGAGTGGTCCTAACAATGACCGCATCGATGCACAAGGGTTCCTCATCAAAGCGGTCCACCACTGGAACAACATAACTCCATAATTTGGCGAGTCCGCAATAAAGTTTGGACAATTTCATACTCCTCTGGCGCTCATGTTATGTAGTGTGTCCTTGGCGCACCCCCCTCCAAGGGTTTGGTGCTGCTCTGCATATTTAACAACAGTTTGGCGTAGGTTGAAAGTAGAAGACTCTGCCCCACAGAAATGTAGGTTAGGTCTGCTATTCCACACTAATGAACTGATTGTTATTTTTTTCAGTGATTTTTTTTACCATAACTGCTTTCAATTACATACTGTAATAGTCCCATCATGTTACTGTATAAGTTGTAGGCCGCCCTCTGTAGTTGAAATAAAAACACGCTGGAGAGCGCCCCTTGGAAAATGGCCCCCATTGTAGTGTGACTCTTTTCTTGTACCTACTCCATAAAGATATGACAAATTCTGGCGACAAGGATGGGATATCCTAACCTGTAGGTACCCGAGTCAAAACTTAGTTACTACCAACAATGTTGTAGACTCCATCTGGAAGGAAGGATGGCAGCAATAGTCGGAAAAGTGGCCAAGTTTGATGAAGGAAAGGAGACCTTCACGTGTTACTTAGAGCGGGTGGAACAGATCTTCATCACTAATAACATCAGAGATGCAAAGGTAGTGAGTGTCTTTCTGACCATTATTGGACCAAAATCATACTTGTTGTTGAAGTCCATGGTGTAACCAGACAAAGTGAGTGATAAATCACTGGATGATCTGAAAACCTTGCAGAAAGATCACTTCTCACCACAACCGCTGACAATTGCAGAGCACTTTAAATTCCACAAGAGAGACCAGAAACCAGGGGAATCTGTGAGTCAGTATGTAGTGGAACTGAAACACCTGGCAACTACTTGTAAGTTTGGGAATTTCCTGAAGGATGCCTTTCGCGATAGATTAGTGTGTGGGCTTATCAACACTACCTGTCAAAAGAAGCTACTGACGAAGAAAGAACTGTCTTTTGAAAAGGCACTGCAACTTGCGATTGCATTTGAAATGGCAAACAAGCAAGCCCAGGAGCTGCAACCCAAAGCCAATCTGGAAGTCAAAAAGGTGACTGCTTCGAAACTTAAACCGAGCTTCAGTCATCAGAAGAAGCCGGCAAGCACTGGAATTAATGCAAGTGGTGGTTCAAAATTAGTGCAGAACCAGGATAGTGGGAACTGCTACCGATGCTTGGGTCAACACTCCCCAAGAGAATGCCCCTTCAAGCAGGCAACTTGTTATTGCTGCAACAAAGTGGGTCATATCTCAAAGGCATGCAGAAAAAAACGGGATCACTACCACCATTGATCTGGCAGGATCACCAGTTGAGATGGAGCTGGACACTGGTGCAGCAGTATCCATCATGTCTGAGGAAACCTACCACCAACAGCTTGAGAGCTGGCCACTGGAGCCATCAACAGTAAAGCTGAAATCCTATGGAAGAGAACCCATCGCAGTACGGGGAAAGCTGATAATACCAGTAACCTACGAGCGTCAGACACACAAACTGCCGCTGTATGTTGTTGAGGGAGACAAACCAGCCTTGTTGGGTGGTAACTGGTTGGACAAAATCAGGGTGAACTTGGCCAAAAATCTTCAGAGTGCAGGACAATGACTCCCTACATGTCAGTCCAGCCAAGGACATGGCAGGACTGAAGGAACAGTACAAAATGGTATTTAGTGATAAGGGAGGCCCAATCACTGATTTCAAGGCACATATCCACATAGTTGATAATGTTCCACCAGTGTTTTGTAAAGCACGTCCTGTACCATATGCTCTGAAGGAAAAGCCTGAAAAAGAGCTTAAAAAGCTGCAAGATGAAGGCATAATCAGTAAGGTTGAACGCAGCGAATACGTCTGACCTATTGTTCCAGTACCTAAACCTGATGGTAGTTTGCGATTGTGTTGCAATTATAAGGTGTCAATCAATAAGTTGTTAGATGACACACAATATCCCTTGCCAAACGCAGAGGACTTGTTTGCGACACTTGAAGGGGGAAAAATTTTCACAAAGATTGACCTCACACAAGCTTTAATACCTGCAACTCAAGTTGGATGAAGAATCCAACAAGTTCTTGACCATAAACACTCACCTAGGACTGTTTCAGTTCAATAGGTTACCGTTTGGTATATCCTCGGCACCCGGGATATTTCAGGGTGTGATGGATCAAATATTGCAGGGGGTAGAGGGAGTTGTCTGCTATCTAGACGATATCCTCATCACCTCAAGGTCCTCAAGCGTTTGGAGAGATACAATGTGCGGGTAAAAAGCCAAAAGTGTGAATGGCATAAACCATCAGTAGAGTACCTACGGCATGTAGTAGATGCTGAAGGTATCCACCCAACTGTAGAGAATTTGGATGTGATCAAGCAAGCTCCCAGTCCCACCAACATCAGTGAGCTCTGGTCCTATTGGGGACTTTTGAATTTTTACGGAATATTCATTCCAAATGTTTCGACCCTGTTGCACCCCCTAAATGAGCTCTTGTGTAAGGATGTGAAGAGGAAGTGGACTGATGCTTGCGAGACTGCATTCCAACAGAGTAAAATCCAACTTATGGAAAGTAACTTGTTGGTTCATTATGATGTGAATAGAGAATTGCGCCTTGCTTGCGATGCCTCCCCATATGGGGTTGGTGCAGTGATTTCTCATGTAATGGCGGATGGTGAAGAAAGGCCAATTGCATTCGCATCGCGCACTCTATCACCAAGTGAGAAAAACTATGCGCAAATTTAGCGTGAAGCACTGGCTCTGATCTTTGGGGTCAAAAAGTTCCACAAATACCTGATTGGTAGGAAGGTCAAGTTGGTTACAGACCACAAGCCTCTGACAGCCATATTCAATCCACAGGCCTCAATGCCCACCTTGGCAGCAGCGCGAATGCAAAGATGGGCTATCATACTGTCTGCATACACTTATGACATTGAGTATAGACGTTCAATAGACTATAGTAATGCTGATGCATTATCAAGATTACCGAGGCAGGTAGACCACTCAGATGTGCAGGAGGTCAAATATTTCTCATATTTAGAGGAGTTGCCGATTACATCGGATGATATCAGTAGACCCAGAGTTATCCAAAGGGTATGACTTTGTAGCAAATAGTTGGCCAAGTTTTGTTCCAGATGAGCAGATGAAACCATATTTCAGGCATAGAACTGAATTAACCATTGACCAAGGCTGTATTTTGTGGGGAATTAGAGTAGTTATTCCAGTGAAATACAGAGAGGAACTCTAAACGACCTCCATAACCAACACATGGGTATGTGTAGCATGAAAGGCTTAGCACTTAGCTCTTGAGGAGGTGATTTACCTCATATGGACTTCCAGAGGAAATTGTGTCAGATAATGGGCTACAATTCTTTTCTGCAGAATTCAAGGAGTGTATGGAAAGAAACCCGAGTGGCACCATACCATCCTGCTTCAAATGGAGCAGCAGAGCGGACTGTACAGATTGTCAAGAGGGCACTGATCAAACAAATGTTAGATCCAAATCCAAAAAAGCAACATCTCTCAGTGTATCATAAGTTGGCAAATTTTCTCATAATGCACCGGAACACACCACAGACAATTACTGGGAGATCTCCAGCAGAGTTATTCCTCAAGAGACAACCTAGAACAAGATTTTCTCTCTTGAAACCCAACCTGGCACAAAAAGTTGAGAGTAAACAAGAAAAACAAAGGGCACATCATGACCAAGGTAGAGTGAAAGAGAGAACTATCCAAGTTGATCAGAGAGTGAGGGTCAAAAGTCATGAAAGTAGTGTGGTGAAGTGGTTCCCTGGGAAAGTTGTAAAAGTGTGTGGACCACGTACATACATTGTTCATGTGTACAAAAATGGTAAAAACCAGTATGTGCATATTGACCACATTCTTCCCTCCCAGGAAGGAAATCAGTCAGAGTCTGTTGCAGGTGTTCCAGGCTACACAAAAAGTCAGGAACTTCCAATAAATTGCCATGTTCACAGGAAAATGAGGAAATGGAACACACAAGCAGTGAAACCGAAATAGAGGAAAGTCAACCCACTTCTCAAAAACTGGTCAGGGATTCACAAATTAGTCGGGCCTGAGACTAACTGTACTGAAAACTCCCAAAGGCATTACCCACAACGAATCAGAAAGGCACCAGAAAGACTTGATTTGTAATTTTGTAAACAACTGGACCTAAGACAAGTTTCAATTTGAGATTTCTTTTTCATTTCACTGTTTTCCATTTCATTTCACAACTTGTAACAAATAAAACATACATGTACATGGGGGGGAACAAATTTAAGAACCGTAAACATGTATGATGTTGTGATTGTCTTGTGTAAATTTGGAAGACCTGGAATCTTATGTAATCCAAAGTGTTGTATTAAGCAAAACTTTTGTTAAAAGTTCATGGGGCTAAAAATCTAAGGGGGAAGGAGTGTAATAGTCCCATCATGTTACTGTATAAGTTTTTTTTTTTTTTATAATTTTTTTTTAATTCACAATATGCAACAACAATAGAAAAAAATGCATGAAAGTGAGTATGGAGTAGAAAGTGGACTACACGTCATTAAGAACTTCCCAGGGAATAACAAAAACATACTCCAGACTACAAACAAACAGAAAAGACACCAAAAAGACAAAAGACAGGACATTACCAACTGAATTACAAGGTCAAATAACTCTTACAGATGACAGAAGAAAATTACAAATATCTCACAAAAAGAGGTTAGCCCATTTTTTCAGGAATTTGTCAAATGTCCCGTTTCTCGTAGCAATGGCCTCCTCTATATTGATAAGAAAGCTAAATCTTGACACTTACTATCAAAAATAAACTTTTTGGCCAGAACAGCAATCAGGGAGAGAAGTTCTTTTTCTGGAAATAGGCCAAAACAAACATCCCTACAATTCAGAGTCACTGGATAATAAGAGGTAGAGTTAAGCCAAGTGACAATATCCTTCCAAAACAATTGAATTTTTTCACAAAACCAAAACAGATGAAGCAGACTCTCACGTTCTTCATTACAAAAGAAACAAACGTAAGAGTCCTTCTTTTTAATTTTATAAAGAAAAGTATTTGTTGGGATTAAAAACTGGATAAATTTATATTGAAAATACTGGAGCTTAGAATCCCTAGTAATCCTAAAAGGGATCTGGTAAACCTCTTCCCACTGTGGGGAAAATCCAAGTAATGCGGTCCACTTCTGCTGACATTTACTGGGCACTTGAGCTACAACCTGCGAGAATAAATTATAAACAAATTTTGAAGGTTTTTTCTGGTTACAAAGCTCATGGATCAGCAATGGAGGAAACTCAATTTCAGTTGTTATATCAAAATGAATTAGCTGCTGCTTCCAAGCTCTAGGAAGTGCTTTTAGCAGACCAAAGTACTTGATAAAAGTGCAGTTAATGTTGCCATACTTCAGTTGAAACTCATGGAAAGTCAAAAAGCTTCCATTTTCTGAACAAAGATCTTTAACTGTTAAGATCCCTTCCTCCTTCCAGGTACGATAAAAAATACATTTCTTGTTAATTTTAACATTAGAATTAAGCCAAATAATTTCTGACAAGAAATTATTAGAATGATTTAAATTATGCAATTCTAACCAAGCCCTGACAACATCTTTCAGGAAACCATCTTTTAAAATATGGAATGGGAAATCAGACGGAGAAATATTTAAGTTCCAAATAATGTCATAAGTTCCAGTTTGTCTGAAAACACCATTGACAAAAGTTTTCCACTTTGCCTTATTCGAATTGTCAAGAAGTCTCTTGATCCAAGTGCATTTAAGACCTTTTTGGAAAGACTCCAAATCGAGCATTTTCAAACCACCATGTCTGAAGTCATTGATTACAACTTTTCTGCTTACTCGATCAGGTTTCCCATTCCAGATGAATTTATAAATCAGTTTGTTAACCTGCGAAATAAATTCCTGAGGAGGATTAGGTAACACTGTCAATAAAAAGGTCAATTGAGACAGGGCCAAGCTTTTAACAATGGTAATCTTGCCAATGGGAGTCAGGTCTCTCCTGGACCACAAATTTAACATAGTCTGAATTTTCTTCAACTGGCCGTCAAAGTTTAAATGAAACAAATTTTTCTCATCATGGGTAAATAATACACCCAGGAATCTAACAGGCCCATTAGTCCAGGAGAGACCCCGACCAATCGGCTGGATATCTTTGTCAAATCTCAATGGACCAAGTTTCATTGCCTTAGATTTATTAAAATTGACTTTAAGGCCAGACGCCAACTCAAAACTATCAAGAATTTTAAAAGTAGACAAAATGGACTTTCTGCTCCAATCTAAAACGATAGTAGTGTCATCTGCATAGGCACTAATTTTCAGTTCTGTATCTTCAGTCTGAATACCTACAATATCAGTAGAATGTCTGATACCAATTGCTAGCAATTCAGCTGCAATAAAAAACAGATATGGGCTCAGTGGACAACCTTGACGGACCCCTCTGGTAACATTAAATGAATTAGAGACATGACCATTATTAATAATGCAACTAGAAATATTGTAATAAAGAGTAGAAACCCACTTTATAAAATCATTTCCAAAATTGAAATATTTGAGACTTTTTTCTACAAATAGCCATTCTAATCTATCGAAAGCTTTTTCGAAATCCAGGAAAAGAAGCACACCAGGAGTAGCATTTTCAGAAGTAAATTTAACAGTATCAAGCACAAGTCGAATATTCTCCCCAATATAACGATTTTTCATAAAACCGGTTTGGTCTTCATTGATAATTTTAGGGAGAACTAATTTTAGCCTGTTTGCAAGTGCTTTGGCACAGATTTTATAATCAACGTTTAGGAGAGAGATAGGATGCCAATTTTTCAAATCAGTAGGATTTTTACCTGGTTTAGGAATTAAATTGATTATCCCTCTCCTCTGATCTGCAGACATTTCCCCACAATTGAAAGAAAAGTTAAAAGATGCTATCAAGTAATGTTTAATATCAGACCAAAAAACTTTATAAAATTCAGCTGGGATGCCATCGCAACCAGGCGTCTTATTATTGGTCATTTCTTTAAGAGCAGCAAGACATTCTTTTTCTTCCAGAGAACCATCACAGAGTAACTGGTCATCTTCAGTTAATTTATTCTCTAGATTGTTGAGAAGGAACTCGTCAAATTCGGACTGTTCTATGAAGTCGGACTTATATAAATTTGAATAGAAATTGAGCTCCTGTTTCAAGATGTCAGACTGGTCTGTGATGACATCACCATTCTCACATACAAGCTTGGAAATAGAGTTATTTTTAAAATTCCGTTTTTCTAAATTAAAAAAATACTTACTATTTTTCTCACCAAACTCGGTCCAACGTCTCACAATGGCTCCCCTCGCATTACTTTCAAAAATTGTTTCCAACTGCCTTTGCTTAAATTTGAGGGAAGTCAACACCTCATCCGAAGGAGCCTCAAAGTAAGCCTTCTCCAACTGCAAAATTTCAGATTCAAGCAAGTTAATTTCCAGCTTCTGAACATTTTTCTTCCTGGAGGCATACATGATTGTTTCCCCACTAATCTCACTTTTAATAACCTCCCACAAAATGTTAGGGTTTGCTGAGATGTTGACTTCTACCATATACTTAATGGCATTTTTAATTTGACAAACATACTCTTGTTCTGTCAATAACGAAGTATTCAATTTCCAAAAACCCTTACCCCTTTTGCTTTCAGCACTGGTGAGACATAAAGTAATCATAGAGTGGTCTGGTTTATAACCAGGAATAATGTCTGTTGAATCAGTGAAGCCCCAAAGATGCTTAGAAATTAAAAAGTAATCCAATATACAAAGAATCGGCGGGGAATGATTTGATTTCCAACTAAAATGCTGAACACCAGGATTGTTTTCTCTCCAGACATCAATTAGTTCAAAAGAATCCATGATATTTGTGATTTTGTCTTGCACTCTGAAATTCGTACCAGGCTTACCGCCCTTTTTGTCAAAAGTAACATTCCTTACAGCATTAAAGTCTCCACCTATAATGATATTCCCACATTCATACTCTGACATTTTTTTAATAATCAAATCAAAAAACTCAGGCCGGTCTTCATTATACCCGTAAACATTAACTAAAGTGAACACATCACCGTCAACCTCAATATCAATTATGATGAATCTACCAGAAAAATCAATTCAGATATTTTTTAACAGAAATTTCCAAGTCATTCTTAAACAGAATAGCAACACCTGCCTTGTTAGATTTATCGTGGCTAAAAAACTGGTATAGCCCCACTCGTTCGACCAAGTTTTCTCCAAATTAAATTCACTGTGGGTTTCTTGCAAAAAATATATTGAGAATTGTTTCTTTCTTAACCAAAGATAGACTTGTCTACGCTTTAGGTTATTGTTCATCCCTCTAACATTGAGGGAGCAAATATTCATTTTAACCATTTAGATCCTCAGAAAAAGGAACAGTCTGTAACATCTTCTCACTTCCATCCACAGAAAATGCATCATTAAAAAAACAAAAGGAAAAACACTGACATTTAGGTCTGAATATTGTTGCTAATGATATCAAAAATCCAGTTGGTAATAACACAACAGTTTCACAAGAACATTGAGACCAGACACACAGCAAATAAGGCATGAAAAAAACAACAAAAAAACACACTCAAATTGTTCTACAAATGTCTCAGCGTTCTTCTGGAGGAACACAAATATCTCTTGGCAAATCCCTATGGGCTCCGGCCCTTGCCAAAGTTCTGATACAAGTACTTCATGCTATCAGCCTCATCTCTATCAAAGATCCTCCAGCTGTCTCCATCTTTCATCCTCAGTCTAGCAGGGTAGGATAAATACACTCGCCTAGCTGGGTTTTCCTGCTGGAGAAGTCTCTTAAAGTGTAGCATTTCCCGTCGCTTCTTCAGTACCTCAGGAGTAAAGTCCTCTGACACGAAGACCTTCTGATTCTTGTAAGAATTGTTCTTTAACATCTTGGGAGCAGCTCTCAAGATCATCTGTTTATCAGAGTAGCGGAGGAAAGCTACATGAATTGGACGTAATCCCTTACCCTTAGTTGGAACAGCCGGTGATCTATGAGCCCTCTCCATTTGCATATCGGCAGCACTTGAAATCTTCATGTGATCTACCAGAAAATTCTTGATGAATGAGGTACAGGATTCATAATCATCCTCACTTCCTTCTGGAATATGAAGAAACACAAGGTTGTTTCCGAGAAGACGGTTAGAGAGATCTTCCACTTGCTTTTTTAGCTCTCGTACTTCTTCACCATTAGCTTTGCCGCCCACGGCTTCATCCATGAAATTCATTCCTTCCTTCATGTCTTCCATGTCCTTGTTTAGGATGTCAATATTTCTCTCTACCTTATCAACTCTTGTAGCCAAAACTTCTAGTAGGTCCAGCTTCTCTAACTTCTTCAAGACAGAGTCCAATTTACTGCTGCAGTCACAATGCTGATTCAGAGTGTGCACCGCTGTTGAATCTGACACTGAACCTGTTGAATGTGTTGTATTGTGTGTACTGTCACGCGATGCAAGGGCGGCGCCATGTTGCATTCCGTTGTCCTGAGAAAAATCGACGGACTTTCCGGCCTTAATTTGCTCTTCATTGTTCTGTGAAGCTCTCGTTGTCCTAGGCATTTTGTCAGTAGATCCACACGAAAGACTAGGATAGCTTATTTTCGAAGCAATATCTTAAAAAAACGTGAAAACCGTGATAAATTTCTGGTCTGGCCGGAGCCCACTTAAAAACACGCTCACTTACGCCGACGCATGCGCATGTATAAGTTGTAGGCCGCCCTCCATAATTGAAATAAAAACATGCCGGAGAGCGCCCCTTGGAAAATGGCCGCCATTGTAGTTTGATTCTTTTCTTGTACCTTCTCCATAAAGATATGAAACATACCTTACAATTATGTACTTTTCTACAGCACTTTCAATTACTTTGCTCGCACATACTTGTGCTACATGTATTTCAACTGTGTACAATATGACAATCATCTCTACTCTAGCCTTGCCCAAGTATTAAACTGACTTGGGTCACCTGGGAAATCCCACAATACAATGTGAAATCATTGCGAGTCAGTCAAATGATGCAAAGGAAAGTTGATATCATTGTACATAGTTGTGAAAAATTGGTATGTGTAGATGCAAATTGGTTCAAGTTAAGTATAAAGTTCTGTGATTTATAAAAGCCAGAAATGTGAATGGATGGGGGTGGGTGGGTGTGACTTTATTTTTGCATTCAATTGGGGACCTGAACAGTAGAGGACAATAAGGCCCTGATTCACAGAGGGTCCCCAATTGATAATTCTGTACAAAACTTATAGGTGGTCTTCTAAAAAAGTTAAAGTAAAAACAAAAGAAGAACAGTAGGGGGTCCCCAGTTGCAGGCAAATGCACTCACGCTTGTGTGTTTGTGGATGGTCATTACTTCCAAAAGTTTGAATTGATGTCACAAATTTAATCTCTGCATGACTTCTATCTTGGCCTGGTTGGGGCACTTGAACCAAAATCATTTGTTCATTGCCATATGGCTATGTAAATGTGTGACAACACTACAGGTAGGTGCAAGAGGACTGATCAAACACACTGCTGTATATTTATTCTAAATAACTGTTGGATTTAACTGACAGGTTTTCTGCCATTACAGTTATTGAGTTCATGTTGTTTATCTCCATTTTTACTAAACAGTCTCTCTGTAAAAGTATGGTCGTGTGCGTCTATTCATCACTGTCATGGAATGATACACAGACATGTGTTAAATCACTCAACATTTGCTGGCCAATATTGCAACAGGTAAGGGATTAATTAAAAATTAAAAATTCGGGCTTTTTTGCAAGTTGTTTTATTTTTCATATTTTAACCTTAATATATTTACTGAGTGATATAGTTTTGGGTTTTTTCAATATTTCTTGAACCCTATTATTTAGAATCCAACTTGGTTGGAAAATTGTCTAGAAAATTTGTTGACATCATATTGACACCATTATAAATGTAAGTTTTGTAAATCACATAATAAATATTTGATCATCTCTGAACATGGTGGACGGGTACATTATGTCCCTGAGATGACAGAGGCGAAGTGGCTTAATGAAGGTGTTATATATAATTTGATTATTAGACTGAGCCCAGTCACCTTGCTCCCCTTGATTTTCTAGAGAGTCGGTTGGTGTAGTGGTTTATTCCTCGCCTTCCACCTCTGTGTCCCGGGTTCGATTCCCGGCTCAATCGTCATGTGGGTTGGGTTTTCAGTCCCTACCTGTTTTTGTGGGTTTTACCCAGAGAATTCCTGTGGGGCTTTCCTCACACCTCTAAAAATGTAGCTGCTTCTCGTTGTTTCTTCTCTGTAGGTTTCTTCAAACTTGCAAGCTACACCCTGAGGAATTCTTGGTATCATTACAAGAAATTATTAATATTAATGATAACGATCCTACTCAACCTGATCACCTGTTAGTTTTTCATTTAGTTCACCTGTCTGCTGCTCCTCCTTTGATTTTGTTTTTCTGTTCAACAATTCTCTTTGGCTTTTCTTCAAGACAGTATGACATACCAGCTTCAAAGGTGACAGGAACGTCAAACCTGATCTCAAGACATGTATACAAGTAACATCATGAGGACATTCTTCAAATTATTGGCATTTTCAGCTCTTACAAAGACCAACATTTTGTGACTGCACCTTGTCAACTTCTGAAGAAATAATGTTCATAGTTTGGGATTTAACAAATCTTAAGTCCTTTTACATTTTTTGTTACTGGGGCAAAGTCATCTGGACTTCTAGGGTTACCGGGAAGTCAAAGGTGGGTCAACTGTAAATACCCCAAAATATCATAAAAACACAAGCCAATATTTTAAAATGGTTTAGTACATAAGCAAGAAACTTCACCTTCAAAGTCTTGATGCCAGGAATTGCATATGTGACAGGCCCATTTACATATTTCTGGTAATTAGGAGGGAGATTCCTGGCACAGAAAGGAATCAGCATGTGGTGTAATGGCTGTCGCAAGAAGGGTAGTGGTCATACAGACCCGGATATGAATCCGGCCCATTGCATGCCAGAAAAAGTACTGTTTCTTCTGAAGTGCTTATTCAATCAGATAAAATCTGTTGAATGACATTGCTCTTTTTGCCCCTTACATCAAGTAATAGCATAAATTTAGGCCTTCGTTTTGAAAGGTTTGGTTTACATAACAACTTTTGTGTCACAGCTATTAAATCATCAATTGATTTAGTGTAGATATTTTACTAATTTTGAGTCAAAAAGAGCGGGTGAGCCTTCCACATGTTACAAACACACAGAAAGCTTTTGTTTCTTTTTCTTGTTCACCTTATTCAGCCTCTTCAATAGTTGGGTTTGTACACATTTCTTTCCACTAGTCAAGTTTGGTAGTTTAATGAATCTAAGTGACTTCAAACTTAGCAGACCTTGCGAAAATCGTCCAAGGATACAATCACCACATGATTTTTTATTGATTTTTTAACATTTAATTTTTTGCATATGCGATAAATATTACGTATATATAATTTTTCTCCCATGGGTTTTGTACACATTTTTCAGCAGCCAGATTTCTACCCTCTCAGTGATCTGACTGACTTTATGTTGGTGCACACTTTTAGTCCATGGAGTTGGGAGGGTCCCAGAAAACAACTGTCATTATTACATCATCAGGGGTCACCTGACATGAGATTAAATTTGCATTTTTGTCTCCATAGCATTTGTACACGTTTTTCTACTACTCTTTATCGTTCTTAGTGACTGTGGGGTTCTCAACTTTGGCCGAGGATCACTATGAGAACAAAAGAAATTTGGGTTTTTGTTTTTCGTTCACTTAAAAATATATACCCAAGAAGCAAATTACCAATTACTGTTTTGTTAACAACTTTCAATTCAAATGCAAATCACGTGACAAGAACTTAAAGGTATTGTACATGTTTTAAACAGCCAGATTTTGACATGCTTCTCTACCTGACTGACTTTCATACTAATGCCATTGCATAATCCACTTGGTAGAGAGGGGTCTAGAACAAAATTGTCATAATGACGTTATCGGGGATCAAATTAAAGTTGCAGTTCTTGTCTCTAGGCTTTGTACATGTTTTTCTATTAGGCTTTGCTATCCATCTTACAAATGGAGGGGCTCTCAACTTCGGCCAGGGATTACTATGAGAACAAAAGAGAAATCAGACTAAACATTCCTTTTTTATCTTACAAATATACAAATATATTATATAATAGTACCATTTTGTAAAAATCTTTTGAGTCAAACGCAGATCATGTGACAAGAATTTAAAGGTGCAGTTTTTCTCCCTAGGTTTTATGCGTTTTTACGTTTTTTCTAATGTTAAAGATTCGGTCACTCATCCATCTGACTGACTTCATATTAAGTGCATATTTAGTCCATCGATGCGAGAGGGTGTCCGGACAAAATTGTCACTGCGACTGTGTCATCATAGGTCACATGACATTGCATTAATAATCCAAACTTTGGGGCATTACATCTTCCTAAGTACAGCTCTGATTTAGTGGGACCTGGTAAGTGCTTACACAGGCAGGTGTCATACATTTACACAAACCATTGCCAAAACGGCTGGTGTTTGTACACAATCATGGTTCTTGTTATTTTTTCTTTTTGTGCCCCCAAGTCCATATACATATGTACTTTGTATACATTTTATTCAACCCTCAACATTTAAGTGAAAGTAAATGCAAATTGCAGTACAACTTGACATAAGTAAAACCCTATTGGGACCTGTGTCTTCAGAGAGTGACCTCATGATGATGTTATCAGAGTCAACTTACAAAAATTTAAAGTTTGATAATTTTAATCGTTATAAAACCTTTAGTTCCTACAAATTGCTTTTTGCAGCAAAAGTGATCCTTGATTCCAGTTGAAACCACAAGTGCCTCATCATTCAAACTGCTATGAATTGATTTCAATAATGTTAGTTTTCATTCAGTAGTATTCTCCAAAACCTGGACTGGTGACATCATGAAATGTGTGAAAAAGTTCGAAAATGTATTTTGAGTTGATGTCTGATACAAAGTATGAGTAATTGCTTTAGAATTGGTTGATAAATGATGTGCTTTCCAACATATTAAAAACTCTAGGCTGATGTCACCAAACCAAAAGTTGCAATGACAAGAACTTTTATTTTTTCAAACAGTGCTTGAAAATTAATCCTGACCAGTATAACTTTTCTTATTGTTCAAACCAGTACATGACGATGGTAATGGGAAAACCTAACTACCAGCTATCACTAATGGCTGCAAAGCTATATCTGTATACCCACAGGCTTTGTTAAATGCTTTGGCACTGCACTAGACAGGGACCTTGCGGCAGTGAAAGTAAGCTTGCATTTACATATATATTCAGTCAAGATTTTGTCATTGTTAAACATTAAGGAAAATCAGGTGTAATGCACTTTGGTAAATCTAAGTCAGGTGTTGGTCTAGTGATTAACGCACAGGCTCTCAGACCTCCATGTACATGTATGCTCAGTTGCTGCCCAATGCGGGTCAAATGTATAGCCACTCCAGAGAGGGGAAGATTCTGTTTTAATATTTGAAATTCCTGATATTTGCTCTGTAGTATGTTTGCAAGTTTAATATTTTGCAGTATTCAAATATACACATACACATACCTATACACATACCTATTTAATATGAATAAGTATATTTTTCCTCAAAACAAAATGCAGAAAAGCCCTGTGCTCTGTTAAAATGGATAAAAAAATCTCTAGTTTTGGCTCATTTTTGTGTCTTTGCAACTTTCTTCCATAGAATGTGTACGAGTGTTTCTTTGATCGATCAATCAACTTTGGTAGTTTATGACAAAGCAACCCAATGGTGGAAGAAAATAAGAAATCTGGATGTAGTTTGTTTAGTTGGGTCCCATTATAGACATCTACATGTATGTCACATAAATGTGGATTCAGCAATTTTAGTTGATTTAAAAAACTCACTTTTGAGACCACCATGGCTAGCTTTCGTGAAAGGAGGGTGTCTTCATCGCTTCATTCACATCTCATGAATACGGCTTTTCCTGGATTTTTTTGACATAGCACCGAGGAAACGGTTCTCTGGCTGGTGCATGTACATACTGAGCGGGCACGGTCATGTCAATGCACATAATGACATGCAGTATAGTAACACGTGTGTAGTTAGAGTTATACATACATTGTCCCAAGTACAAGACGTTGAACCCATCATGCCCCCGGAGCACCAATGGGATCCTGATCAGGTTGACAATGGGGCCACTGCTGTTGAACGAGGTGGTGAAAGAGACCAAGATCATTTGATAAATATGGCCTGGTAAGTTCAGAGTGAAGGACAGACGTTTTCAATGTTTTTATGTTGTTATTTTATTCTGAAAAAGTGTCAGGCTAGGCTGGCAGCTCAGGCGTGCAGGCCTTTGTACAAAAACATATCCACAAAACCAGGTCCTGCGAGGTCATGATGTTTGCTGCATGGCGCCATCAATGGTACAAACGTGGACAGTTTTCGAAAAACCCGCAGAATTGGTCCGTGTTTCTATCACATTATAACTATTTATTCAGAACTCACAGTGCCACTTCACATATACAACCTATTAGATACCACGTGAGTTTTTTAAAACTGTATTCCCCATTTTCTCACCACCACTGCAGTTGCTCTTTAAATCTGATCAACTTGAAATATAGGGCCTGATCCATGACTTGCTGTTGATTTACACTAGAACCTGCCTAATGGATTGAGCAGCTTTGGAATCACTGAATACGTTTAGGTGTATTCTTCAAAGACCTGTCTACAGAAGCACAGGTTGATGGGGATCAGACTTGGCATGTATTGGACTGTGTTAAAATTGAAAATTGAAGTGACCTCGGAGTGATGTCATTGCATGTTACGTGATGTCACAGTAAGGGGCAATTCTACAGCTGCTGTATAACAGATCTGATTTATTTATTATTGATTAGCCTGGGTTAAATCAGTTCAAATATTGCTGTTTTCCAGTGATGCCCAGCACTTTACAAAGTAAAACAGTGTAATTTATAATGAAGCAGAATTATAACAGTCACAATTTCAGACCGGGTATAAAAAAAACAAAACACATTAACAGTTAAAATTACATTTATAGACAACACACATAAAAAAACATATTTATGAACAGGAAGAGCTGCCCCATATCTCAGACAATACAATATTGCCCATATCCTGACATAAGAAGGCATGAACAATTCTAATTAAAATTGGTAAATCTGATACTCCTCCCTAAAGATTTTTTACCTGTATTATGTTGGTTTCTGAGAGATGCTGGCAGGCTATTCCAAAGCAGAGCACCTCTATAGCAAAACACGTTTTGACCTTTTTTGAGATTAACATTTATCAACTAAACATTCCTATGAGACTCTTGTGGCTCTTGTGTTGTGAGATTGTGCTATGTACTGAAAAGGGGTAAGGTATGATGGAGTTTAGTTGTTAATACATTTCTAAACCAAATGGCTAAGTGGTACTCTCTATTTTTCTCCAGTCTGATCCATTCCAAGCTGTCCAACATGCTATCAATATGCGTTTGGGTAGGAGCAAAAAGTATTGCTCTAGCAGCTCTGTTTTACAATTTCTGAAGTTGATTTTCCAGACCACAACCAAAGTTACCCCAGACCACATCACAGTGCGGCTGATTAAGCATTTTATATAACAACTGAAGACTCTGATCATTTAAATAGTAGCCCAATCTATACAGTAGAGGTACTTTAGCGGAAACTTTGCTGGCCAATTTATCCACATGGACTTTCCTTCTAGACTTGAATCAAGGCAAACGCCCAAATATTTAAAACACTTAACAGTCTCAAGTACTTCACTGCCAACAATTATTCTGGGTACCTCAAAGTTAGCAGTTTCTGTCTTGTTCCAATGAACATTTAGTTAGTCTGATTTTGCTTAGGTTCAAAGTTAATTTGTTCTCTTTCAACCATTGAGTGACATTTGACATGTCAGCATTGAGGGCATTTCCAATTTCAGTAGAACTAGTTTAGGCAAAAAATAAGGCAGTATCGTCGGCATGCATTACAGTTTTACAATAGAGGGATTTCACATTAGTGCCGTCTGCGCATATCTGCATTGAAACCAAGGCTCTCTGTGTTGAACTTCTTCACACGCGCCCGTGGAGTCCACGCAGTACATGCAGTATCCAGTCCGTAAGTGTTACGCCACTTCAGTTTAAACCACACCCACTGCACAAAATACACAACCATCGCAGGTACGTTAGTTCACGGTAAATTGCCGTTATTTTTTTCTTTCGATTTTACGTGTCGAGTCATCCTGAAAGACTCTTTCACAAAACTTTGCATCCTGAAAAGTCTAAATTTAACATACCTTTATGTATTTTGTGTCTTGACTCCTTACTTTGAATCATCTGATAAAGAATTGAAACTGACACATACAGCCTTGTCTTCAAACGCGGAAGTGCGAAGATCGATGCTAAAAGCATCTTATTGGGATCCCTCTGTGTTGTACAACCTCAGGAAATCAATGACACAGGTAACAAATAAAAGCGGGCTGAGTAGGGACCCTTGCAGAACTCCACAAGTTAATAGTTGAGGGTTAACATGATTCTGTTCATGCATGTTGTATCAATATCCAAAGGAATATACATTGATTGACCTTTGACCTGAATGAAGAAGTGTTAAGTATTCTAGATTGTTTTATGAAGAATGGTATAACAAGGCTTGTTATTTAACTTGTATTCTAGGCCTGTTATTGAAAGGCCCATCTTGAAACATGGTGGCAGCAGTAACAAGAGTCTTCTTGGACTCTGATTATCACTAGATCGGTGATTATCGCCTTCAGTAAAGCTTGAAAATTACTGACATCCGTCGAGACTAGACGGGCAAAAACAGAGGATACCAGTGTGGCCATGAACATGTACTGTGGTCTGTACAGTGAATGTACAGTGAATGAATGGGCCGCTCGTCTACGTCTGAACGTACGTCTGCTACCACACACAAGACAGCGTGCAGAGACAGCACCTTTTATCGTCGTTATCATCATTGTCGTCGTCGTCCTATCTAACCAGACTCGCTTCACCAGATGATACTGATAGCTTTCATATAGGAGCGATCCTGAGAGAATCCAGAGCCGGTCCTTGATGATTTCTGGGCAGCAGAAATCCCGTTGGCGAAGTGGAAACCAGAGCTGGAGCAAGAACTGCAGAACAGGTATTCATGAGGTACACCTCAGTAACTTCCTGGGACAGACGACACTGAGCCAGTACATACAATACTAAAAATCATCTGGAGAGTTGACTTAACTGAGCCTACATGTACCTGTCCATGGCTGGACAGTCTTCTCAAGACTTGAGAGAATGTAAGTGGAATCGCACATAAGACCATGTAACCTGGAAAAACTGCCAGTTCGTGACTACTGCACTTGTTACCTCTAGTCCCAGCAGTTATCAGTAATCTCTGGATGGATTTTGGTTCTGAATGTCATGAAGTGTGTCATCATTGTGTTTATCAGAACAAAGCTACCATCAGTTCTTCAAGTGACAACCAAGTGAACTCTAGTAGGAGGCAGTACTGATAATCTGAAAGACACTGAAAGACATTGATTATGTGTATTTGCTAGAAGAAAATAACCTTTGTTCTTGCATTGCCTGTACACATACCGGTGGTTTCACATGAAAATTTAGCATTGATATCCAGAATTGTGTTTGGTGCTAACAAGTATCAGTTAAACGTGAAACACAAAGTGCCAACTTGTTATTGTACACATAGACCTGGGTAAATTGTTGGAAATAATTTGTTTATCCCTAACATTTGCCCATGCATGTGTAAATGTGACATGTAAGACTAATTTACATGTATGCCTAGAATTTCTTCGAGGGTTTGACTCACATGTTGGCCTTGCGCCATCAGTATGATGGAAGTACAGTGTATGTACAGCAAGAATTTGACCAGTTGCGGTCTATGTTAGAACTATTGCGTATGGTGCCCACGACGGGACATATACATTGCTGCAGAGCTGTTTCGAGTTTAGAGTTGATAGAAGAAGACAGTGTTTGATGGCTAATAAAATGTCCTTGGTTGAAGCTTGCTCAACATTCATGATGCACAGCTTGGCAGATGTACCAGTGTGTTGCGAGATTAAGCTACTCAACTGAGAATGAATTCAACTGGATAACTCTTTGCCTAAATAGGCTGTAGAGGAATAAGTTACGTAATAGTAACCTTCATGCTCCAAAGAGCGCTAGTACCTGTTGTGTGATGACGAAAAGAAAAATAACTTCTTTATGGCGTCTCCCCTCACTCCCACTTCTCCAGCAGCGCCCAGTTGCAGGAGCACTGCGGCCGAGAGGGTCAAAACATGAACTTAGTTGGATTGCCTGAGAGCAAAATCAGTACCTATTAGGACTTGCAATCATCCATGGGGCCATCTATCACACCTAACCATTTGGAGGAAATTTTTCATGAGTCAAGAGCTGCAATGACATCTGCACAGCAGTGCTGTACGTTGTGACTGAAATATTCGCATATTCGCCAGTGGCAACCATGACTTGTGGCCGTTAGTCGCCCACCTTGTCGGTCATATTTCACGTACGATTGCTTCCCAGTTTTCTTCTACGTGCACCGAGTGATTATGAACACAAAGCTTTTTCCGTCTTACTATATACACAGCATGAACCCATGTTAACTGCAACGTAACTTACATGTAGTTACAAGCAAGTACAGGTACTAGATACTTGAGCCGACTGGTTTGTGGTCACACACGTGCTGTATAGAGTGTATATGGGGAGCTGAGACATTTGACGTATTCATAATGTACTAGTAGTAGCAGTCATACACGCCACAATTCCAGTGCCAGTCCAGTCGCAGGTATGAAATGCTCGAATGAAAGAGAACAAACATGCCTTTTCTTTTCTTTCAGCTTTTTTTTTCATGTAAGTGGTTGCTATTTTTATTTATTCCACAAGAAAAAAAATCCAAAGCCTGTCTGTCCTGTGGATAATTGACAGAATGTTTCTGTGCGTTTTTGTCAGATATTGTACTTGTACACCTAACTTTTGTGTTTTGCAAATGTTTGTGCAGCATGTACAAAAAATCGACCTGCCGCCTAACTTCTTTTTTTTCTAGGAGCCAGTGGCTCCTCGTTTTAATTTTCTCGTACAGCACTGATGCACAATTAGAGTAAGGCTCATAGACCTGATTAGGGTCCATGGACTGAGGATTCCCCCCACCCTTTCCACGTGCTCTCATCCCATGACAAAGTGATGAACAAGGAAAGTAGCACCTGGGTAGACTCAATTACCAGTACCAATCAAGCTTTATCAGTAAACAGAGGGCCAAAATTAATGATCTACCTACAAAGCTAGTCTGGGCTTCCTCATTTTGAACCCAAATAAATAAACTCTTACTGCTGGTGCTTGAATGATTCCTCATATGTGCTTATGAGGAACAACCATTGGTCCTTGCTGACCTCGTGGCAATAGCCTTCAAGTGCCTTGTTGAAGGACTATACTCCATATTTGACCAGTTCACTAGTACACACACATGGACTGGCAGTTAGGTCACTGTGTATGTCTGTGTCTCCGAGGGACAGTGAGTGACCAGAAGACCCAGTCCATACATGTATGTGTTTTATAACCACATCGCACCCGGGGCATTTATTGATGATGCTGGGATGGGATAATTTTCATTTTTTCTGTTTTCAAAATTCTTAAAAAAAATTCATATCATCATTTACTGGACACTTACACCCACATGAAGGACTGTCTGGTTTTCTACTCTAATCTGACAGACAACGTCTATTGATGCTGGAGTATTTCAGCCAGGCCTGCCTCCTTGTAAAAAGAGCCCAGCTTGTGCGTTGTTACGTGATTTTCTTTTGTTCATGAAACTGGCACAGTGTGCTGCTGACCTCTTTTCTGTGTGCAGCAGTACTGTGTGGCTCATCACTACGGTGGTGGAGTGCTTTTGTCCCCAGTGGTAATCTTCTCACGCTGAATGTTGTTCCAAAACAAAGCTGAATTATCTCCACTATTGAGAGTGAAAAAATGTTGGTAATTCCCAGCAGCCTGGTCTTTCGTTATGAGTACAGTCTTTTGTTACAAGGCCCAGTTCACTGGCTTTGCGTATGAAGAATATGTGCCCCAAACCGGACTCCCCGGCAGCAAGTGGTTAACACACCTCAAGCTAGAAAAATATTCCTTCAGGTTTTAACTAATTGAATTCAATGTCAGTACCATATGCTTATTTGAATTTTGTTGTAATCCATAATTAATGGTAGGATTTACTTGCTTACAATTCACCGCTTGTCTGATCAACTCCTTCGTAAAATTGTCAAGTTCATGAATGGTTGTATCAACTGTCTAACAGTATGACTTCAGAATAGTCACAGAGTAATTACATCTTTATTTTTTTGTGAATCTTTCCCTGAACTAATTGGTCAGTTTCCTCTTCTGTCAGTAGAGCAAAGTTTTTTTGAATAGGAGCATCATAATTCAAAGTAGACGGTGCCATTTTTTGTTTTCAAATGAGCCATAGCAACCTCCTAAAGGCGCAATAACCAGTCAAAACTTTTTAAGACTAGTAGCTGATCGAGCACTTGTCTCTGGAATTGATGTGCGTGCAATGTCTACGCGTTTCAAGGCACACTGATGCCGTATTCGTATACTAGCTCATATTAGTGAACAACATATGACCGTATTGCAGCCAACCAGGATTGCTTGCTTGCGGTAGTCCGTCAAAATGATGATAACAGCCTCAGAAAATTCATCAATTGGACAAAGGAAGATATGCCACAATTAAGAAAAGCTAATGTGTTTTTAACATGCGACTTCAAAGGCCAAGTTGAGAGGTGCAACATCTACCACAGGAGGGGCAGGATAAACCATCACCTGGTGGGGGACGCCGCTGCTGTTTTTACATGCGACTAATTCAAAAGAACCAACATGAAGTAGGGCATGACAGAGATAAACATTATCAAAATGTATTTTTTGCATTGGGGAGATGTTAATTATATATAACGGGTTTGCCCTTACCCAACGTATATTAATAAGAACTGTATGCTCAGTATTTGTCCGAGAGCTTGTGAAAAAAAAAACTCACAAGCTTACTCGGGTGGGACTTGAACCCACGACCTCCTGCTTACTAGTGGAGATGTCTCAACCACTCAACCACCGAGCTTGCCGGGGTCGGCTAGCCGGTCCGAGTCAAATGAAGCAGTGGGTACCGCGAACTATTATCAAGATGTATTTTTGTAAAAAAAATTTGTTTAGTTGTTTAGGCACTAAAGTGGTGGCCAGAAAAAATGTGCACAAATTAAATGGCCTTTTGGGGAGAAGAAGAAGAGGAGGAAGAAGAAAAAGAAAAAAAAAATCAGAACAAAAAGAATGCCTGTTTTGGAAATTTGCGAAAAAGCCCCCAAAAAAATCAGAATAAAAAGAATGCCTTTTTCGCAAATTTGTGAAAATGCCAATTAAAGCAATTTAAATCTAAGTTACTATATTTTTATAATGTGAAATGATTACTTATAGGTTGTTATTAAAGGTTCCAGACTTTCGGTGCGTGCTGTCAAGTTGACTGTTGGTGTTCTGTTGCGGAGGGACAACTCAGGCACAGCTGGCTGAAGCACTGGCTGTTGCATCCGATTAGTCTGATGCAGGTCATCTGGGTGAGCCTCAGAACTGGTCTGGTCCTAGGCCATCTAGGAAGAGCCTCAAAACCGGATGGTTTGGCCCATCAACTTGAAGGAGGGAGAGAACAGCGGAGACTCGCTGTCTCTACGTGCAATGCATGTGGCAAGTCATCAACTTGAAGGAGAAGAGTACAGCAGTGACTTGCTGTCTCTGCAGGCAGTGTATAGCAGGAGGGCCCATTGGACATTGGCTGGAGTGACGACGGTTGGCGACACCCATCAGTTGAAAAAAGAACAGAGCCCCTGGCTGAACGGGTGGCTGTGGTGTGATGAGTGCACCCAAGCACAGTACAACCCACTTCTTATTTTAAATACATGTGCACCCAGAAAGTAATAAAAGTGCCATTACATAACCAGTCAGCCCACTGGGGAACTTTTTAACAAAAGAATGCCGGGTACAAAACACAATACACAGGGTACGAAGGAAGTTACATCATAGGGTCTGCTGCAGAACAGTTTAGACTTAAAATAAATGTACCACAAATGTCTAAAGAAAGAGTTAAATAAAAAAACAGCAGGTGAATTATAAAGGAAGAAATGTCCCATCTGTAACACTGTTTATGTCTTTGAAGCCAATGCATCTCCCGACATATGTATGCATGCGGTCCCAAATGTCTTAACAGCCTAACCATACAAAGCATGCCACAAATAGTATTTGGCTGCAAGAGGAATGCCCCAGCGGAATGCCACTCTGGTTCAAAATGGTTCGAAGATGGTCCTTGAACCACTTCTTTTGGCCACCCATTTGACACTGACCCTCTGAGAAGACGCCTGAGAGAAGTTTATATTTTCTACGATCCATACTGCTATCCCCAGCCAAAAAGTAAAGTTTAAGAGAAAAGCAGCCCACCCTATGTACTTGGGGATGGTAAAGGTGATGAAATACACATAGCGACAATAATAAGAATACAAGTGGCATGTGGCCTATATTGTCATCGGCTATAGACAGAATTTAAGAGGTTAGTATGCAAGTCTACTAAAGCACACCTGACACACAGTACATACATTGGATCACCTGATCCATCCAAATAGCCACCTAGTCATTTTTTTATTCTGTGGCTACCTGGCCACATGTTCACCGGGGAACATCCAACACTCACTGTGCCACCTGGAACACCAGTAGTGCTGCCTCTTCTGCTACTCGCCGTAGTGGTTACCTTATCTTGTGACACATGTACTATTAACAGGGCAAACCTTGCCCACTGCTTGAATTGATCGGGTTGAGCGTGTGACTACTGCAACACTACCTTTGATCTCTGACGGCCACTCCGTATAGCTACTGATCGGGTTGAGCGATCAGTGCAGATGCCAAGCATTGCTACCTACCACATCCCCGAGCAACCCTGCCTACCGATGGCCCAGCAGGAAATGGAATGACGCCCCGCCGCCTGCTGGGTTCCTTACCAGCTTCTGCTTGCTGTGCTTCTTCCGCTCAGAAATCGGGCCAGTCTACCCCCTCCAAGTGGGCAACACTGACGTTTCCTATTTAGGCCTACGCCTCTGCCTTGATCTGGTCACTTTTTGCAGCATCCAGACATGCAGGAGTTTCATGTACGCTTTACGTGGCCGCCTTACGTCATGTGCTCATATGGCCCCTATATAGTGAATGCAAGTCTGGGTCACGCATACTTAACCCTGACCGTGGCTCGAACAATAGCTCATAACTCTACCACTACACTACACATCAGACTGCCGGCTAGCCCCGTCACTCCCGTGCCGGGGGCCAGCTAGGCCGGAAACAAAGAAATCTGCTATATGGGCATCACGCCACTGTTCTCTGGAGCTATGAATACGATCAGCCTACTGAGTGTGTTTTATTCTCACCACCAGTTTTTGTTCATATATGCCTGCAGTAAATGAAAAAAAGGTGCATACTTGGCAATTTTTTTGTCAGTTTCACCATTTTATCTGCTCACGCTCTTTGTTGTAGCAAGTAGAAGGGATTTGTACAATAAAACTTAGATGCTGAATAAAATAGGATATATTGATACTTACATGTATATCATGGAGCAATCTTCCATCTTCGGACACTTCTTACCTGCGGTTTTCTCTTTTTGCAATGCATGTGGAATGACCTAAATTCCTGATGCATGCAATGATACCGCTGTAGTCCTCTAATTCAAGGATACAAACAGCCACTTTGAACATAGTACAATATAACAAGGTTCGTTCTTTATTTCTTAGCGAATACTTTAGCCTCTTTTTGCTTGTAGGCTGGCGTTACTTTCTACCCTCCAAGTCCGGATGTGACTATGATGACAGACAAGTTGCTACTCAGATGGAAAGCCTCTCTTCCTCCACTCCCCGCACCTCCGGGGTTGAGGACACCGCCTCTTGAGGCAAACATATTAACGTGTTAGAACTCCAGCAGTGTTCAACGCTCTTTGCCACTTCTGACAGGACTTTCGTTCCGCTCGAGTCCAGAGCGACACCTCAACGACAGTGGCATACGTCAGTCACCAGGGTGGCACGTGCTGTCCTCAACCCTACGCCCTTGCGTGGCAGCTCTTCATGTAGACGATCGATCAGGGGGCCCTGTCCGACCAACAGAGTGAACTCTTCAACCGAATGTTGTCAGACCAGATTTTTGCAGAAATTGAACATCCTCTATTCGACCTCTTCACTCCCGCCAACAGTGCCCATCTTCCAACGTTCTGCTCCAGGTTTCCCCACCCGCAGGTGTGGGCGACAAACGCTCTCCAGATTGACTGGTCGGGCCCTCTGGCATACGCCTTCCCTTCAATCTCCCTCATCCCATGGATCCTGTCTAAGATAGAACGTAGCTGTCAGTTCTTCTTCACTCTCCAATTGCGGTTTCAAAGACTGACAAGACTCTTGCTACGACGGCCGCTGGTCCTTCCGGTCAGAGAGGACATCCTCCATCAGCCCAAGTCTGGGATGCTCCACCCACCACAGAAGAGTCTTTACTTGACATGCTGCATGTTGTCCAACAATTTTTCAGGCGGTCAGGCCCTACTGCAGACGCTGCGTCTATTTTGGCCTGAGGTCGACGACTGTCCACTCTATTTTGGCCTGAGGTCGACGACTGTCCACTCTCAGGATGTACAAAAGCTGACTATAACATTTTACTAAATGGTGCAATGACCACGATGTTTCTCCAAACGAAGCTCCTTTGAGTTCCATCGCAGACTTCTTCATATATATGTATCTGTTCCACTCAGGCCTCGAGGTTGCCATCATCCGCAACTACTGGTCAGCCTTGCCGGCTGTCCACTCAGGCTTCAGCGATGGTTTGACTGTCTCCAACAATGCTGCTATCCAATATCTCCTTCAAGGGACGTTTGTCGAGCGCCCTTATGTCGAACACCTTGTCTTATCCTGGGACCTCGGAAGCGTTCCTCGCATTCTTACGAGTTCCCCCTTTGATCCAATGGCTGATGCATCTAACGTGCATCTCAGCATCAAGTTAGTTCTCCTCCTCACGGTCGTTTTATCGAGAGGAGGTAGCAAGCTACGTACCCTGTCTATTACCAATGGTCACATCTGCTGGGAGCATCGTCTCATCCCAACCATCGGGTTCCTGACTAAAAACCAGACACCTACCTTCTGGCCTCCCAATAAATTCATTCCTGATATAACCTCACTTTCAGGAGATGACACTGACAAGAGATAGTGTCCAGTTCAGACTCTCAAGAGGTATCTTGCCAGGACCAAGCATTGCCGGGAATCTGATTCCCATCTTTTTGTCACCATAACAAAACCCTTTCACCCGGCGTCAAAGGACACTATTGCCCGATGGACAGTCTCAGCCATCATCTTCAAAAACTGAGACTGGCTGGCACAACATGATGAGACGACCCAGACTTATGTCAGGACCGATGATGTTTGGGCCTCCTGTACGTCCTGGTTGTTCTTCAGAGGAGCTCTTCTAGCTGAAATCTGCCAGGTCGCTTGCTGGAAATCTCCCTCCGCCTTCACTGAGTGCTACCTGAAAGATGTTCTGCTGAGCAAAACAGCCTATGGCAGAGCGATCTTGTCTAGCACTGTTCCAGGCTAGGCGGTGGATACTTTTACTTAATAGTTTCTCCTGACGAGTGCTCACTCTTGCGAGACCTGCCTTATATTCCGTTTAGTAACGACACTCCTGATGCGGACCCACGTCCAGGGTTTGGTGCCACTCTGCATATGTAGGCTGGATAGGGATATGTGAACGCAGGAGACTCCTCCCCCACCTGGAGTGGGTCGGGTTTCCTAGTGATACTTATTCCTGCTAAGCCGCTCCCTCCCATCCTTCCCCACTTCAGCTCGGGTGGCTTTCGCCACTTTGAAAAGGATGAATATGGTGGCGGGACTGCACTTTGGAACTGAATTTGGTGCACTTTTTGGTACTAATCTGATGGAAGAACATTGTAAATGAGGGAGTGGGGGCTCAGAAAAGGGGTCAGCAATGCAGCCAAGGATCTCTTTATCCAACTTTTCATGCACGACTTGTGGGAGCTTGGTAGCCGAGGGAGACACTCTGAGTCTCACAGCTCCCGTGTACCTGGGCTCAATGGGCTCAAAATTTGGAAATTGGTGTGACACCATATGGATCATTTCATATTTAAGGAATAGCCCCACTTGGGAAATGTGTCACTTTATGTAATAGCCATGAAGATACTAAAGGCCGATAGCCATTTATGGAACAAAATATTCTAGCAGGCAGACACCACAGGTTCATGCACCCGCCCTCCACCGCGAATATCTCAGTACCCTTACCCACCTCAGTAAGAGTTGGGTGCGCATTCTCACGATAGAGCTGCAAAAGGTCAACAAATTTGCCTTTCCAAATCTTATCTTTTGAATTTTATCATTTTGAATTTTTATGGATTTGCTCTGACATCAGCATTAGATGTGGCATTCATGATGAGAAGGAAAACATACAACTTGCAAGTAAAGGAATTTATTTCAACAAGTCTGAATGACACATCCACAAGTGCAAAGAAACTTCAGTTTTTGGATGAACCTTTACCCTTTATTGCAACAACATTTAACATGTAAACCTTTTGTCCAATTTTCTCAATGTTGGTATCAAAATATAGGCCAGCCCCGAGAGGTTGAAAGCTATAAAATGAGCAAAGATTATGCAGAGATTATTATGATTGCATAGAACTTATGATGTTTAATCGTTGGCTGCTCAACAAGGAATGACTTCAGATACAGCCAAGGTGAACAATGGGGTGAGTGCACTTCCTGCTGGGTGTCTTGACCAATCAGAAGGGAGTGACCATGGTAACTGGTGATCCCTAGGCCGATTGGTTGTGCAGGCTGTGGTCTAATAAAAGGAAGGTTTGTATCTTCTAAGGGGGGGGTAATTTTTTCTTCATTTCTCTGGGAGTGGCACTACAAAAAGTTGTGCAAGACTTTGGAAAACAAGTCACAAAAGGACAATTTGATATTTGCAGTGGTTTGGGAGAAGTGGCAACATTTCTACAGAGAACATCCCCAGTCTGTATAGGGTTAAAGATCTTGTCTGTTGTGATGCTTGTCAGATATGATTTGATCAGATAGAAATGTTATGATTTTACAGATCGTGGAAAAACCCATCACTCTTGGTGCTGCCAAGTATCTGTTCACTTGTCTTCTGCTTGGTCTTCAAGTCCATGGACAACATGACACTTGTCTGGCATTGCTGGTTCAAAAGACCTTCCAACACTACGAATCTTTGGTGAGGAAACCATATATATTTCATAAATACTTGAACATAATTAAGATCATGATGAAGATGATGATAAGATGATGACGAAAAAATAATAATTGTGTAGTGTTGACTTTGAGAACAGGAAAGAGTGTAGATTCTGATGGCATTCCTCTGCCTGATGGGTCATGGTTGAAGGTGTTGGGAAAAGAGTGAGGGATACAAGTATCTTTGTGCTTTTGAGGTGGACAGCATGATACATGGATAATTGAAAACTTAGCCAAGAGTACATCAGGAGAACAAAGATTTATAAGCTGCATGGTAGTCAGATGGTGCAGGTGGTAAATACCTGAGCAATGGAACTAATGAGGTTTAGTGCTTGGATTGCTGACTGGACTATGAAGGTGGAGTTAATTGAAGGTTATTGACTGGAAGACGGGGAAGCTGGTGAGAGTGCATGGTATTCTGCATCCTGGGGCTAACATCAGCAGGCTTTACTTGCTGAGGACTGGAGGATGCAATTGAAGGTGATGGACTGTGTGAGCATTGAGAGCAGACGTTTCAAGGGTATATCTCTGGGGTGCAGAATGGATTGCTAGGGATAGCTAAGAAATACAGTACTTTTTTGAAAAATAAAATACACCTGAAAAAAGAAATATGTTGTTGGAAAGGATGTTGATCCTATTACATTACAAGATGATATGGATGGATGAAAGGCCAAAGGCTTATGTGCACTGAACTTGGGGGGTTACCAAGATGATAGTGTAATAAAAATGTTAATACTGTCTGTGCTTTAAAGTTTGACATAAGAATTTTACTGAAACTGGATGGGGTAATTAAGGTGTCAGCACAGTGACTCATGAGTATGCTTTACCTGACCTTTCAACATTTACTTAAATGTGGTGCTTTCTTTCATTGTTAAGTACAGTGTTGACATCCTTTGGAATTATACACTGGTAACACCAATCAAAATTCTGACTGTATCATTGATAATATTAATATCTGCCATGATTGTAACCAAAAGCGGAACAGCACACTGGAAGCGTGCCCCATGTGCACTGTACCACAGCGAAACACATGAAGCATATGCATGGTATCCCTCTCCAGCATATCCTCCTGCTTGGGCTGTATGTACACTTTCCAGAGGTGTTGTTCTCAATGGACTTGTCATCCTGGGAAACCCTGTAGACTCTCCCCCACCTAATGTGAGTTGAGTCTACTACTGCATACCTACCAGATAACCAATCTCTCTTCCTCCTTCCCACACGGCCTCGGTGCACTTCGCGCATCATCGTGGGGGGTGAGAGAGTGCGCAATATTAGTGATCGAGATTTCAGCGAATGGAAGTAATGGACCAGGAAATAATGCATATGTATTGGTAATCTGGTCAGTATACAGTGGTAGACTCAACCCACAATAGGTGGGGGGGGGAGAATATAGTAAATAATTATCAAATGAGAATTTCAATATGAACATTTTAAAACAATAGGAAGTTGTGATCAATATTTGAACAGTAGGTCAAGCAGTCACTTGTACCGGTGGGGCTTACCAATCATATACCAACGGCAGATAGAACGGCACTCTTTAAAGTAATTTGAAAAGTGGTTAAGTAATTTGGGCATAAGATATGTGACATATTATTAAAGCTTAGGTTAGAACCCCCCTTGGGGCTAGTAAGTGGGCAAGGTTGGCAAGTGTACCAAGGAAAAGTGGGCTTGGCGATGCCAAGCTTGGCAAAGATTTTGGGCAAGCTTGTCCTGATGTTATGGCAAGCATGCAAAGCATTTAGGGGCAGGCATGCCCCATTGTTTTAAGGAGGCTCAGTGGCAGGTAGCTAACAGAGAGGGGTTTAGATCAATCCTTGAGAAAATTTATTAAGATAGCATTTATTCTCAAGGGACCACAAGTTACATAATCTCATCCCTGCATTGAAATCATCATGATCATGTCTGAGCCAACGGAAGTCACAAAATCATTGAGAAAACAGAGTAAAGATCCTCGCTCTTATTCGCCGACCCCGAGTGACAGTCAAGATGGTGGTCATCGATGTGCTTGTCATGATGCAATCAACCAAGTCAATAGTAAACTTGACAAGATCCTGGAGACCCTTGCCGCTATGAGGGACAAGATATCCAACCTGGAAATCAAGCTTTCTGATGTAAGTCAGACTGTCTCCACTCATGATCATGTAATCAGTGAACTGAAGACAAGCTTGAACCTGATTGGTGATACACACCGGGAATGTATTGGCCTTATTAACAACTGTGCAAACGGTAATTACCGGTGTGTCTCTAAGCTTGAGGATTGCATTGATGACCTCGAAAATTGAAGCAGAAGAACAACATCATGCTAAACAGCATTCCAGAGGGGGCTGAAGATAGCTTAACTTGCCAGTAATTTTTGTCAAATTTCTTCTGCAACCATGTGAAGCTGGAGGGTGGCAACATTGATTGAGATCGAGAGAGCTCACCGTACCCCCACTCGACGGCGCCTTGCTATCGGCTCTGCAGACGGCAGTGATCGGTCTGCAACACCCCGTTCCCTGTCCCATCCACTGCCGACTACTCCGTTACACTGATTGGCAATTCATCTTCAAAAACGCATCAAGAACACGCAAGAATAACAAGTTCAAGCGATCTAACATCTTCATATCAGACAACGTTACAGCTTACATGTATGTAATGTAAGAAACTTCGAGAAAGACACCTGGCATCTTTTCAGTGGTCAGCTTCACCTATATCCCTTGGTCTGTGCCAAGATGTTCCGCCTCAGGGAAAGTGCAATCCTTCTGATGACATCTGCAAGTTCAAGTCTGTAGCTGCTTGTTATTCCTGGTTTTTATAGTTTTGTTCTTAAATTTCTTTTCCCTTCATTAGTTCAAATTATGACTATCCTTAAATCATCACAATCATGCAACTTTT
Source organism: Acanthaster planci (assembly GCF_054643075.1). Taxonomy (NCBI): domain Eukaryota; kingdom Metazoa; phylum Echinodermata; class Asteroidea; order Valvatida; family Acanthasteridae; genus Acanthaster; species Acanthaster planci. The sequence continues at coordinate 17,602,450 of NC_141777.1, read as the reverse complement.
GGCTGTTTAAATACATGCATACCTAATTTCCTCTCATCCCGATTTTGATGTTAAATGTAGAAAGTTTGGTATATCTAGTTAGTACCAATATTCATCTGGGCCATATTCAGTTTTTAGAGGTAAATATTGTCAATTCGCTGATATACTGTGTTGATGATGGTTTCTACGGACGCCCTTCAGAAGCCCCTGGAAACAGCTTTTAGTCGAGTCTTTTCAGGTCCATCAATGCCTTATTGTTATTTAAATCCTCATGCCCAATTCCAATAGTAGCTATTTAAGTAGTACAAATAGCCTAGCCAATACTGATTCACACTCGACAGCAGGTTATATCATCAATCATTCAAACAACAACATATTTAATCCCATACCACCTGATGCTGAATACTCCGAATTCATGCTTAGTACGTGTGGATCTGAATACCTTAGTGAAGAACAGGTACGAGCTAAACGTCATGCGATAGGGGATTCGTCTTTGTTATACCATGCCAATATAAAAGGTCTCAACAAAAACTATGATTCTCTTCAGCACTCATTTGAAAAAAATGGGGACTGAATTCCAAATTATTGGCCTTACTGAGACATGGCTTAATCAGACCCCAATTCTATCGTGTCCATGCCAGATTACAATATTGAGTTTAAAAAGAGACATAATCATGCAGGTGGAGGCATAATGATGTATATTAAAGCTTCATTGTCGTCTGTTTTACATCCTGATTTGTTGATTTCTACCCGGTCATATGAATCCTTTTTTATAGAAATTAAAGCTAATACTAGAAATACTCTTATTGGTGTGGTCTACCGACCCCCCAGTCTTTCCCTCAAGACCTTCATAGACGATTTTGAATCAGTACTTGAGAAAATTGAATGGGAATCAAAAATCTGTTATTTAATGGGGACTTCAATATGAATTTACTAAACAGTGAAACTCATTCTGGTACTAATGATGCACTAAACTTCTTCTATACATATCTTTTCCGCCCTACTGTTGATAAACCTACTAGATTAACTGAAAATTTGGCCACATTGATTGATGATATCTTTACGAAAAACAGCAGTCTCTACTTTTATTGTTTTATCAAATTTCAGTGATCACCTTCCAATTATATTATCTAGCCAGGGCCTTGTTCAAGCTAAACACAGAAGTGGCTATGTATGGAAAAGAAATACGTCGGCCCGTAATACTGCTGCTCTGAAAAACAAATTAGCTCAAGTAACCTGAGATTCTGTAACCACAAGTGAAAGTGTAAATGTGCAATATTCACAGTTCATAGCCAAGTTAGGTGATCTGATTGATAAATATATGCCTTATACCAAATGCAAATCTAATTCGAAACAATCAAAAGATCCTTGGATTTCTAAAGGCTTATTAAAATCTATAAGTAAGAAAAATAAACTTTATAAAATATATCTCAAAAATCCTTCACAGGTCAATTAACTAAAATATAACAGATATAAAAACAAATTAACTTCTATAATTAGAACATGCAAGATACTGCTTCCGCTTCTTTTGAGCGAGAGAAAGCTAAAATACCTGGAAAATCGTCAATGAGATGTTGATTAGAAAACTTAAAAATACTAAGCCTTTTCAACCCATCAAAATTAAGGATTGTGACTCTAATGACTCTAAATTGATTGCTGAACACTTTAATCAATACTTTACAAATATTGGTAAAGATTTAGAGCACTTCTGACTCTTTGAAATGTTTAAAATGTAGCTTCCCTGACTGCTTATTTTTGAGCCCAATTACACAGGAAGAACTTGATTGTATTAGAAACCTTCGTAATAAGAAAAGCATGGGTTATGATGAAATTCATAATATTCTTATTAAAAATATTGCTCCTTTTATTTTTCAACCCTTAACTGATATTTTCAATCTTTCTTTAATATCTGGTTAGGTTCCTGACCAACTTAAAATTGCTAAAGTTATTTGTCTTCAAAAATGGGGATTGTTCCCAGGCCAAAAATTATTGCCCTATATCTGTTTTGCCTTGCTTCTCAAAATTGTTGGAACGATTAGTTGCTTACCGCCTTGAACAGTTTATGTCTAGATTTAATATACTTGCACAATTTCAATATGGATTCAGGGCAAAACATTCAACTCAACTTGCCCTGATTCATTTAGTTTATAAAGTAACATCTAGCCTGGACAAACTGGAACATACCATTGGTGTTTTTTTTTAGATCTTTTGAAGTTTGGAAAAGGAATACTGCCTCTGAATATTAAATTTATTTTGCAAGGAACACTGATATTCACAATTATAACACCAGGTCTTCAAATAAGCTTCATATTGATAAAGTCAGAACATCTATTCGCCTTTCAACTGTTAGATACCAGGGACCCCCTTCTCTGGAACTAATTCAGATCTCTTTGCCCAATGACGACAATTGCAACTTGTAAAAGGCATTATAGGAAACTTTTATTAAATGTGACGGACAACTGAGAGTATGATTTCTTCTAAACAATGCCAAAGTTGTATTTATACATTTTTAAATCTGTAGTTAGGATTTTGTGTCGCTGTTGTACACAGCTATTTACTAACTTGAACTAATGAAGATATTCACACATTACTCTGTATTATTAATTTTGGTATTTTTTCTCTAGAGAATTTTAAATTTACATGTATTATCTTTGCAGGGGGCAGACCCCGTAAAAGCTTCGGCTTTTTGTCTGACCTCCCTCCATACTATTTAAATTACTTTCATTACCTTATTTTATTTAAATCGTGTATAGTATGGGAAATAAAATGAAATAAACCAAATGATCAACATGCGTAGTATTATATTAAGGTTCCGGGTTTAAAGGCTGCATGAAGACATCTGTGGACAAACTGTTACTTAACTGTTTAAAATGTTCATTAGTATACCAATGGTACAGTGAGGATGTAAAAATGAAATAAAGTTCCCTTTGTTGTCATTAATTTTTCACTGATCCCTTTAATGAATGTTTATCCTACTAAATGATGGTGTTATATGTGGCACACTTTTGAGAGCCCACCCAAAATAGCAGCAGAATTATAGCAAGACACCATTTTGGTACGTCTGGACCAGCCCACGGAATGTTTGAACGTAAAATATATACTGTACATATACATGCATGTGTTCGTGTCCACAAACATGATGCACACACGGTACAGTCACTGCATTACATATTGGTGTTGCGGCATACATAAATGGGCACAACGATCCATACACAAGGGAATATTGAGTGGAATAGCCAGGGGCAGTTTGGAAGCATTTTTTATCCTTTCTCATTTGTGTTTCATGAAAGCCCTTCTTCATTTGAAGCAAGATATGGGTCAGAGAACACCCCCCCGCCTTTGTGTTGGTCATTGTTTGATCAGAATCTCAGGAATTTTTTACAGACTTCTGGGGGGATGTGTTGGGTAACAATAGTCTACAGTGTGAATAGGGATGGACAGGTGGGTGGGTACCCCTCCATCCCATATCTTGCCTGGTATACTCCTCTTCATCTTTGTTTTGGGGCTTTCTTTGATCTCCCAGAGATCGTGGGCATAGTGCCTGGTTTCGGCAATTGTTTAAATCTAATCCTAAATGAGTCGTACATGTTTTGAAGAAAACACTCTAGCTTGAAATGCTCCCTGCACAGTTTGGAGCTTGCTGTCTGTCCTGACCATTTGGCCCTGGTCAGCCTGACTTCCAGTTTTCAAATTTGCCGAAATTCACTTTAGTCAGAAAGCTTGTTAAGCAACACACCCAAAATAGGACTAAATTTTCAGAACTTGACCCAGACAAGCATTGATACACTAGCAGCACATGACGATGTCTTCTCAAATGTACATCACAGATATGCAAATTTTCTATATTAATAAGATACCTCTCAGGTTTGCCAACATTTTTTCTTTCATTTATTAATAAAAAAATAAAAAATTAAAAAAAATTAAAACTAATAAAACCACTTTTCATGGGCCCTTAAAAATGGTCATATCCTTTCATATTCTGTTTAATTCATTTTCAATTTAATGATATGTTTACATCCTATTATAATTATTGTAGCGGCCTAGATTCGATGTCCTCCAAGAAGTGATGTTACAGATACCAGGAGTCACACAAGAGGCTCTTCAGACTTTCGATCGTCGCTTTATATTCAAAGAAGATCACAAGAAACTTACCAGTGAAAAAAGTAGACGAGACAACTTTAAGAAACTAATTGGTGGAATAATTGGGGTGAGTCTGTCATTATTTTATAATAATAAATTGCTTTTTAAATGATCAGACTTTAATCACTTAGTAATACTGTTTGGTTCATCTTCGTTTTCATTTGTTTTCCTTAAGATTTTTTTTTTTGTTATATTTTGTTTTTTAGCTGTTCCGGTGACGTTGGTCACCGAAACAGCGCTTGTTTCTGTTAAGGTTTTTTTTTCTGTTCGGCTTTTTTGCAATTTTGCAGAAAAGGCAAAGGGTTTTGCAAGTCCCATTCGCGTACTGTGCATTGGGTACTATGTGTGGGGACGTGAATTATCTGCCTGTAAAACAGGCAGCACACAGTGTATAGGGCATTATACTCAAGAGTTGGCAAATTTCCAAGCACATGGCACTGAGAGCAGATGGCATTGTATGGGATGACAAAGTGCTTAAAATCTCAAATTTGTGCATCCTTTAAGGACCATATTTCATTAAGTACATGTCTGCTGGGTTGAAACTTTGCAGACATTAGAAAGGGAAGTGTTACAGATGCAGTTGATCTCGTGATGATGACGACATGTCAATGTAGTATATCTCATGAAGTACATGTCTGATTGAATTCAAACCTTGCAGATACCTTAAAAGGGGAAGGCTTTAGACGACTATTGACCTGATGTGATGATGACTCCATTAAGTAACACGTGTAGGTCGCATGATATTAAAGGTGTAATGTACAAAGCACTATATCCCTTCACTGCACGTTGTATTGTGTTCAAACTTTGCTTATATCTCAAAAAGAAAGTGACGTAAAAGGAAAGTAAATATTGACCTCATATGAAGATGTCATCATCTGGTGAGAAATCACGTGACATTCCCCTGTAACAATTATGTACCTGTCTGCTTGGGTTGAAATTTGGTAGGTAGTGAGAAATGGAGAAAAAGTGATCAGACGAAGTTATGTTAAATATGTCTTCACTTTCTTCTCCATATCTTCTAATGTATAAAAGGGTTAGCACATTTCCTCGATATGACTCACCAAAGAAAATATTAGAGTTATTTTTAGTAAATATTTGTAGCTCTGAGGTACATCCTTAAGCAAAAGTGAGAAATGGAAATGTGGAAGTATCTCAAATGAACAAATGCTTCTTTCTTGACAAAAAATGAAAATGCTAAAAAGCCCTTTGTTCTGTCCTTTTAAGACTGACAAAACCATTTAATTGGCTTTTTTTCAATTTTGCAAAACAGGAATTCCTTTATTCTGTATTTTTCTTCCTTCTTCTTCCTCCTCTTCTGACCAAAAGCCCATTTTATTCCTTTTTATTCTTCAAAATTCGGTACAAAATCAACTTTATAACAGATATAAGCATGAATTGTCCATTAAATGACAGTTAAAACAGTGGAGTCAGCTGCATTAAGTACCTAACAGGTGTATTTGTTCATACAGATGAAGCGCCAACAACAAAAAACTTACAGCATTTGTGAACTCAAAAATCCCATGTACTGTGCATTGGCTACTGTGTGCATTGACGTGCAATATCTGCCTGTAACATAGGCAGTGCACAGTGCCTGGAGCAAATTTCCAAGCATTGAGAGCAGATTGCATTATCTGGAATGCCAAAAGGGAAAAACGTTTGCAATCTCTAATCTGCGCTCTTTCCGCAAAAACAATGTATGTATTGTATTTGTATTGTACATATCTGATTGGGTTGAAACCTTGCAGATAGTTATGAAGGGAAGGAGACTGACCTCATGTGATGACAATGTCATCAACCGATATTAAAGTCACATGACATCAAAGGTGCATCCTTTAAAGTGCTCTATCTCCTGAAATGCACGCCCAATTGGGTTCACACCTTGCAGATATATGAGAATGGAGTGCTTTTGTCAGCATTGACTCGATGAATTGTCCCTCACTGGCTGTGTGCAAAATTATGGGAAATTTTTAAAGTTCAGCTTCTTTATGCTTTTTTTCAGCTGTTTTCAGCTAGTTTTATCGTTGGTCAATCTCACCCCTGTGATGTGATATGATGATAACGCCATCTTGTGACAAGTCACATGACATTAAATGTGCACTCTTCCAAGCATTATCTCTTGAAGTGCATATCTGATTGGGTGGAAACCTTGCTGATATCTTCAAAAGAAGTGCTTTAGGCAAATATTGACATCATGCGATAATGACATTAAAGGTGCACATGCATGTATGCCTGGAAATCTTCATGGCGAAAAAACACTTCACCGATTTTATATAATACACTTTAGTAAAACCTCCTAAAACACATACAAATGCACTTGTTCCCGGAATGTTTCATAAAGAGTAGTACACTTGAGTATTCAACTCTGATAATCCTTCAACCTCTAGACCAGGTTTCATGTTCAATATTTTGAATATATTTTTCAACATGCACTTAAATTCTTCATTCAGAGTTTGTGCTGCTGTGCACTAGCAAATTTGTCCATTTCAAATTCAATAGGCAATAAGGAGTTATACTTTTGAAGGAATTGTGTGAAATTGATGTTTACATTATTTTTCTTCCCATCTTTGAAATTGACATTTCTTAGTTTGTTTATACCAATAGCCTTAACAGTTCCCAGTCCTCTGATTTTTAGATTTTACATACATCCTAGACCGTCAGGGTTGATCAAATGTGAATGCAACTGTAGCAGATCTTCATTTGGGCAATCAAACCCTTATGAGAAAACTGAACTGCGCCCTCACGAGATGAACTTCAACATTTTGTAATACATACTACCTGATTGATATTTTTGTGTACGTTCCACTGGGATGAAGCAACAATTACAAACACTGGTAGTCTATTAATTATACGAGCTTAAGGTACATGTACACGAAATAAATTTAGTGCGCATATTTGAAATAACTATTCATTACATCGTTCATTGCCCATTATGCTTTTTAGTCGGCAAGGGAAACATTGTGTTGCTATCTGCGATCCCAATCAAGGTCACTTTATTCCACACATATTGAAAGGATGTTGAAATTTGGTCTTGCGTACAAACCGAACTGGAAGTCTAATAAAAAGTTTCTGTGGGGTTTTGTAATGTCAAGGTTACGTGGGGGGCATTGCCACCTTGACGTAGTGGGTCCACTCAACTTTTAAATGAGGATAGGAAACTGCTAGGTAATCACAAATTAATCAAAGAGTAATATATGTACTCAGTACAGCATGATGTCCGGTGATTGCATTCCAAATTTGCTTTAATTATTCCAACAATTATCAGATGACAGGGCCTATGACAATTGACAGTAAAGAGATAAGTGTGTTTGTTATGAGATTCTTCAAGAGTTGAGACCAAGTTGGATTCCTAGGGGATTTTACATTTAGTTTTAACAAGTTCCCAAAGGGCATTGTGCAGACCCGCATCTCCTCAGAGCGAAGCGCTCTCTCTCTCTCTCTCTCTCTCTCTCTCTCTCTCTCTCTCTCTCTCTCTCTCTCTCTCTCTCTCTCTCTCTCTCTTTGTTTAAGGTACATGTTTAACAATTTTTTATGTTTTTTGTCACCGGGACTTAAGTGCTTTTGCAACTTTGGATCTTCAACAAACTTATACCAATGAAGAAACCCTTATGCACAGATGGTCCGAGAAACATGACGTCATTTTGGAAATGCTTTCTCGAAAATGCCAAAACAGCCTGCCGTTGTTTTAACAACGGTCAAACCTCTAGTTTTTCTTGTTTTTTAGCTGTTTCAGCTACTGTTGCTTTTCTGATTATTTTTTCTCAGCTCTTGCTTTTCTTATTTTTTGGGCATTTTTGCAAGTTGCGAAAAAGGCATTCTTTTTTTTCTGTTTTTTGGGGAGGCTTTTCGCAGTTTTGCGAAAAAGGCATTACTCTTGTTCTGATTTTTGGCGTTTTCGAAAGTTGCGAAAAAGGCATTCTTTTTGTTCATTTTTTTTTTTCTTCCCCAAATCCCCTTCGTTTTGAACACGTTTCTTCCACCACCCACGTTTGTCTCTTAGTAACTTTGGATCTTCATCAAACTTAAATCATTGAAGGACCTTTGTTTAAAGATGTGCATAGAACAATGACGTCATGATGAAGTCATCAAGTAATTTATTATTGATTTTTCAATATTTATTTCAGCCCACTTACTTCGAACACGTTTTCATGACACTATTTTGGTACTTTGGCGATCTTCAACTGTAACCAAAGTTACAGCCGACAAAGAACCTGATGCAAAGAGACATCCAAATTTATGACGTCATGATGATGTCATCAAGTGATTTATTATTGATTTTTCAGCCCATTGACTTTGTACACGTTTACGAGGCACTATTTTCATACCTTAGTAAACGTAGATCGTCGTCAAACTTACAGCAAGCACTAACTGTAAAACAAAGATAATTCTGAAATATTTACGTATTTACGTTGCCTCCCGCAACATTCTGTTTGCAGCAAGTACCAGGATCTTGAGTTCATCTCGTGTAGGTCAAATAACGTGACCCTTACTTCCGGTTTTCAACAAAAGTGGGCTTATTGTTTAAAAGTGGTAATAGGTATTAAGTTTTTTTCAATAGAATTAGTCTGTCGGTGTTTGTGCTAGGTTGAAACCCTGCTTATATTTTGGAGAGGAAGTGCTTCAGGCAAATATTGAACTCATTTAATGATGACGTCATCAACAATTGCTATTTTCATAACGGACATTATCAACATTATCGAAATGTCAAATGTTATTAATTTTGCCTGGATTCTACTTTTTGGTTGATTAAAAAAGGGGTGTGACACCTGATGATCTGCGTGGGGACGTATTAAGTCCTGAACCCCAAACAGAGGGGTGATGAAGTCAATGACAACACCAGACCCTTAACTTGCAGATCCCACATGGCGTCGTTTGCCGATGAGTGTCAGAGTACTTTCAAAGTGTATATCACACAGTACAACTTTCAGTCACAGTTATCAAAAGTGAAATTCATTTTCGCGCCAAAATGTTCAGGATAGTGCAACAGATGTCATCTATAGTGGTCCTGTTTGTTTTTTAGAATGACAATGCAAATTTATGATTATTCAAATAAGGCTGGGTTTGCAGACTGATGTGAATGGAGATAACACTCTTCAAGGCACTGTATCTCCTGAAGTACGTAACCAATCAGGTTCAAATCTTGCAGATATCTTGAGAAGGGGGTGCTTTAGAGGAATATTGACCTCATGTGATGGTGACGTCGTCAGGAGACAAGTCACGTGACATTGAATGTGCACACTTTAAGCCATTATATCTCCTGAAGTAGCTGTCCGATCGGGTTCTAATCTTGCATATATCTTGAAAAGGGAATGTTCTAGAGGAATATTGACCTTATTTGATGATGACATCATCAGGAGACAAGTCACATGACACTAAATGTGCAATATTTAAAGCCCTGTATCTCCCGAAGTAGATATCCGATTGCGTTCAAATCCTGCAGATATCTTGAAAAGGGAGTGCTTTAGAGGATTTTTGACCTAATGTGATGATGACGTCATCAAGAAACAGTCACGTGAAATAAAGGTGCACTGTTTAAAGCCCAATATCTCCTGAAGTACATGTTCTATCAGGTTGAAACTTGGCAGATAACTTAAAAGAGGAGTGTTATATACGGAAAATGACTTGATGTGATGATGCCGTAGTTGTTCAAATGTAAAAAGAATGCGAAAAAAACCTCTGTTCTGTTGGTAAACAGACAGATGAGCTCTAGTTTCTTCCTTCTTCCTCCTTTAAAAAAAAGTCCATTTGTTTTGTGCACGTTTTTTTCAACCCACAACTCTTCATCAAACTTATGTCAATAAACAACCCTTATGCATAGATGGTCCTAGACCAATGACGTCATAATGACGTTGTCAAGTGATTCATTAATGATTTTTCAATATTTATTTCAGCCCATTGACTTTGTACACATTTTTGAGACATCATTATGGTTACTCGATCGTCATCAAAGTCATACCAAGGAAGAAACTTGAAACAAAGATAATACTAAAATAATGATGTCAAGATGACGTCATCAAGTGATTTATTATTGATTTTTCAATATTTATTTCAGCCCCATTGACTTTGTACACATTTTGAAACCAATTACCTTTGTAAATACATACAAGTGTTGCCTAAGCGTTTGCATGCGCATGTCTGTTGCGCTAACAGCTGATCTGCGCGATCGGTCGATGTAAGCATTGTCGCGCAGTCTTAATGCATGGTTTGGATGGAAAGTTGTGAAGAAATCCTGCAAAATATTGATAAAAATGAAATCTGAGATTTCGTGTCATCAGGCCTCAACCGATTGTTTAAAGTAGTACTCAACACCAATCGTTCATGCATGTATCAACTATTTCCGCGGTACTACACGTCAACACATGGATTCGATCGGGACGATGTTTTCGACGAGCGCATGTGTTTTCTTAGGACCTCTTCATGCTCTTGGGACCTCCCGGACCAGAAATTGCACCAGCTGAGTTCTTAATGGACTTTGCTTGATCAGAGGATTCCAAAGTAATCCCACGAAAGCTGAACTGGAACCAAATTCATGAAACGCGGTGCTAGAAATTGCACAAGGAGTTGACACCGATTGGGCATGATAACTCGTGGGCATGGGTTCATCTAGCCCATGCCATGCATGCCGAGCCTAACAAGCAGACATACGTGCGGCGCTGCAGCGAGCTGGGTTTGGAAGCTGGCCTTGGACGAAGTGCTGGAACCGGTAGGCAAAACATTCTTAATTGCAAGTTTTTGGCTGCACTTTCTGTGCTCTGTAGCTCTGGACAGTGATGTTAAGGGAAAGAGAACTGACCCAAATTAGCTCTGAATTTGCACTGACATAACTTGAACTCTAAAAAGGGCCTGTTTTAACATTTCGATATGATCACCCCAATCATGGCAAGGTGATTAACAGTGATTGTGTACGTCATATGTGTTCAGCACAATCCAGACATCAACTTCCACATATTCATTAACCCCCTCCCAAGTACATTATTCAACCATTTTAGTAAGATGTATTTTATTCAAAAGCAAATCTAATCCGGATGGAGCACAATACATACTTGTACATTTTCAGACATTTCACAGGGGTGCTGAACATAGGCATGGAACTGACTAAAGTCCCTCAAAACACTGACGGTGCATTCTGTATTTCATTTCTATGCCCCCCTCCCCCGAAGACAAACCCATGTCATTACGGGTTCATGGTAAATATCCAAACATGTATGAAATTTGGATGTAGACCTGTAATTCTTTTTGCAAGCTGTTTATATAGAAAAATTGAATTTCCTTATTTGCTTTGTGTGTATAGGTATCCTTCATACTACTTCTGGAATGAAAGCTGGAGAATGGAGATAAATCTGTTCTCCGTGTTATTTCTGAACATTGGAATTCAACATAACTGCAGTTACATGTAGATATCAGAGGCACAAGTACCAAAAATAAAGGAAGCTGCATGCAATAAAGCGTGGAAATTAACAGGTGATGGTGAAAAGGCCCACTGTTGCTTTGACATAAAGACAGATTGCCAGTCATGAATCAGTTTGTGGGGGGGGGAACATCCATGTACCATCATGCCCGGTCCCCCACTTTAACATTTGGGTCCCCACATACTCCCCAGAACCCAAGGTTACTATACCAATGAATGCATACATGTGCACATGTACGTCGTATTATTTTTAAGTTCTCACACAAGTTTTCCCATGCATCAACAAAAGAAACAGAAACTGCTGCGCCTGTAATATTTAAATGTTTCCTTTTGCAATGATACAGATGTTCATCAGCACAGTCATGAGGGTGGTCTTCACACAAGTCCCTGGTATCGTTGATATGAAGTGCAGTTGAAGCAGGATGGATCCTGAGAAGGGTGGGAACAGCTTCTTTAAAATACCCGTAGCTAGACTGCAACCAACAGGAAGTGAGATTTACTTGTATATGTACATGTAATCGCTATAATTTATTGAAAGACAATGGCAGAAATAGTTCAAACTGGTTTCGGAAGAATAGTGCAAAGTTATCAGCAAAAAGATCCTGATATTTTCAAGCGGTCCCCATGTCATTTGAAGTCTCTGCAGATCTTCAGAACAGAAAGAAGTTGGCAGGTTTAATTTGATACACTTCAGAAAAATGCCTTAAAACATGAAGGCACTGTGTTTCCTTCATATTTTCAAAACACCCAATGTGCATATTTCTTGTTATTCCCTCAAGACAAACCATTTTGTTATGAGTTCACTGTGTTTGATTATCTACGTTTTGATATCAGCTGAATATTTCAAGACATCCTTTATGCTGCTGCTGAAGTGAAAGCTACAGATGATAGTTCTGCATGTTTGGAATTCAACATCACTGCAGTTACATGTAGATCAGATGCATGGCTACCCTTGATAAAGGAAGGTGCTGTACAGCAAAGCAAGGAAATTATAAGGTAATGGTAAAAAGGCTTACTGTTGCACTGACATACAGATTGCCAGTTTTGATGACTGCAGTCATGAAGCAAAGTTTGTGAGTTTGTTTTTGCATTCAGTTGGGAAACCTAATAAGTCCCTGATTCATAGAGCATCCCAGATTGACAATTATGTACAAAATATATGGTTCGTCTTCTAAAAAAGTTTAAGTACAAACAAAGGAGGAACAATATGGGGGCTCCCCATTATACACACCTGTGTGGGTGTGTGGGGGTATCCATGTACCGCCATCATGAATGTTTCCCTCATCAGTACCCACTTGCCTGGTCACCCACTTTAACGTTCTGGTCCCAACATACATGTACTCTCCATTCAGTGAAAACTGAAGGTTGCTATATGCCAGTGATTTGTATTTGTGTTCAAGTTTTGACATTAGTTTTTCCATGCATCAACACATGAACCTGTAATAAATGTTTTCCATTTTGTCACTGTGAGGTTTATTTAGGTTTCCCTGTGTTTCATTACTGTATTGCCAGATAAATCCAGTCTTTCCTAATTGGTGGTAAACTTCCACCCAATGAACTGCCCCTAGGCTTAGTCCGCCGTTCGTTAACTGATATCCCCCCTTGTGTCAGGGTAGCCGCTCATCCTTGCTCAAGGTTAATACATATATTTGTGGGGTTGGGCCAGGTCAATTCCATCCTTGATCCGGCCAGTTACTGGGTCCACCACAAGAGGTGTCAGTGTTTAGGATTGAATTGTGATTTTATCTGATTGTAGAGAGTAATAGCATAAGGGAATTTCTTTTGGAAAATTTTGTCAGTAAACCTCATTGAGGTGCACCGTGAGGGTAATTGTAACGAGGTAGGCGGGTTATGCTTACCTGGGTAGTTACTGCCCTGTACATCGTGTTCCTTGTTGGGTTAGTGACATTGGTGGGGATTCTATTTAGGATTCGAGCAGAGTTGCGATCCTTGCGACATACTGCAGGACAGCAACTGCCAATCCTGTTGAGAATTCACCAGGTGGTAGTAGGTACACAAGGGTTGGTAAATTCCAGAGGCTTGGGACTGTTTGTCCCGCAGCCTGAATTTGCCTGTGAGCTACCAATATCGCCAAGTGGCCAGTGGCCGAGTCTAGAGAGTCTAATTGAGACTGAGATTCCTGCTCAGGAGGGAACTCCAGTATGAGCGAGGTTAAGGGCAGTGGTGTTGGCTCGATGGGGGCTGACAAGGGTTCTGTCCTGGATGACCTGAACCGTTCAAGAATGGAGGTTAAGTGGCTCAAGTGGGAGCGGGATCGTCTTTCCGCTGAGCTAGAGGCTGTTAAAAAAGGTTCACAGCCTGAGATTGTGAGTGAGGCACATACACCTAAGGGAAGGGATATGCCTCGTATAAAGGTCGACTCGAAAGTCGACTGGAGGTTGCCTGAGGATACCTCAGGGTATGCCTCATTGAAGGCACGACAGCGTTCCTGTGTTGGTACATCGCCGGAATTGATTCCAAAGGAAGTGCCGAGGGAAGCTGAGAGTACGCCTGTGAGGCCTATTCCCATGCGTAGTCCTAGCACCAATCCTTTTTTGAACCGTGAGGTTGATTGCGCCGAAAAGGAGCGAGAGTTACACAGCGAGTTGTTGAGTTTTCTAACTCGCCCAACTGTGGGGGAATCCAACAAAGTTGTTGGTGAGGTTGACTCACCTAGGGAGGGGCCCTGGTCCCTTAAAAAGGAGTCTAGGTTAGTCGGTGGTGGGGTTCCTAGTAAACCTCAGAGTAAGCCTCACAGGCCTACAATTACCCCCGACCGATACAATGGTAAAGTTCTGTGGAGCGATTATTACCAACATTTTGAGGCATGCTGCAAGGTAAATATGTGGAGTGAGGAACAGGCAGAAGAATTTCTGGCTGCCAGCCTTCAGGGTGATGCCCTACAAAGTCTGGGCGATGGTTCAAAGAAGTTCACTTACCGTGAACTGGTTAAGGTGTTAGAGAGAAGATTCGGCCCTGGACGACAGGCCGAAAACTATTTGGTGGAATTGAGATACAGAAGACAGGGGCCCAAAGAGACTCTGCAGGAGTTGGGCCAAGCAGTCCGTGATCTCACGGTGAAGGCTTACCCTGAAATTCCTGAAGTGGCCCGAGAGCGCCTTGGTAAAAATCATTTGTCGATGCAATTAGTAGTCAGGTTGTGAGGGAAGGCGTTCATTGTGTTCGTCCCAAAACATTGGACCAAGCGATACAGGCCGCTCTTGAGACCGAGAACTTCGAAAAGATTGAGGTTCAGAGAAGAGCCGAGGGAAAGCCCGCGAAATTCGCGAGGGCTATCGACTCTGACACTGAGCGACGTCTTCAGAAACTCGAGGAAAGTGCTGGCCATCAGTCAAAGAGATTAGACCAGATGGTTGAGTTGCTGACAGGACTCAGCAAACAAGGTCCAAGCCCAAGTGGACAGGCGAAGTCCCCCCCAAGGCAATCACCAAAGCCTGGGAGGAAGAAGCCTAGTGAGTTGAAGTGTTTTAAGTGTGGGGATGCTGGTCATTTCGCTCGTGAGTGCAGTAAGCATCACAAGCAGAGAAGTGAGCAGGGAAACGTCAGCCAGCCGACCGGTGGGCCCGCGGGCAGGCTGGATGTTCCAGAGGGCCCAAGCAAGGCAGGAAGAGGCGGAAATCAGAAGGCGGAGAGCCTATAGGCATTCAGCCTAAGTTGGGTGTTCGGCCTAGATATGGGTTGTTCATAGATGGTGTTGTAAGGGGAACAAGCTGTAGGTTCCTGGTGGACTCAGGGTCTACAGACACATTGGTCAGTAGTCGAGTCTACCAGGAAATGGCCAAAGAACAGAGGCCTGTGCTAGACATGGACAGCACAAACATTCAACAGGTCGATGGCAGTCAACTGTCAGTGATGGGTGTTGCCTGGGTTGATGTACAATTGGGGAGAGCAACTTTCCCAGTGCGAGCAATATTTGCCGATGTCAAATATGACGGTATATTGGGCATGGATTTCTTGTTGCCCACTGGCAGAAATTTAGATTTCCAAAGTCTCGAATTGAGGCTGAATGGCGAGTGGCTGAAATGTACAAGCAGTACCGGAGAGCCATTCATTGGAAGGGTGCTCGTGGCTGAAACCATGGAAATTCCTGCAGGTCATGAGGCTGTTGTGCCTGGCGAGGTAGCCACTATCTGTAAGGCAGCTGATCAGCCAGCAATCATCGAGCCTGTGGGAAGTGGAGGTGAATTGGCTGAGCGAGGCCTAATGCTAGCCAGAACACTGGTCCAGTTGAGGGCAGAGGTTCTTCCTCTGCGGATTTTAAATCCAAACAAGGAGAAACGGGTAGTTCGGAAGGGGACAGCCGTTGGCACGATTGCAACAGTGGAGGTTGATTCGGTTTCTGTTGCTAGTCGGAAATGTACGGGCAAGGTTGGAGGAGACCTCCCAAGTCACCTGCATGATTTGTTTGACCGTAGTAAGGTCAACCTTGGTGAGGATTATCATGCTGAGGTGAAGTCTTGCCTGGTTGAATTTCAAGATGTCTTTTCTTCAGGCGAGCAGGATATAGGGCGAACAGAGGTGGTGAGACACCAGATTAATACTGGTGATACCCGGCCAATCAAAGAGAGGCCAAGGCGCCACCCTCTGTGCAATCAGCGGGAGATTATGAAGCAACTAAGATGGAAAGCTTGCGGTAAGCACCATGCAATATCTCTTTTTGAGTCTGTGTGGTTCTGATAAGAACCGGAGAGGCTCAACGTTTCGGACAGTGTGCTCTGTCCGTCGTCAGGAGACTGAAGAGATGCCGACGGGGAGTGGGGCTTATATGCTGGTTGGAGGTACTGGAGTGTGACGGATCCTGCTGTGTGGTCAGGTGGAACGGTGGATCCTCCTGGGTACTGATGCATGTCAGTTGGTCATGGGCTGTGGTGGGGGAAGTTTGCCTGGGTATAGGAGACCCTGGGCGGGGGGGGGGGAGTCTTAGGGTATAGAGGACCCATCAGACCGGGAGGTGAGGAGGGGCTGCCAGATATCGCTGATGGAGAAGCCGATGTCTTGAGGTACGGTGGGGTGCTTGGAGATTTCCAAGGCTTCTCTAATGCGTCTTGGGTACCACTGTTCAATGTTGGCGATGAGGTGGTCTTCTTCCCAGTTGATGGTGTGGTCTTCGGCGTGGGAATGTTTGATGATGACTGACTTCTCATATTCCCCCTTTTCTGTCATGGGCTCTGTGTTCTTCTCCAGTACCTCCAACCAACATATAAGCCCCACTCCCCGTCGGCATCTCTTCAGTCTCCTGACGACGGACAGAGCACATTGTCCGAAACGTTGAGCCTCTCCGGTTCTTATCAGAACCACACAGACTCAAAAAGAGATATTGCATGGTGCTTATCGCAAGCTTTCCATCTTAGTCGTCTGTCACCATGAATAGCTTGAAATCCCATTATGAAGCAAGTAGAGGACTTGCAGAAGAGGGGGATTATTGAACCGTCTGACAGCCCCTGGGCTGCTAATGTGGTGTTAGTCCGGAAAAAGGCTTAAATAGGGTGACCATCAAAGATGCGTACCATGTGCCTCGGATTGATGAGACACTCGATGCTCTTGCGGGTGCCGAGTGGTTTTCGACATTAGACTTAGCTTCGGGATATTGGCAGGTGGCCATGGACGAGGATGCCGGTAGGCAGTCAGCTTTTGTGGTCCGAAATGGCTTGTATCAGTGGAGATGCATGCCTTTCGGCCTCTGCAATGCCCCAGCCACATTCGAGAGGCTGATGGACAAAGTAATGGCAGGCCTTCAGTGGGACACCCTGTTGATGTACCTGGATGATGTCATTGTATTTGGCAAAACGGTCAAGGAGGAGCTCGAGCGACTGAGAGCCGTTCTCTCCAGGTTGAGAGAAGTTGGGTTGAAATTGAAGCCAAGTAAGTGCTTCTTGTTCCAGAAGCAGGTTAACTACTTGGGACACATTGTGTCGTCCAAGGGTGTAGCTACGGACCCTGAAAAGGTGCGAGCCGTGGCTGAGTGGCCAACACCTAAGTGTGTGAAGGAAGTGCGAAGCTTTGTTGGCCTTGCTTCCTACTATAGGCGGTTTATCCGTGGGTTTGCTGAGGTGGCCTCACCGTTGCATACTTTGACTGAAAAGTCAAGAGAATTTGTCTGGACCGAGGCTTGCCAAGAAGCATTTGAGGAGCTTAAACAGAAGTTGCAGGCAGCTCCTGTTTTGGCTTACCCTGTGCCAGACAGTGACTACATCTTAGAAACGGATGCTAGTGGAGTTGGAATAGGGGCAGTTTTGTCCCAGGTTGACGGAGGCGAAGAGCAAGTTATCGCCTATGCCAGCTGCAAATTGAGTAGGGCTGAAAAGAACTACTGTGTTACACGGCGGGAGTTGTTGGCGGTAGTGGTCTATTTGAAACAGTTCAGGCAGTACCTGTATGGTAGGAAGATTGTCCTTTGCACTGACCATGCTGCCCTCCGGTGGTTGCTTAATTTTAAGAGCCCCGAGGGCCAGCTTGCTAGATGGCTTGAAGTTATCAGTGAGTATGATTTGACCATTCAACACCGACCTGGACGAAAGCATGGGAATGCCGATGGGCTGTCCAGGAAGATCTGTAAGCAGTGTGGTCGGCATGATGATGATGAGGAGGCAGTGGAGGTACCCCAGGTACCTAATGAGTTTGAGGGTGCTGAACCTCCTGGTATTTTTGTGGGTCAGGGAGAAGTTGTTGCTGATCCAGGAGTTCCAAAGGTTGAGGTGAGGGGTATTTTTGCCAAACCTTGTATGCCGAGGGATGCTGTTGGGCAAGCACAGCTGGAGGATCCCAGCATGAGTTGGATTGTTAAATCTAAGGAGGAGCTGAACAGTAGACCTCTTTGGGAAACTGTTTCAGACACCTCGGCTGCCCACAAAACGCTATGGTCCCTCTGGGACCAGTTGCAAATGCGCAATGGGGTGCTTTGCAGAAGGTGGGAGTCCGACAATGGGAAGTCAGTCACATGGCGACTGGTACTTCCGAGGAAGCTTCAAGAAGAGGTCCTTCGTGAGCTTCATGGTGGTCGGACGAGCGGTCACTTGGGTGTCACAAAGACACTGGCCAAGATAAAAATGCGGTATTACTGGCCAGGAATGACCGCTGACGTGAGGTCTTTCATAAGACAGTGCGAACTTTGCGGAAGGAGGAAGTCTCCTGTAAAGAGGAGAGTTTCCCCCTTACAACAGTACGTGGTTGGGGAGCCCATGGAAAGAGTGGCTGTGGACTTGCTGGGGCCACTGCCCTGGAGTGACAGTGGCAATTCTTGGATCATGGTGATCGGGGATTACTGCTCCAAGTGGATGGAGGCATATCCCCTCCCCGATGCCAGGGCTGAAACCGTGGCAAATAAATTTGTCACCGAGTTTGTCTGTAGGTTTGGGATTCCTTTGGAACTGCACTCAGACCAAGGGACAAACTTTGAGTCGGCTGTCTTTGCTGAGATGTGTCGGGTTTTGGGCATATCCAAAACTCGAACTACAGCGTACAACCCAAAGTCCGATGGACTGGTTGAGCGATTCAATAAGACTTTGATCAACATGGTTGCTGTGATGATTGAACCACAGAGGAAACAGCGTGACTGGGATGAGTGTCTGCCATATGCATGCTTTGCATATCGGTGCACTCCCCAAGAGTCGACTGATGAGTCTCCGAATATGATGATGCTGGGGAGGGAGACCAGGTTGCCAGTGGACTTGGTAATTGAAGGTCCTACAGTGGAGGACCCGGTAAAAAACAGATTTTGCACGAGGGTTGAGGCAGAATCTGCAGGAGGCTCATAGCAGAGCTAGAGAGTGCCTCAAACAAAGTGCCAGGCATCAAAAGTGGAACTACGACCACAAGGTGCATGGAGGAGGGCTGGTGGAAGGTCAGTTCATCTGGCTTTTCAATAAGTCCAAGAAGAAAGTGAGGTCCCCGAAGTTAGAACTTCGCTGGGATGGACCATTTCTGGTGGTCAAGAAACTCTCTGATGTAACTTACAGGATTCAACGGAAGCCTGGAAGTAAGGCTTTTGTAGTTCATGGAAACAGGCTCAAACCATACACTGGCGAGACCCTAGAACCATGGCGATATGAGCCGAAGGTGATTGAGGAACCCTTGATGCAGGAAATAGCAAGGGGTCCCCAAACTATTGGCGTAGAGCTTGTACATGATGTAGTGAGTAAGGTTCATGGAAGAAGTGATGAGTCTCCTGAGGCTCAAACGGTTGGTCCTTCAGGATACACGGACGAGGGGAATGGCCCGACAGAAGCTCCCAGAAGGTACCCTCAGAGGGAACACCGGCTCCCGGCACGATATAGGGAGGATTTGGGGAAATTATAAATTGTTTTAAAAGTTCCCCAGGGGGAGAGATGGCCTATAACCCCAGGGTTGTTTGAGGAATTAAGTTGATTGGATTGTTATTAAACTAAAATGTGGTTTTGTTTCTTGGGTTTGGTTTATTGCAGCTGTATTTGAGAAGATGGCCATCGAGTGCTACCGATGTAAGGTGACCTTCACAACCAAACAAGGGTTATGGCCTCACCTTCGACTAGTCCATGGGCCGCCCTTGTACCTGTGTTGTAAGCGGTGTAGCTACAGGGACAAAAGGAGGGACAACCTCAGACGACACTATCGTTCTTGCCATCCAGATTATCTTGATGAGTGCAGCAGTGTCCAAATGACAGAGGATCGACAAGACGGGGGTATTACGATGCCCTGTTCCAGTAGTCCAAGGTCGTCGGTGGGAAGAATGGTCAACGAGGGGGTGGTAGGTTCGGCTGCACCGACTGAGAGGGTGGCTCCCCGAGATGGGGTTGATGAGGATGCTCTAGGTATAGGTGAGACCTCATCAGCTGGGAAGGGCCCAGCTGAAGATGAAAAGGCCTCTCACTCCACGGTGAGCAACCTGTCTCATGTAAGCCGTTTATCAATATCCCTGACCATTCGCTTGACTGGGAGGCCCCGTTCCATTCTCCACCTAGTGAGGAAGAGACCTCAGGCTGCAGGTTCCCCAGGAAAAGTTCCGGCCAAGGGACAAGCCAAGAGTCGACAAAGACAGCTGCCTTCGAAGAAACAGGTGGAAGTCCCACAACAGAAGCTGTGATTTCACTCTCCCCAACCCCCATATCACCTCTGGTCCGCTGCCCAACAGGGAAGTCCAACGAGCAAGAGAGTCCAGCCAAGAACACAGAAGCTGAGCACTCGACAGCGTCTGACCAGCCGCAGGTTCATCATAGTGTACCAATCTTTTGCCATGGGGGTAAGCCTCGCTCTATTCCGGAACTGATGAGGAAGGAGCGTCCGATTCCCGAGTCACCCAAGTCAATGATGTCCATGAGCTCAGGTACAGAAGCCAGCCCAGAGCATGAGGAGGAGAAGACTGACAGAGACGAGGAAGGGAAACCAGCGAAGAGGATGAAGGTTGCAACCATAGAAGAGAAGATCTTCCGCAAAACCTTCCTTGATGGCAGGCTGATTCGAGAAGACATCCACCATCAGGCATACCTGAGACCTGTCGATGCTAATAAGTATCTCACAGTTGCAGAAGACAGCACTTAATTTTTATTTGCTTCTACCTTTTGTCTATGACTAGCAAGGAAAAGCACTTTGTAAATATGTTTTGCTTGTGTTACAGGTTAAAGTTAACTTATTTCTTCAGTGTATTTTGAAGTTTGAAGTGTTGAGGATCACTTAAGGTTTTGCTATTAGTTGAAGTTTATTTTTATGTCAGAAAAAAAACAAGGATGTTTTAATTGTATAAATAGCAGGAGAATTTTGAGGTATATTATGAACTTAGTGGAGAGTACACTTATGAATAAATTATGCTAATTGTAACGAGGTTTATTAGGTAAATCTCAGGGTTTTTTGTATAAAGTGAGTGATTTCCACATTGTGTAAGTAATATGTATCTGTACTTATAACTGGTGTGAGGTTTATGGACCTCATGGCGGGGGTTATAACTGTATAAGGTTTATTGATCATGAGGTTTAGGTAGACTTCATGTTGTTGTTGTAATTGTATAATAGAGCCCTGTTTCTTATAGTTTAAGATTGAGGAGCTTAAAGCATTGTGTTGACCAATCAGCGTTGTGTAGAGCACTAGGTCTGGGCGCTTGCGGCGTGCTTAGAGCGCGCACAACAGTTAGTGAGTTTCGCTGCTGGGTCGCAGAGTGGCAGGATGTTGGTTTTAGGGATTGGAATGCAACGTCACACTGTGGTGCATATCAGAAACACGGCTACCCAAGATGAAGGAAGCTGTTGGATAACCAAGCAAAGAAAGTAACAAGGTAGTTGGTGGTGAGAGAGCCTGCTGTTGGATATTGACACACAAGAGATGGCCAGTTTGATGAATACAGTCTTGAATCAAATACGTGGGACCCATGCATGTACTAAAGTAAATCACTCAATGTTCAACATCCACGTGTCCAGTCTCCCACTGTAACATTCCTACTCATTCCTACGTAGCCAAGTGATATCAAAAGTGCTGAAAGTTCTAACACTTTTTTCCATTCATTAACATATAACTGACACACAATGAATTAATATTTCCCTGTTTTAGATGACACAGAGGAATTTTTACCAGCATCATACATGAAGGTCTTCTTTGGACATGTTGGTGTGATTGATGGAAATGCAATTCGTACCAAGACTGTTCTACAGAGGGACTTTATTAAAATATCATGATATTTAAACAAAATGCAACCCATAGGACATGAGATATTTAGATGCATGTGTACATGTCCCTGGTTTAATTTTTCAAGATTTCTGCCAAAATTGTGAACACTTGGGACAGGTTTTGCAAGCAGGATGCAAAGTTTTCAGCAGTCCCAAGTTCCTGATATTTTACACGTTTTCCCAAGTCTTCCTAAGTATGTACGGCATAAAAAACTTCACCGGTAGTGAAATGCCCCAAAGTACAAATGCAGATTTCTTTTTTCAAGATGTATTTCTTTTCTTTTATAAATAGTAAGGACACTTTTAACATTCTTTAACTCTCATAATCCTTCAACTTCAAGACCAGTTTCATTGTTCAGTATTTTCAGTGTAGTTCTTTATATGCATATATTCCACGATCACAGTTTATGCTGCTGTGCACTCGTCATACCTGTTAAAAGTAATCATTTGTGCAGTTACTTTCCATAGGAAATAAGATGTATTTTTGAAAGAACTGTGTGAAATTGATGTTCGCATTATTTTTCTGCCCATATTTGAAATCGACGTTTCTTAGTTTGTGTATTTCGACGGCCCTAACAGTCCCAAATGCTCTGGTGTTAAGATGATTTTTATATGGCCACTTTTGCTAATCCGCACACCTTACTTTAGAGAATCCTCGTTCCGGCAATCAAATCCCTCCAAAGAAAAACTGAAGTGCGCCCTCACTTGATGTAATAATTTCCCTACCTTCGTCCTTATTTTCAACAGGAATGAGGCACAAAAGTACAGAGTGGATTGAGTGAAACATTTGCATTTGAAATAACTATTCACTAAATCATTTGTTGCCCGTTATTCATTAAGGTAAGCAAGGGAAGCATGTTTGTTTCTGAGATCCCAATATTGTTCTAAACAGATATTGCAGACATGTAGATTTTTTTGTCTCACGTACAAATTAAACTGATTTGAAAGTCTTGTATAAAGTTTGTGAAGTCTGTTGTCAGTTCAATTTGTGTGTGCATTATCAAGAGTGTAGTGGCCCGTCCTTCACTTGATAAAATTCAACATTGTCTATTGATTGTGTCAATCATCAACATAGCTAGAAAGGGACGTATTATAAACGAAAATTGACCTAATGTGATGATGAAGTCATTAGATGACAATTAAGTCACATGACATTAAAGGTGCAGTCTTTAAGGCCCTATATCTCCTAAAGTACATCTCCGATCGGGTTCAAATCTTGCAGATATCTTGAAAAGGGTGTGCTTTAGAGGAATATTGACCTCATGTGATGAATATGTCACCAGCAGACAAGTCATGTGACATTTACGGTGCAGTCTTTAAGGCCCTATTTCTCCTGAAAAAGATGTTCAATTGGTTTGAAATCTTGCAGATATCTTGAAAAGGGAGTGTTGTAGAGGAATATTGACACACGCATATTGCCCTCACGTGATGATGACGTCATCACAGGACAAGGCATGTGACCCTAAAACTGATCTCTTGAAGCACATCTTTTTGGCTAAAATTATATATGTAAGTGTATGAATATGAACATTCTGAAACATTTTGTGCTATGCCAACAAAGCACTTTTCTTCACAACCACAAAAAGGCAAAAAAGCCCTGTGTTCTGTCCTTGAGACAGACGCAGTTCCTCTAGCTTTTAGCTGTTTCGGCAACTGCCGGAGTGCCGGAAAAGCTCTTGCTTTTCTGATTATTTTTTTTTCTCTTACTTTTTTTTCTATTTCAACTTAATTCCTTCTACCAGTCGACTTTGGCAGTTTACTAACTGTGATCGACTTCAAACTTGGCAGACCTTTGGACAATCATCCAAGGATGGTCCTTGAAGAAATTCACAGAGATAACTTAATTAGTTTATTTATTATTGATTTTTGAATAATTTAAATTTTTCCCATAGACTTTGTACACAGATTGCACCCAGTTTTCGGACTGTCCTATATCAGGCTATGAGGGCGCTATTGCAGAATTGCGGTTACACCTGGGGTTTCAATTTTCAACAAACTGTCCTATATTGAAC
The DNA here is from genome assembly GCF_054643075.1 of Acanthaster planci. Lineage (NCBI taxonomy): Eukaryota > Metazoa > Echinodermata > Asteroidea > Valvatida > Acanthasteridae > Acanthaster > Acanthaster planci. The sequence continues at coordinate 17,578,265 of NC_141777.1, read as the reverse complement.
CATAGATGGCGTTGTTGCACAACACAGGGTTTGTACACACAATTGTCCAGCATAATGCGTGAGCAGTCCTCAACTTCGACCGAGAATTACTACCAGAACAAAAGAGAAATCAGAGACAAAATTTTCTGTTCTGTTTGATTGCAAATATACCCAAGAGTCAGATTATCAAATAATATTTCATAATTTTTTTCCAGTTTAGACAAAAGTCATGTGACACGAAATTAAAGGAGCAGTTTTCCTGCACAAGTGCCCATTGACTTTGTACATGTTTTCAAGGCACAATTTTGAAACCTTTCTGATGTTTGATCGTTATCAAAGTGACAGCCAACAAAAACCCTGATACAAAACTTATTGTAAGTAAATGACGTCATGGTGACGTCATCATGTGATTTACTATTGATTTTTCAATATTTATTCAGCCCATTGACTTTGTACACATTTTCAAGCCAGCATTTGGGTTAGTTCGAGAGGTTTGATCAACTTCAAAGTTACAGACAACAAAGACCTTGATGAAAGAATTTAGCTAAATTTATGACGTTATGATGATGTCATCACCTATTTTTAAATTGATCAGTGGATATTTAATCTTCCCCCATAGGTTTTGTACAAATTTTTCATCAGCCTGTCCTCGGCACTTTGGTCAATCTGAATTATTTCAAAGGTATAACAAAGAGAGGCTCCCAAAGAGAAATCATCAAAATAACATCATCAGGGGTCACGTGACATGAGATTATAGCTGCAGTTTTCCCCATACATGTAGGCTTTGTACACAATTTTTTACTGCGCAATATTATCAATCTTAATGAGGGTAGTCCTGAACTTTAGCTAAGAATTACTATGAGAACGAAAGGAAAGTTGTATTTTTTTTTGTATTCGTTCAATTGCAAATATACCCAAGAGTCTGAATATCCAATAATATTTCAGAATTTTTTTTTTTAAATATTAATGCAAATCAAGTGACAGGACTTTAAAGCTACAGTTTTTCTCTATTGGTTATGTGCATGTTTCTTCTAACGTCAAAGACTGGTGCACTCATACATCTGAGTGACTTTGTATTGGAAGCAAAGTCCAACAACCCGTGAGGCTGTCAAAATAAAATCGTCACGGTGTCGTCATCAGGAGCCACGTGACATGAGGTTAAAGTTTCAGTTTGATTTATAGGGTTCGTACACGTTTTTCACTTTGCACTTTTGTTGATTTTACCAGTGCTTCGCCTGGGAATTGCTGTGACAATTTCAAACGCATTTTCCTTTACAGACAGTTTGATCTGTTTTCCAAAAAGATAAAGATAACAAACAAAAACTTCCGAAACAGCTCAGTAGTCATTCACAACCAAGTTCCTCTAGTTTAGCTGTTTCGGCAAGGGCCAGAACAGCTCTTTTGCAATTTTGCAAAAAAGGCATTCTTTTTGTTGTTTTTTTTCCTTCCTTCTTCTTCCTCTTCTGACCAAAAGCCCATTTGTTTAGTGCACGTTTCTTTGCACATCGACTTTGGTCCTTTTGCAACTTGTGATTGTCAGAATTCTCCATTAATTAATTCCATATTTTATTCCTATTTTTCCATCAGGTCAATTAATGTCAGATATTTTCTATTTCAGTGTCAGCTCCTGTGCCCAATTAATCTGAACTAAACTTTGGCATGTATTATTCACTAGACTTTCTCTTCATGTTTAATTCATCACTTTACTTCTTCAGGTTACACATCAATGACCAGGGCCATGGCTTTCTGTAATTTGTATTGCAGTGGAGCTTTCTTTTGTAAGACTTGTCACAGGTTGTGTGGATAAAGAAAATAAGGCTGGAGTTCTGTGGGCGATTTGAATGTGAACAGAGCACAACTGAGTATGAATGTGATGAACAGTGATAGACAGTAGAGAACTGAGAGATGCATCATGATGATGAGGTGTGTGGGCTGAGTTGATAGTCCCTATCCCAATGCCGCGCGAGTTTTGTACTTTGGTTGCACCATTTGCCACGGCCAGTAGCAGATTTGTCAGGCTGCCTATGAGGCAAAATTGGTTGTGAGGATCATCGTAGCAGCTGATTGATATTCCAAGATTAGAAAACTGAAGAAAACCGTAAGTTTAAATTCAAGTTATTTTGTCATATATCAGTGCTTTTGGTTGTGACTCTCAAGAAACTGGATGGAGTTATATTGTGAACTTTAACAGCATCAACTAATTTTGTTAAAGATGTGTTCGAAATCAACTTGATGCTAAATTACTGCTCGTAGTTGTTTGAGTTCTGACAAGTTTTCTTTGAAATGACTGTTCGAGATTGAGATACAAATTTTTGTTATTGTACCATACTTTTTGGCATTTTGGTGAATTATTGCTTCAATTAGATGGCCTTGAAGATCTGAGCTTGGCTCAAAGACTGGTTGAGTTCTGTTCCTCCTCACGCTTGATGGCTGGTTCTTGAATTCCAATGTAACCTTGGTCACAGCACACTGCAGTTAGGGTTCACATCTAAGTTGCGGAGGTGGTCCCGCAGATGTACCAGAGTCGATGAGCAAGCTAGCAAGGGCAGATTCTTATAATCAAGGAGAGACGAACTGATATTACGTCGAACTGTATGTCAGATATTTTAATTTGAGAGCAGACGTACATGTAGTGATAACACTTGCGAATTTTGACTTAAAGATCTACTATTACATGTAAATGGCTTGAACCTTTCAGGTTATTCCAGCTTGTGGCATACTTTTTATCAACCTTGTTTTCTCTGGGGTTTATAGTGACATTTGTTTAGAAGTTTTCTTTCGAATACTTATTTTCCTCGGAGGAATTTTAATTGATAATTCTTTTACTGTGATGATACTGACATTTGTTTAGAAGTTTTCTTGCAAATACTTATTTTCCTGGGAGGAACTTTGATTGATAATTCTTTTATTTTGAGGTGCTTTTCAGAGCTGAAATTTTACAGCATTATATTACAGAAATTGGAAATTATCAAGTGTATCTCTTTGATGCACTAGTTTGTGTAGTTTGTGAACTTACAGTGAATTCAACATTTTAATTCACACATACCTGTACTTACCTGTAAATACTTGAATTGCAAATGCTGATTTTCATGCCGGTGTGAATCGACATTCATTTGATAAGTGTAATTTAATTCTGAGTTACAGCCACACTCACTTGAGAGACATCTGATTGTAAATACGGAATGGTGTATATTTTGTATTATAGAATCGAGAAATTTTGTAAATAAATTCATATCAAATATTGTAAATAGTACAGATTGGGTTTTGTTACAATCATTTTTCTGGCCTGCATCCAGTTCTTCTAGTTGCAGTGGCCGTAAAGTGAGCACACTGTGACAGTGATCTTCATCGAACTTACATCATTGAACAACCTTAGTTCAAAGATGTGCCTTGAAGAATGACGTCTTGATGACGTCATCAAGTAATTTTTTATTGAATTTTTAATATTTATTTCAGCCCATTGACTTTGTACACGCATTCAAGGCTTCGTTTTGGTAACTTGACTATCTTTGATCGTCAAAGTTACAACGAAAGACCTTGGGGCAGAGATGATACTAAAATAATTACGTCTTGATGACATCATCAAGTGATTTATTCTTAAATTTTAAATATTTGAAAATTCCATTAAAATTACAAAATCCATATAAATCAACCATGGCATCTGGCAACATTTTTTGCACCAAGTGCCAGAGTATACATTGGGCCTTCAATTCATCTTGTGCGGGTCAAATCACGTGACCCTTCCTTCCGGTTGAAACCGGAAGTGGTCTTATTGTGGTAAGTGGTAAAAGTGATAATAGGTATCGAGTTGTTTTCAACGGTGTTAGTCTGCTGTGGTATAGTATTTTTCAAATTATCTACTGATGACGTCACCTAATTGTCGAGCGCTCTCTAGCGACAGGTTAAAAATTCCGAAAAATGAATTTTGAATGGATGTCTGTGGCGAAGTTTGTCCGAATGGCCTGAAAATTGATGTAGATGACCACCTTTACCCAGTCAACACATGTGTGAAGTTTGGGGCTGATGACGTCATCAGACCGGAAGTTACTATATCGTCAAAATTACTTCATCAGGGGTCACGTGACATGAGATTAAAGCTGCAGTTTTTTCCCATGGGTTTTGCACACGTTTTACTTCTGAAATCTCACGAGTGAGTAGTCCTTAACTTTGGCTCAAGATTACTATTAGAATGAAAGAGAAATTGTATATTTTACGCTCTGTATTTGATTGGAACTATACCCAAGAGTATAAATATGACGTAATATTTCTTAAAATGCATTCAGTTTAAATGCAAATCACGTGACATCATCTTAAAGAAGTAGCTTCTCTGCATAGGTGTTTTTAGCCCATTGCATTTGTACATGTTTTCAAACCACCATTTTGGTAATTTTGCGATGTTTGATCCTTCTCAAAGTAATAGCCAAAAAAGACCCTGAAACAGAAATAAGTGAATGACGTCATGATGATGTCATCATCTATTATTGATTTTCAAGATTTATTTAAGCCCATTGACTTGTACAAGTTTTCAAGCCATCATTTCAGTAATTTTACAATGTTTTATTGTTATCAAAGTGATAGCCAAGAAAGACCCTGATCTAAAAGTTTTTTTAATTGGAAAAATTTAAACGTCATCACCTAATTTATTATTGATTTTTTAATATTTCTTTAAGCCTATTGACTTTTTACATGTTTTCAAGCCACACTTTCTGTAGCTTGGAGATGTCTGATCATCATCAAAATTACAGCCAACCAAGACCTTGATAAACATTTTTGGCTTAATTTATGACATCATAATGAAGTCATCAACTACTTTTTCATTGATTTTTGAATACTTCATTTTCCAGTTTAGATTTTGTAGATGTTTTCCAAGAGCCAGTGTTTGGTACTCTTTTCAGTCTAATTGAATTATGTAACATTCATGAAATGTTAATGTTACTAATGTTACTATTCATTGTTTACTATTTGTTCTGATATTTTCATAGTTATATTTTTTTAAATACTTTCTCGAAAATGCTGAAATAGCCTGCGGTTGTTTCAACAACCATCAAACCTCTAGTTTTTTCAGTAATTTTCTTGCACCAGTTGACTTTGGCAGTTTACTAAGTTTGATTGACCTCAAACTTGGCAGACCTGCAGACAATCATCCAAGGATGTATGTGGAACATTTGTCATGATGACTTTATCAGGTGATTTGTTATTGATTTTTGAATATTTCAGCCCATTGACTTTGTACGTGTTTTCAAGCCAAAATTTTGATAACTTTGAGGTTTTTTTGTCATAGGGTTGTACACGTTTTTCTCCCATCAATTGACTTTGGCAGTTTACTAAATCTGAGAGGTTTCGGACTTGATGTGCACTCTGACATTCATAAAAGGATGATCTTAGAACAAATTCATCCTGATTACGTCATCACGTGATTTATTTTTGAATTTTCAATATTTAATATCTTGCTGTAGGGTGTGTACACATTTTTCTACTACACCCTATTATCGAACTTAATAAGTGAGTATTCTTCAACTTCGACCGAGATTTATTACCAGAATGAAAAAGAAATCAGACTAAATTTTCCTTTTCGTTTGATTGCAAATATACCCAAGAGTCCAAATATCAAGTAATATTTCATAAAAATCTTTTAGTTTAAACGCAAGTCACGTGACATGAAATTGAGGGAGCAGTTTTTCCGCTTATGTGTTTTAGCTCATTGACTTTGAACATGTTTTGAAGCCACCTATATGGTAACTTTGTGATGTTTGATCGTTATCAAAGTTAAAGCCAACAAAGACCCTGATACAAGAATTATTGCAAATGAATGGCGTCATGACTTCATTATGTGAATTATTATTGACTTTTTAATATTTCAGCCCATTGACTTTGTACATGTTTTCAAGCCGAAATTTTGATAGCTTTGAGATGGTTGATCACCATCGAAGTTCCAGCCAACCAAGACCCTGATAAAAGAATTTAGCTAATTGACGACGTCATTATAACATCATTTGTACACGTTTTTCAACAGCCAGTCTTTGGCACTCTTATCAACCTGACTTATTTCCTTGAACTTTATTAAAAAATACCATAGTGCATCGTCACATTAATATCATTTTTGATAAGTCACAGCTTTTGTTGGTTCTAACGTTGAGTGAAAAATGTCCCTGTAGCTTATGCTCCGGGCAGCTTATACAGCGACATTTGAAAAATAACTTCAATCACCTATCTTAGTCTTACACTCAATAATTGCGTACACTTTGCCTGGAAAATATCACAAAATTTATCCTCCAAAATAAAAAACTTTTTGCTTACCAACGTATGTAGATTAGCACCATGTACTGATGATATCGCACTGCACGGCAGCGTGTATCCCATCTCATGTAGGCAACGTACGCAATATGGACACTAGAACGTGTCACCAAAGAGAATTGGATCACACCTTTACGGTGTAGGAGTGTATCCTTGGAACAATTTACCAGCATTTCCACCATTTTGGAATTAAAACACCAAATCCCAACATCAATTTTGTCTGAGATTATACACGTTACACAATACATGATCCCATACAATTCACAACTGTTATAATACCTTGAAAATAAAAATGAAATTCAGTATATTGATATCGAAATTTAAAAATTGATATCAGTATCGGCCAAAATACGATATCAACTCTGCCTGCCTACTTTACAATGTCCAATCAACATGAACTTCACAGGGTAGGTAGAGCTTCTACTCCAGATCATATTTATGAAGGTTATGACAAAACTGAATGATTTATTATTAGATTTCAGATATTTTTTACAAATCCATTTAATACTGTATACGTGAACACAGTTTTGGAGGGGTGACTTGGTCACTTTGCAATGTTCATCTTCCCCAAAGTTACACAAAGAAGCAACCTTCATGCATAGATTATTTTGAGTTAGGTCATAATGGCATCAACAGAAATTGTGTGACATTCTCTGCATGCAAATATCTCCAGAACACAAGTCCTTCCTGGACAAAACTTCGTACAGACACAAACCAAGATCTGATACAAGTTGAAATTGGAGGAATGTCATGATGACAGTAGCACCTGATTTTTAATGATTATTTAGGTTTTCCTAACGTAACATCCTTTTTGATGTGTCTCCCGACAAAAGTGTTTGTTTTGAGGGGTTTTTTTTTTCAAACTTTTGTTTGTACCATTTCCGGTAGGCCAAGTAGATGTGTGGGTTGATTAAAAATGTTGTGACATCATGCCAACATCATTTAACATTATATTTGTTTCACTTAACAAGCTGTGATCAACACCAAAATTTACGGGATAGGGCAAACCTAATGTCATGATAAAGTCAACCTGGGAATTTTTTGTAGATATTAACATTTTGTAAGTAAATCTCCTTGAGTTAGTTCATGTTTTGTATAATCCAGCAAAAATAGCCAGAACCAAATTAAAGAACATTGAGCTCTGCGGCCAAGTACCTCCACACTAAATAAGTGGTGCACAAGTGTAATTCTTGCAATAACATGTAAGTTGTGCACAAGTGTAACTCTTGCAATCAAGTGGTGCACAAATGTAAGCCTAATCGTTACAACTACATGTAAGTGGTGTACAAGTGTAATTCTTGCAATAAGAAGTGGACAAATGTAATTATTGCAATAAGTGGTGCACAAGTGTAATTCATAGTGGAGCACAATTGTGACTTAATACAAATAAGTAGCACTAGGGCAAATAAGTGGTGCACAGGGGTAATTTTAAAAAGAAAAGATAAGTAAAATTTTGTGAAGTAGTGCACATTGTATCTTGCAAACAAGTGTGATTCGGAAAGATTGGGTATTATATTGTAACAACGTGTGTTTTGTACCCATGTTTTAGTAGGGAATAAGCTGTCTATGATATTTTTTTTTTAAGAGGCTAGTGACGTGGGAAAGACAAGTCGAGGCTGAGATGAGGATTGTCACTGGTGTTGTGTAAATTGTAACAACGTGTTTGTTTTTAAACAATAAATGAATTGTAAATAGTGTGGCGAGATCTCCCGAACTTCGTTTCTTCCTCGAACCAGAGACTAATGAAGCAGCCTAAAGGCAAAGGGATACAGGCCCATTTGGGTGGAAATGTACCGCTGAAGGAATTGATTGCTGAACCCGCTAAATAAGTCAACAACATGAATGTGACTGGACACCTAGTTTCGAGACATACAAGGCAATTCTGGTTTATTGTACAACAAAAACAAAGGCAGTAAAATGACGATGAATGTGGACTCAAGTAGGACCCTTTGATGACTTATTAAATTTGCCGTATGGTTGACTAGCACATTTGCAATGTTTACTACAACCCAATGTGTGGTTGACTAACTTTTGCACAAGGCTTACTGCCTGACTGCATGTACTGTGTGGTTTACTACGATGCTAATGTACAACGGGCAGTGAAGCCTATTCGAATGCATGTGTGGTTTACTTGAGTGCGTGTGTGGTTTACTACAGCTGCGGGTGTCTCTAGTCAACCACATACATGTAGGACGTAACCGCAAGAAAGCTGGGTTGGTCCCAGTTCACCACTATTCACCTGAGCGGTGAACACCAACACCGCTCTCGACTCTCGGTATATGCTCACCAACTTTTGGTTGACACAACGCACCTGTGAAGCCTCTACTTCACGTGCGAAATATCTCGTTCCACGCACCAACGAAGAACGGACCACTTATCCTAACTACACGTGTGGTTGACTAGGTTGCCTCTACGAAGAACGACCATTACTCCAGCTGTGGCTTACTACCTCTATTCCACGCACCTATGTGGAACGCAACAAAAATTAGCTTATTCCCTGCACCAACGAAGAACGCTACTGGGTCGAATATATACACTTCCCACTGGCAGTAACCTAGCGGTGACACTCGGCCTTTCCAGAAAGCCTCACCAATAACATGACATCTCCCGTCAGCAACTATAGCAGTCTCCTAGTCAACCACACCGCGTGCAGCTATCCTAAGTCCACCATACACAACTAGCACTCAGTAAGAACAGAGACTACTTACCCTATGGCTTCTCTTCACTGCAGTGCTTGCGCACACACTCCCTCGTGCACACGGCACGGCTGGACAGCATGCGGCCAATCACAACGCTGCACGCGCTGTCCACATGACTCTCCCTGTGACATTACCCACTGGGGGACTCCCCTAAATTGACCAATCTTTTTAACTAAACTAAGTCGCACTTTTGCTACAATAGGTAGTCCTTACAAAAGTTTCCGTGTCGATTTATTTGACTTGACGAAACACTGACACGTTGTTTGTACTTCATAACATCTGCTGGATTTCAAACTTGGTGTATACATACAACCTGCAAGAGATGGTCCTAAAAGAAATTTGTCATTGTGATGTCACCAGGTGTCAAGTTGCATCATTTTTCAGGCATGGGAATCTTTCTGGTTTAACTGGAATTCCCTTTTTTCCCTTCAAATTCGTGGTCCTCAAGTTCAGTGTAAAACTGGAATAAAGGTTGGAGGGGTAAGTTGTAAGGGGGGTAAACGTTGGTTGACTATGCAACACTCAAAACTTCCCTAATTCCCAGTGAAATTTGTATGTTGAAACAATTCAATTCACACGTTGCCTTGGGACAGTATTAGCAATACCCTTCGAAATGTGCAATGTACATAGGAAACGAGGAACGAAATTTCATTAATTCCCACAAACCTAAATTCTCTTTACGTAACAAAAGGAGGGAACCAATGACAAGTGCAGTTGCTCGCACTTCGCCTTAAAGCCACTTCACGATCGCGTGAATGCCCAGTGTCACATGAAAATCTGACTCCCATAAATTCAGACTCTTACCTGTTATTGGTGAATTCCTGTCACATTACCAGTCATTCTCCTAATTATCATACATACGCATGTGTATTACTCCCAATGGGTACATGTTTCATAGAGACGTAAATTCATGGCAGTGCTGCTGGGAACTTGTTTTTGGAAATTGCTACTGTACAAGAACGTGTGTATACATACGTATACACATTCACTTGCAGTCAAGAAAAATGAAAATGATGGCAGAAGGAAAGAAGTTCATTGAGTGAGGAGCTGCAGATCTGAAAGAGATTGACAAATCAATAACAAATAAATGGAATTGATCATGGTGCGACAAATTGTTACTGGCGAAAAAGGAAGATGAGCACTTGGTGGGCGAGTGCTTTCGCAAGCTTTATCATCCTGGAGAAGTATGGTGCGAGTAGTGTTGTGTTTGTATCAAGTATGGTACTTCCGGAGCTAAAGCATTGATACAACATGCAGCTAAGTACGATAAACACCGCAAACACTTCCGTGAAAGGAGAATAAACTACATCTTGCAAAAGAAGGAAGATGACGTCAAATCAACATCCTCATATTTAAACAGCCATTTCAGGTTTCACAAATCCAATTAATAAAAAATTTAAGAGTAATTTAAAAAATAACTAGAAATATCCCTACTTTTGAGAAGATTTTTCTTCAATAAATTAGAGGCAAAGGGGCCATGAATTGCCTCAGATTGCACCACAGAGCATCTACAATCCAAAATTTTCAAGGGGCCCTACACTGTAACGACTTCGCACTCTGCGCTCGCAGTAGTCTCCCCATGATAAATTTCATCACAAATTATTTTCAGGTTTTTTCTTTCATGCCAATTCACATGCCTGAGTAAAGGTGCAGTTTCCCTATAGGCTTTGTTTCTATTTTTCCAACTATCCTACTTTGTTTTTAACATCTAATTGACTTCAGATTTGGCATGCACTTAGACAAGCAATTACAGATGTTCCTGGAAGAAATTTATCAATGCAATTTAATTAGGAGTCACATGACATCATATTATGGTACACTCTTCAAACACCTGTATCTCCAGAACTATTGGTCCGCTTGGGTTCAACCTTGACATGCATCTTGACAGGGATGTTATATAGACAAAAATGAAGTTACCTCATGATGATGCCATTGCTCACCATGTGATGTCAAATTAACTGTGCACTCTTCAAAGACCTCTATAGAAGTACAGGTCCGATTGGGTTCAGACTAGGCATGCACATAAACGGGGAGATTGTTATAGATAAAAAATTTATGCTACAACATGATGATGTCATCAGGTGTCAAGTTGCATTTCATTAAAGGTGCTTTTTCAGAGCCCTATATCTTCTAAAGTTCAGGTCTAATTGCCGTAAAATGTACTGGTGCTTAGAAAGAGATATTTTATAAATGAAAACAAAGTCTTATTATGTTACGTCATGTTAAAGATATATTTCTAAGACCTATATCTACAGAATTAAAGGAATGGCTGTTCAGTCATTACTTGGCATTGACAGGTTATAGATAAATTGCAGTGGCATGATGATTGTCTTGAGTCAAAGAGTCACTTAAAAACATGGTTGTTTGATTTAAATCATGATTTTCATCAATGGAAAAAATAAAAAAAAAATAACCAATAAAAACACTATTTTATTTTTTGATTTTTTCAAAAAAAAAAAAGCAGTTAGTTACTCAAGGAACTTCAAAGAAAGCACTCAATAAGTTAAAATTGATCATTTTATGTGCAATACACATTAGGGGCCTACATATTTTGAAGCAATTTACATATGTACATGTATTTGTAGCCTATGTTAAATTTTAAGTGACATTCTATAGTATGTATACCTGCACAGAATTAATCTCTTGCCTGTGTACCATTATTTTTTTTTGCACGTAAACAACTGTCATAAACTGTTATATAACATTGTACATGTATGCAAATGACCCCTCGCTTTACAGGCCATTGATAAAACCATTTTGTCTATGGTCAGAATAGACACATCAGCGATAGCAAAGAAACAGTTCACATGTGATATACATGTATATCTGTGGATGTAAATAAAGTATACATGTAGTGAGTGTTGTACATGTGAATGGTACCAGTAGTTGCAATTAAAACGTTTGAGAGTGAATTTGGGGTGTTTTAAGCAAATGGTCATGATGGTTAGGCCCAACTGTTATTTAAATAACAAAATTCTGATTTAAATCAAAAAATCTGACTGAAATTTAAAAAAATCTGATTTTTAATTTTTTTTTTTAAAAATCATGATTTTTATCAACCCTGCTTAAAAATAGCTGGAAAAGCATGTATTTGTCACCAAGTGCATATTCATATGTTTTTCTCCATATTCAATCTTTTCTTACACCAGTTCATTTTGGTATTTTATTAAATTAGATCAACTTTAGATTGGTACAAAGACTATTGGCTAGGTGGTCCAAGAAGAAATTTTTTGTTTTGACGTCAGAAAGGTGATGTCATCAAGTGTCAGGTTTTGTCACATTAAAGTGTAGTTTTTCGCCGTAGGTTTCATACCTGTACACATTTTTCTTCAACCGAAAGACCTTGTCACTTTCTTTTATTCAAATGACTTCAATCCTGGTACACAATCAAGCTCGGATAGGTTATAGATGAAAATGGAAATGACAATATGATGTCGTCATTAGTTGTCATGTCACCTCCCACTGTGTGTGCTGCATAAAGGTTTTTTATCTTTAAGCACAATTCTGATTGGGTTGAAATGTTGCAGGTACTTAAATAGGGATGTGCCATAGATAAAAATTGAGGTCATGTCATGATCTTATATCAAATGTTACGTTAGCAGTTGCAAAATTTGATTCTACCACTATATGTTTTGTAAAGCACTCATCCCAGCCATTCAGTGGTATGAATTTCACATGCATAACTAATGCTAAACATCTCTGTACATGGAAATATGCAACAGCATGATGTAAACTGCATAATGCAACTCACATAATGCAAAATAAATTCTTTTTACATTATTACATTTTTTTGTTCTTTACCAACAGAGGCACATTGGTCAAATGTTCAAGAGAGAGATCATTATAACAGACCTAAGACCTGTGGGAAAGCCAGTGAAGCACAAAAACACATCAGATGAGCCAGAAAGAACGGATATTGGTCTCGTAGCCTTGTTTGCTCACGATTCATGAATGTATTGATATGCATATGGCTAGTTATTCTGTGAATGACCTTTTTTGCTAAACTTGAATAACATTCATCTTTAGGCCATTGACACCCCCCAAGCTAAATGATGTCCAACTTTCCCTAAAAGTTGTCCATTTTGTGTGTCCTGTAGAGTTGGACCTAGTTCTTATGTATTGGACTTGCTTTAATAAGGTTTCCTTTGGGAGTTTAGCTGTATATCTTTCAATCATTCATCCATTCATCTCTACATATATCCCAGTACTTTCAACAAATTGTGATGCCACAGTGGATGGATTCAATAGTTCAAAAGTTCATAGTGCATTCTTGGCCTTGACTCAGTTCTCATTGCTTCTCCGTCAGCTTTCTGTAAGAGTGAGCAGTGTTTCTTCTTACTATTGTTATTATTTCATAGCCACTGTTAAGAACAGATTTTTCTTAAAGTGATAAGCAACATCTTTAAGGCCTTATTTTGTGCAGAAGCAATTTTTGAGTCACAATGACAACAGGTTTTTTTTTCCGGAGAGATATTGCACTCGTAATAGTTTATTTCTCTGACTTCATATTTTTCTAGCCTGGACTTCCATTTGCTAATATTTCATACTCATCTGGAGTAAATGTTGCCTTTAGCATTTAAGTCTTTGTACATGCATTATTAGTCTGGCTCTGTTATCCTTGTGCTCTCAGTTGGTAGCAGTCTTTTGTTTGTGCTTAAGTGAAATGCTGTCATAGCTGTACTTATGCATCTCTGCTTAGAAATTATTATAGGGGACTAGAAGTCATTCTTGTTAGTGTCTTTGACATCATGAAAATACTAGGACGTTACTATAATCATAGACAATGCCATAAAACAGCACCTGTGAAGTCACACAACTCCACCATTGTGGTACAGAACTGATAACAGACCACGGGTGGATCCCAGGTGGGCTTGCCCCCCACCCTCACACACACCCCAACACACAAATCAAGTAATGAAAAGACAAAAAAAGGTGGGGGAAGAAACACAGAGGGGAGGGTCCCAGCCCCATAAATGTGACAGTCATACAAAACAACAGTTCTGCTTCCAGTGACCGGACCTCCCTAAGTTTGCAGCCACATTATTAAGACATCAGTAAGTGGAAGTCTCCAGGCTAATGAAATATGGAAATATCCAAATCACCTTTGATTTGAGGGGTCAAAATGTAATGTTATCTTGTTTATAGATAATATTTTTCAGTTGCCATTTGTCTGAAATTTTTGCCCGTTAGAGCTCCCTAATAGTGACTGCCTTGTCTTTGATGCAGCTCACAGCATGATTTAGATCTATCTCTGTAAAAAAAAAAAGTTCACTTTTTTGGCCTACCGTTCTCGTACTTGATATTTGGAAGTGTCCTCTCTTTTTTCCTTTTTATTTTCACTAAATGAAAGTTTGCTGAAGCAGACAATGCTTGTACTGAGTTTCCCATAACTTAGAGTAGAAACCACTGGAGAAGTACACTTTATGTTTAAGTTTGATGCTACAGTAAGTATAAAACAAAATTTTGAGGTTCCAGTGTGAAAGAGGGCCCAGTTTTTCCTTAAATCTAATTTGTCAATATGATACATTTTAATTTGAAAATGGTAAGAAAAAATTGAGCATGCAAGTGAAATTAAGATTTGGCTTAATTATTAATGTAAGGCATTAACTTAAATAACAAATTTGTTAAAATGAAATTAAAACTATTGTCGAAGTAATTTTTAAACCTCTCTGTGTTTTCCTGACCATTTCTGGTTAAAAGGGATTAATTTGATTTGCTTTGAATGCAGTGGCAGTGATCTGTTATAAATGTTTTGTGCAATTAGGACTTAAGTCTGTGCCCAAAACTTGGTTTAGTGTTACAGCTAACTCCATTCTCATGCTTTAAAATCTTAAGCAGTGTTGACAGCCCAGTACTGTGGTACACATCTGTAGTGTTTTTTGGCGGCCGACTCGCCCCATCTTCGACTGGACTTACTCCGACAGGTTGTCAAGGTATCTTGTTGGCCTCCGCAAAGCACTAGCGGGGTTAAGTAAGGGAACTGTCCCAAAAAAACGGCACTTTGGTTGGTCAGTTCTTCGGGTTGTCCTTGTAAGTTCGGATTCGTCTTGCAGAGCTTGTGTGGTGTCAAAGGGCAATTGAGGACTGATGTGCGTATGAGCCAGGGCTGGGTGATACCAAATTGCTAAAAAAGGGGTGCTCCCAATGATTATAGATACCGCTCCTACTACACTCCCCCCCCACTTTATGGACTAGGTCCCCCTTAAATTGGTGTGATGAAAGGGACCCTCCTACCTTGTGCACGGTAGGAAGTAACTAAAACTAAACTAATGTGGAGTGGTATTGAAACTACCCTTTACTTCAGCTGGCACAATGGACAAGCGTAGGAGGGACGTGTACACACTTGCCATGAAACCATTCATTACAAGTGTCACATTGGATCATGAAGCTACCGTCGTCCGGCTTCCTACAAAAGCAGTAAACATCTGATTTACTTTTCTTTACCTTCCCATTATCCTCTGGAACAACACGATCAGTACAGTTCTTCAACCTGTCATGATTCATGGTAAAAATTGTGTTTCTATACTTGATACGGTACAGGTAAGGTGACAACTTCTTGGTGATAAGAGCTGGCCCCTTCCATGGACTTAACTTCTTACATTTACCCTGAATGGAGGCGGTATCCAAGAGGTATACCAAGTCACCTTCGTTGAACTCCCGTGTTCTGACTTTCAGGTCATAATCTCGCTTCATGCGCTTCTGGGTTGACCTCAGGGTACTTCTGGCAGCTTCACAGGCCTTCTCCATTGCCTGGGCCATCTCTGCGCAATAGTCATCTGGAGTGCCAGGCTGCCTCGCTGACACAGGTAGTGGAAATATCAGATCAGCTGGCTGATTGACTTCGCTACCTAGCATTAGCATGTTCGGCCTGAAGCCTGTACTTCAGTTTACGGTTGACCTAAGGGCACCTGCAATGTGGTGTAAATGCTTATCCCACTGATTCTGTGCTTTGCTGACATAACACCTAACTGCATCCATAAGTGTCCGATTAAATCGTTCCACTTGTCCGTTTGCAGGACGGTATGGAGTGGTTTTTGACTTATGGAATCGCAGAACCTTACACACATTAGAAAAAAGCTTACTTTCGAAATTTCTGCCCTGATCTGTCACTATCTGCAACGGGCACCCAAACCGACAGAAAAACTCCCCTACAGCAGCTAACGCTGTGGCCTCTGTGGTCTGAGAGGGCAAGGGCACACATTCTACCCATTTTGTAAATTGATCAACCATCATGAGAATATGTTCATTTCCTTAGGTTGACTTTGACAGTGGGCCAATGAAATCTAGGTGAACTTTCTCCATGGGTAACCCTGCATGGTAGCTTGTCATTGGACATCGTCCCTGTTTAGCAGCTTTTTTGCTTTGATTGCATGCAGCATGGGAACTGATGTAGTTCTGGATGTCTCTAGTCATCTTATACCAGAAGAATCAAGTATGATTTTGGCTATTGTCTTATCCTTCCCGGCATGTCCTGCGGTGGGTATGTCGTGATTCATTTCCATGACTCTGCTCTGTAGTGATTTTGGCACTACCAGAAATCCATTGTCATCAATTGTCTTCCATAAAATGCCATCTTCAAGCACAAACAACTCCCGGTTTAACCATAGATTCTTCTCAACCGGACCCCACAGCTTTATTGTGGCTTCCTGTGGTTCCTCCTGTGATATTAACCAATTCTGCAAGTGGACAAGTTGACCATCCTTCTCTTGTTCCTCTTGAAAGTGTTGGCTGGAGACAGATTCTGACTGTTCAGCATCTACTCTGCGTTGCAACAAAACGCACTTTGTAGGTTTCAATTTCAGCTGGAAATCCTGAAACCTCTGCAGTACCTGACGAAGGTTGGCAATGTGATCGTCAAGCGTCTTCCCAAGTACAAGAATGTCATCCAGGAAGGCTAGAGCAACATTCCAATTCAAACCCTTAAGCACTAGGTTCATCACTCTCGAAAATATTGCTGGAACATTACACAGCCCAAACCCCATACGGACATACTCGTACAACCCGTACCTGGTGATGAACGCTGTTTTCTTTCTATCACCCTCGGCAATTCTGACTTGCCAGTAGGCAGCATTGGCATCAAGCTTAGAGAGCCATTCATTCCCAGCTAGTGTGTCCATGCATTCCTCTATGTTTGATAGTGGATACAAATCTTTACGGGTAGCTGCATTTTAAATCCCTGTAATCCAAGCACCAGCGGACACCTCCATCTCGCTTCCTGACCAGAACAGGAGCTGAGGCCCATTCTGACACTGACTGTTGAATCACCCCTGCTGCCTCCATTCGGTCTAGGTTCTCCTCTTGAGCAAAACCCAAAGGCGTACGCCTCATCTTGCTTTTCACTGGCTTAGCTCCTTAGGTCTCAATGTGATGCTCTATTGAGGTGAAGTTTCCCAAGTAAAACTCATCACGAGCAAAGACCCCTTGGAATTCAATTAACAATCCTTTCAGTTGAGCCTGTTCATGTTCATCCAGATGTTCTGTGGACTTCTCCAGAAGCTCCTGTAAATGTTCAGGCACCCTAATGTCAGAGGTAGCAGTGACTTTGTTGACCGACAGATTCTCCTCTGTATCTGCAGCGGGAATATCCTTGACCGCAGCCACTTCCTCGGCATTCCCAATTTGTCGATTACGTTTTAGCCGCACATTCTGACCGGTAGGATTTATGACAAATAGCTCTGCTTCTGAACCAGGACTATGGATTGTCCGAGGCATCAAGGCATTCAAGCTTGGTGAGGGCTCCAACACAAACTACTCCAATGGTTCAGTCATCCTACGTGGCACTTTCTTGACACAATTAAGGGGTATGAGCGTTGTTCTGTTGACCAACACCCAAGCAACTTTCGGAACCAAAACCATCAGGATCTCCTCCCCCTCCACCAATAGCCTGGACTCTTGTATGCATATGTCAACCTTGTGTTGACGAAGAAAGTCAATTCCCAAGAGCATATCATCCTCAATCAGGGCCACATATATTCTTTCCATGAAGGTCTTGCTTCCCAGTCTTCTACTGGACCTGCCACTATACCCTTCATTTTCATATCCCTTCCAGCTGTATTCAAGGTAACTCTTTGATCTTGGGTGGCTTTGGGTTGAGGGTGTTGTGGACTCGATCTGAGATGATTGTCACCTCTGCTGCTGTGTCGATTATGGCATTCAAAAATGTACTGTTCAGACCGACACAAACACTGAACATCCAGCGTGAATGCAGACGACACACAACCACTTCTTCGTCCTCACCGGGATCTGACAAGAGATCAGCTGACTCGTCTGCTGGCATGCTACCCTGTGCAGGACCATCCTCAGCCATACCATCTATATACATGTACTCCTGGAACTGCTGCACAGGAATCTCCATCCCAGTAAAATCTCCATCACGGTGTCATCCACCACAGTGATTATGTTTATCTCTTCTATTAATCTCCATCCCACTGACTGGGGATGAACTTTCTGTCTCGTCTGGTGCTGACTCATTAGAACTAACAGATTCCATCACAGCACTGGCTGCAGGTGGTGGCCACACAGTGGTATCAGTGCCTGGATTAGACACTGGTTGAGTATTGGTTGATAACATCTACTGTTGTTGGATAGAGCTGTCAATCTGTCCAAGGATTCACCTGTCCCTCCAAAGCTGTCATTCGTTGCTTCAAATTACCAGCTTGTGTATGAGAGGATAGCGGTAGGGGGTTGACATCAACTTTGCAGAGCTCTGGCCCCATGTCCTCCACATCTTCTGGGGTACACATCTGCTTCACATTCGCTACCATTTCCCTCCTGGATATTCCAAAGGTCGCCCTTTGTGTATGCTGGAACCACTTCACAAGGTCAATGGCTGCCTCTATGCTTGTCGGCCTCGAATTAATGGCATACTGCCCTGCCTCTCGGTCAGCACATCCCTGGCAGATTTTAAGGACAACCTGTTTCTGCACAGAATGCCCGTGTAGCCATATGTAAAACTCTGTCTTCCCAATCCAGAATACCCTCTTTTGCCATCTGCCTGGAGTAGTTAAACTGCATTTGGGTGGCTTCTGGCAGATCTCGCAGTCTGTATCTCTTTTCCATCTTCCTGATTAGATGAAAATACTCCAGTTGTGGCTCCCTCTCAATTAGCATAGCATAGAATTCGCTCGCCTTTCCCCCTAAGCACCAACATAAGTTGTTCCTGTGTTGCCTTGCTGACAACCACAGTCGTCGGCATAAGACGTAAACTTTACAAAAAAGGCTTGCCAGCTGAATTTTCTATCGTAAGTGATGGTCTTCGGTAGGGTTGGGTGTTTTTGGGTTGAGGTGTCATCCCTCCACTTGGTGAATGCGGGCTTGCTGGACCAAGTAGTATTATCGTCTCGACCTACATGGGTTGAACGTACCCCTCCATAAGGTGTCCGTGTCTCCTGTGCCCGTAGCGGCAGAGAAAATGCACCCTCAAAAGATGGAGGATACTCGTCAAAAGGGTAGGGTCCCTGTGAAAGACTTGAAATTGGCCTTTCTGACTTCGGGAAGGGTAGACTCCATGAATCCGGAAACGACGATGCAGAAGATGCCCTGCCATATGTCGAAAAGCGGCACATGCTGCATCTCCTCAGGTTTTGACTTGAAGGGTGTTCTGCCGCCCCCCTGCCCTCCCTCTGAAAAACGTAAGTAGGGCCGAAAGTCGAACACCAGCAAAATGCCGGGCATGCTTCGTATTCCGAGAACCGTCATTAATTGGTCTGGAGTCAAGTCACTCTGCACTCACCTCAAATCTATAATAGTGTTCGCCAAAGCATCACCAACACCTGCGATGGTCACCAAATCCCTATGAGAGCAGTAATTGATGGGTATCTTCCCCATTGTACTAGATCAGGTAAGCTTCTTGACCTGTAAATTTCTTTGACTGAAGCTAAGCAACTTCTACAACTCCACTTTATTGTGCGAAAGACAACAATGAACAAGAAAGCAAATCTTTGTGCTGTATTTAACTACTTTACTAAAAATACCCACTGAAAAACAACCGGGACAACTGGTTAACTTTCCCAAACTTGTCTTTATTTCTAATAACAACTTCAAACAGTTACGAAGACAAACCAACAACTTCAGCAGTCCTCCGAAAGAACAGCAAAAAATCTCTGATAAACAAACACAGCCAAAAATGTTTCCTTCTGCCAGCAGAAAATACTTGTAAGCAGCACAGAAAATCTGTCAAAAGCAACAATCCAAGCCTATTTGACTTTTAAAGGCTTGCGAAAAGGTGCAAAAAACAGTAATATGGAGTTAAATGCTTCAATCTCTACGCACAGCCTGTGGAACTTCCACTTCTGACCTAAAAAAAAACAGAAACAAAACCAAGCTCTGCCTTTGGTTCTGAAAACAAAAAGAAAGCAAAATCAATACCGGACAAACAGGAATCACTATCTGTTGTCCTGAAGTGGAGGAAAAAAGACGCTGATTCTCGATGTAAAAATGAATTCGTTTCGTACGTGCGCGAAACGACGATCGAAAATCGAAATCGAGTTGACAGAATCGAAAAATCACTTTCGAAATATCGGAATCGGGAAACGCAGTATCTGTTTACCCACAACGTTACAACTGCTAACGTTGACGATGCCAGAATCGATTTTCAAAAAAATCGAAACACAAAAAAATCGAAACAATGTACTCGAAATTCTTGCAACGTCACAACTTCTAACGTTGCCTCGAGAAAAAGCTTAATTCGTAAATAAATTACGAATCTCTTGCCCTTGAAACGTGCACTAATTAACTTATCACGTTTCAAAATTCAGTATAGCATCTGGTAACCCACCCGTTACAAAACGCAACGCAGTCCTTTAGCCCATGGGATACACACTCCTTCCCAACTTGCTACTCCAGAGCTTGCTGGTGTGATCGGCGGCCCTCGTGGTTTCCAAGCACGCCACAACTTTGGTCCGGTCGTGGGACAAATATCCTGTCTACGACGCAAATGTAGTGTTTTTTTGGCGGCCAACTCACCTTATCTTCGACTAGGCTTACTCCGACAGGTCTTCAAGGTATCTTGTTGGCCTCCGCAAAGCACTAGCGGGGTAAGTAAGGGCACTGTCCCAAAAAACGGCACTTTGGTCGGTCAATTCCTCGGGTTGTCCTTGTAAGTTTGGATTTGTCTTGCAGAGCGGGTGTTGTCAAAGGGCAATTCAGGACCGTTGTGGGCATGCACCACGGCCGGGTGATACCAAATTGCTAAAAATAAAAAAAGGGGTGCTCCCAATGATTATAGATACTGCTCCTACTACACATCGTTTATCATGGTCTGGATTTTATACAGGGAGAGATCCGAACTGTAATGAAATCCTTTTCAAGCAATCATATTGGTTCTAGATTTCCTTCAATTCATTTGTCACTGCATGCAAGAAGGTGATTTGTTCAGTTCATTTAATAACTCATTGCTGTTCACCATTTTGTCTCTTGTTTATAAGGGGTATTGTTGGGTTACTGTGGCAGTAAAAAAAAATACAAAATCATATCTGAGGGGTAATTTTGTGTTTCTTTTTTGTAGAATTGGGTTTGCCTCGTTTTATGGCATGTCTTTGCTGTAATTGTTAAAAGTAAGGACTCCCCCATGAGTGTTTTGTCAGTACATGTAAATGATTTATGGAATAAAGTAGCTTATGCATGTAACTTTGTGATGACATAGTTTTCTAAAATCTCCTGATAAATGTTCAGTCAGGGTTATTTGTTTTGAAATTGACTGCGACCTTGCAGCAATAAACAAATAATGCTTACATTAAACAACGGATTCAGTGTTCCTTTCTAGTAGGTAAAAGCCATGTGCAAAATATGGGGGATGCCACAATACAAAGACTTTACGGTGGTGCTGTTCAAAATTACCCGACAATAGGCACTCTGCATGGCCACAGATATCTCAAGTTCACCTGAAATGCAAGTAGGTTGTTTTGTGACAACGCAGGTGGAGACAGGCCTTCTATTCTGAGAACACTTTAATGTGACCAGCTTTTCATGAAAACGTAAAAATTACACAGGCATCTCTAGGTGGCTTTGTACTGCCAGTGGCAGAGTACACTCAACATCCCCCCTTTAAGATAAAGGGAAAAACAATGATTAACTCGAATGCAATTTTTTTGTGTCTGACATTAACAGCAACAGGGTAATCAAAGTCAAACTAATAATTGTAGAACTCTCAACAATTAAAAACTGTTAATTAAGAAGTTTCATGGGGTTCATTGGATGATGATCAGAATGTCCACAGTTCTGAAGGGTAAAAAAACATGGATAAGGTATATCAGGGCTTATGGCATCATCCTGATTTGAATGATGAATAAACCTGAATAAAACAATGCAGTGTCCTCGTAAGTGTATAATTATGCCTCTACGCAGTTCATGTGCTATAAGAGAGGGCATGTTTCGAATCATGTGTTACAAAGTCCACAAATCAAGTCGTGAAATAGGTTTTCTTAGTCTGCCGGATCGTAGCCTGACTGGATGGTTCAGGACTTGAATGTGACTTGATCCCCTTGGGAGGTGGCAGGACGGAATATGGCCTGTAGGGGCAGAGCTGGTGGAGGTGACGGTTTTGGTACAGCTGACTTAGGCAGTGTCTTAGCATTTAGGCGACAGGGAGATGAAAAGTACAGGGGCGCATCAGGAACATGAGCGTGTTTTGCAGGACGGAGGTGACGGCGTGTTCATCTGTACTGTCTGCCACCAGAGGCTGTCACAAGGTAATCCCTCTTTCCCAGCCTATTTGTTATGGTAGCCAGCTTCCAATCTGCTCGTCTGTTGTCAATAGGTTGCATTCGAACAGCAACACCGACGGAGAGTGATGGGGGTTCCTTTCTGTGCTCGTTTGTGTGAGTTGAAGTGGCATGTCGCTTGTGGGTTTTCTGGCCAAGTGCGACATGACCATTGTGGGGAATGAACTCCAATTTGTTTGAAAGGCAGAGCAGGTGAGAAATTGGTTTGACAACCAAACATGCGTTAGGCAGGACTGGGTGACATGCCTTCAGCGGGAGCATTACACAAGTTCCGCATGCCAAGGTCTTCATGCGTGGCTCTGCATTTCAGGAAGAGCCGCTTGATGATCTTTACAGCAGCTTCAGATTCACCGTTCGCTGGTGATTTCCTAGACTGGACATAATGTGTTGTAAACTCCAGTGTTTGGCGAATTTCTTGAAGGTGTCAGATGTGTACTGTGATCCACTGTCACTGATCACAGTGTCGGGGATGCCGTAACGGGCAAAGTGGTGGTTCAGCTTTGTTACTAGTCTGGGCAGTGAAGTCAGGCAGGAAGTCGACCTCAATGAAGTTGCTATGGTAGTCGCCGGTTACAAGGTACGGTCGTCCTTGCACTTGGAAGGTGTCCTTACCAATCTTCTGCCACGGTCTGGCGAGTATCTCGTGCAGAAAAACACGCTAGGTGCTTTGTTTGGACATGTGGGTCGCACACGTCTCGCACGATTCAACATACTGCTGAAAGTCTTGGGACATCGCATGCCAAAAATGAGATCTCATGCTCAACACAGACAGGTGTTGGTACCTAGGTGACCAGCATGTACATGTACCTTTTGCTTTATATCATTGCGCATGGAGAGGGGAGTGCCAATCGGTCACCACAGAGGACAATGCCGTCTTGTATAGTGTTACGTGCGGAGAATGAACGGCAGAAGAAAAATCAAAAGACGAGAATCAGGACACTAAAACATACGAGCAAAGGACAATAAAAGAACTAATTTGGAATAACATTTGATTATTAACTTAAATCAGCAAAGCAGTAAATTAAAACAAAGTAAATCTAGTGGTTTGCTGCAACGTAAACTTCTCATGCAAGAACATCGTGAATTTGAACAGTCAAAAGCATAAAAGGAAATTATTTACATTAGCACAGCCAAGCAGAATTAATTACACTGAAAATTAGCAACCGGCAAAAACATATTAATATGCGAAGAGGCAAATTATATTCGGCCGAGTATAATTACCTTAAGGAGCCAACACAAAGAACGGAAGAAAATTAGGCCCCGCCCAGTCAGTGCCATGGCTAAAAGAGCGTGGTCGTCGGGTCAAGCACCTCTGCACTCCGCGCCAGAACAGCCCAGTTCAGACAGGCAGGTCAGTGTCGATCCCCGAGATTCGGCTTCCACATGGAGCCACGACACTCCAGGGTCCACGGTCCCTCAGCGGTGTCAGCCTTGGCCACGGTACAGCAGTAATCGAGGCGTAGACGACAAGGAGGTGCTGACCCAACGCCGGCTATTTCGGAACGCACATGCTAAAAGCATATAGGCACTGACTGAGAGCGAAATCAATGACTACGGAGTCTTTTATAGGTTTTTGGAACGTGCGTAAATTCCACACGTACCTTTTCAGGGAGACACAAAAGGATTTGGATCAACTGGGATCGTAACAATGGTCAGTTCATCGCGATAGCCGAAGAACGGAAGGAGAATCGCAGGAAGATTGTGTTTTGTGTCAGGCCAACCATTCTTGATTGTGTACATGAGGCAACTCAGCGTTTCGTTGGCCTTAGTGGCTGTGCGTAGCTGGAATAGCCGGTCATTGGAGAAGGGAGTGTGCTCCAGGTTATTCACAATGAGATTCTCCTCTGCGGCCATGTCACTGAGTGGTGCACGTGACCGTGCATCAGACAGAAGTTCCTTGCCAGGGCAGTAAACAAGCACAAAGTTGTATACCTGTGTGCGAAGCAGTAGGGACTGTAGGCGCTTGGGGGACTTAGACAGAGGCTTCTTGCTGATTGCAACAAGAGGTTTGTGATCGGTGACGACAGTCAGGGTCCTTTGGTATACTGGTGAAATTTCTCAAAACCGGAAACAACAGCGAGCATTTCTTTTTGATCTGAACATAGTTCCGTTTGCTGGAAGTAAGGGTGTGACTGGTAAAGGCAACAGGCTTGCCTTCTTGTAGAATGGCAGAACCAATGCCGTAGTCACTGGTGTAAGATGTTTTTTTAACTTAATGTTTTTCTTTTTCGGTTTTGGCGTGTGTATTGACTAGTTGCTTTAACCCCTCAGGTTTTAATGGAATGTTCTTTCCCCCTTCCACTTTAAGTTGACCAGGCCATGAGTCTTCTTCAGGAACTTTCTCATTGTATACACCCCTCCAGTTGGAGTCCTTCCATGCAGGTCTTTTGTGTAGTGTAACCAGTTTTCTTTCACTGATAGAGTCCACTAGGAAGATGTTTTCCCTCTCCTGACTAGTTGGTTAAATGTTCACTCCAGATGTGTTGAACACTAAACCAGTATTGAAGGTGAATCTATGTCTGTGTCTTTTTCCTTAGTAAATTAGGTTAGCCAGGTTCTGGCAGAAAGCTGTTTCTTTTATTATTTAAAAATTAGCGTGAGCTTGTTGGAGTGAAGGGTGAAATGGAAGTGATGTGAAAAGTACCATAGCTAGGCTGAGAGTCAGAATGCCAGATGATTCCGCTATGTCAGCATGGCATTTGAGTAGCTCCCAAAAGCGTTTTCTCGTTGGCCAAAAGGCACAATTAGAGGCACTTTTGCCCAGTAGGCACAAATCCAGGTGCCTCATGCAACAACTTACCTGCCACGGTTAGAATAGAACCGAGGAAAACCCTGCCTGTCAGATTTTGTTGTCAAGGCCAGCAGTGGAGCAGAACTCAACCACCTTACACACTTTCCACTGAAGTAACTCGTAAGTGTAAACACCCTATTTATTTTGGCAGATTATTTTCTAACGTTCAATGATGTTTTGATAAGATGAAGTTCCTCTCCTTTACTGAAAATATCGCTAGAATTTGTAGATGGTAATTTTATTTGATTTCACAGTTATATTTGTCAAGGGTGAAGGATTCAGCTATTAATGATTATTTTGAAGTTTGAATTATAGTCAGGAACTTACCTTTTCCTTCCAAGTTAGAAATGTAATACTTGTACGGTTTGGCCATTTCTTTAAATTTAGATGGTCAGTGATCACTCTTGATGTCAATCACAACTACCCGCTACCCGTGCTACCCAGTGTCACAAATTGATTTGGACGACACGACGTCTGCACATACTCGAGTGCAGTGCTGAGAATTGAGCAAGCAAGAGTTGACACACTGTGGGAGCCAGAACTCAACTATAAGGGATGTATACATTGAAAACTACATGTATTTCTAAATGAGAAAGAACAAAGCCTTGGTGCATTTTTATGACAACGTACTCTAATCTTCTTTGATTGTAAGGAGCCTGAAATGAGTCAAGGTTGAAATTCATTTTGTATTTCACTGTTAGAATATGAATTTGATTTTTTGGGGTGGAGTAACAAAATTTTTCAAAAATCACCTGATTCTGGTTCCCTACCCGATGTTTTGCGTGATGCTAATGTGACTCCGCTATAAAAGAAAGGAGACAGATGTCAGCCTGTAAATTATAGGCCAGTTTCGTTGACATCGATCCCATGCAATATTTTGGAACATATCCTGCATCATCATATCATGAATCATTTTGATAAATATCGCATCTTAGTTGACGTTCAACATGGTTTTCGTAAGGGACGTTCCCGTTCAGTTATTAAGTTGTTGATGACCTTTCAAAGATTTTGGATGACAAAGGCCAAGCGGACCTGATTGTTATGTATTTCAGCAAGGCTTTTGATTCAGTGCCTCACCGATGTCTCTTAAGGAACAACAGATTGAAATGGATCGAATCTTTTCTTACAAATCGTCATCAACAGGTTGTGCTAGAGGGTGTACCTTCAAAAAGAGCTAACGTTACGTCAGGGGCTCCCCAAGGTACTGTCTTGGGACCCTTGCTTTTTCTGGCATATATAAAATGATCTGCCGGCGAAGGTTCACTCAAGGGTTAGACTTTTTGCGGACGACTGCATTCTCTATAAAAGGATACAAACATCTGAGGACTCAAATATACTTCAAGCGGACCTAGATGCATTAGTCAATTGGGAAAAAGACTGACAAATGTCTTTCAATCCTTCCAAATGTTTCAGTATAAGAGTTACACAGAAAAGAAAGCCGGTTATTAAGAAATACAAGATGGGTCTCCACACCCTTGAAGAGGTGAAACATCATCCCTACCTAGGTGTTGAACTTAGCAGTGATTGAAATAGTCAACGCATATCAAGCAGACTGTTGCCAAGGCTAATAAAATGCTGGGTTTGTTTGAGAGAAATTTATACTCCCGCAAAAAAAGCACCAAGCCTATAGCCTACAAATCGCTGATCAGACCCATCTTGAATACTGCTCTGGGGTTTGGCACCCACAACACAATTTTGGACGGGGACAAGTTAGAAAGAATTCAGAAGAGAGCTGCCTGGTTTGTTGTTGGAGCTTACAGCGGGGAATCCAGTATTACCAAAATCCTTGCTGACTTAGAGTGGGAATCGCTTCATGACCGAAGAACTAAATTGCGCCTAACGACCATCTATAAAGAGACTCATGGGTTAATCCCAAGGAAAATCTTTCCTTCAGTCATCAAATTCATAAACCAAATACTTGGCAGTCAGGGGCCTTCAAGTATAAAATCATCCTGGCAAATAAAGACTGTCACGGGCACAGGCTGTATCCAAAGTCTACTCGTGAGTGGAATCACCTCGTCCAAGACCTACGCATCGCCCCCCAAGTCAAGACTTTTAAAGCCAATTTAGAAACCATTAATATCAAGACGCTTCAAAGGCCCACTTCAACATTTAGTCACGACTTTGCACATGACCCCCCCCAAAAAAAACAAGTATGCGACAACCAGCAATGGTGTTTGTACGTGAATGGACAGATATAGATACATACAGTATAAGAAAGGGTGGTTCGGGTGTCTGGGGCGGTCGTCCCAGTGGGGTGCGCGTTGGGCGTCTGGCAGGAACTACCTGGGAGCGACACGCAGTTTCTGAAGTAAACAAATAATTTATGCCACTTATCTCGTAGTGTTTATAACGTAAAGTTAGTTAGTAATGTTTATTTTTTGTTTTTCTTAAACACTACGCCAAGCACCCTCTTGTTCTGGTGGGGCTTATTCCAAGTTGTTTCCAACCGCCTGTTCAAGCGGTGGAAAAAAACGGCGTGCTTTAGGCCCTATGTAAGTTTTTCTTGATTCGTAAATGATAGAATCTCATGACAATCAATATTAGGATAAGCACCTACTGGTTCCAGTGGGGTTTGTTAGCATGGCAGGTGTGCCAAGAATTCCAACCTTTTATGCCAGGTTTGACAAATCTTTGGCGAGTTTGTTCTTGTTTTCTTCCAAGTGTGGCAAGTATCTCTTTTGGCAAGTGTGCCTGGTTTTCTGCCCAGCTTGGCAAGTATGGCAAGTTTGCAGGGCAAATGTTCCAGAATTTCTGCAAAGTGTGGCAATAGAAAGTGGCTTTCAAATCGATAAATACAAATAAACCTGCCGCTTGCAATCTATATATAAAATTAAAAGTGTAATTGTTAATTTGATATCGAAGTCCCGAAATTGCACGATATAATCTGCTACCATTTTTTTTTGTTGGTGGTGGATTTGGTGCACGTAAGTAGAAGGCTAAGGAGAGTTTTAGACCAGCCCAACCCTCCTATACCTCATCGACCCCCCGTTTCCCCCCAAAATCTCAAATTTAACCTTGGCAAAATCGAACTTCCTCAAAAAACCTTCGACTCTATATCAAAAATTTTAGAAAGTTGTTACCCAACAATCTTAAAACATTGAAAACCCACTCGAATTAAAACACCAACGTTCAGTTTTTCCGATCCCAGTTCTCGATTACTTGCGAAAAAGGGCCCATGAGTTACAGGAGGGCCCGCGCTATCCCAGAATTCTCCTTTGCCTACTACTACAAGATACTACCTAGATATATGTCTAAAAGTGAGAAAATTCAAACACCTTAAACAGCTGCGAAGTGTGTTTTGACTTAAGCAATTGTATAGAATGTTTAGGTTGCGTCGATTGTATCTGCTGCGTACATTGCGTGGACTTGGAAGGAATGGATCACGTGGTATTTGTGGATGACCGACAAAAAAGATTAGACACAAACGAGAAGAAGACTCACCGCCTAATGCCGGATCTAAACTTGATTCTGATTTATATGAAATTGGGTTAATAATTGAATTCAACGTCGACATAAAAGATTTAATTAGAGTAGATGTTCCACCCCAAGATTTAATAGACTTGGCCAATTAAACTTGAGAACTAAACTGATGAATTAACCTACGAATTAACTTAAAAACTATTATAAACCTCAGTTATTCCCAGGAATAACTGTGGGCCATTTTACGTTCCTTAAATAAATAACGTTTTAAAAACAATGGACAATTATTTACCATCAGACTAACGCGATTTATTTGTTTTATTTGACAAAAAAGCAACACACGTGAAAATTAAAGACGAAGAAGAAGAAAACAAGTGTCCACATACAAATAGAAGGGAAAGAAGAGAAGAGTCTAATTCCGTCTGCTGCGATTGTGGATTAATATTAACTCACATTTATTCAGACAAAGCAGAAAAAATACAATCAGCGTTTCGTCTACAAAAAGCCAAAATCGAAAATAAGTAAAATATTTAAAGAATTAGACGTTAAATTAACTGCGGAACAAGCTGATCTCGTCGAACATAAAGTAAACTAAGTTTTAGCGGGCAAGATTTCCAGAGGTAAACCGCTCCGAGGTTTAATTGCCGTCTGTTATCAAGACATGACAAAAGAAACTGCAGAAACTGTAAAAGGCCTGTTTAAAATCTCTGAGAAACACCGACGCCGCAAATAAATTGAGAATCTTTTCAGAAAACGCCGATTAAATTAAAACCTACAATTATTTATGAGCCTACAATTTAAATGCAAAAATATTGCCAAAAGATGGCGTCGAATTTATTTATACTTCTGCCGACAATTCGCAATAAACTACGAAAAATTGGGCATGGCCATTTGCCCACGATACAAATTAACTGTGTGCAATACGACGCGATCGACATTAAACCCACTTCAAAAATGGCAGGTGTGTAAGGGTGCGTATATCAACAATTGCATACGCGTTCGGTGACGTGGGCATTACGACTTGGCTCGCTTGCACAAATTATGATACGTGTAAAAAGATTTAAGTTTAGCTTATTATAGTATAGTTTATTCTAAAACATGTCGAATCATATAGAAACACATTCTCTTTATTTGACCAAAAGCGAGCAGACGTTTGAATTAGAAAATCAAATCGATAATCTAAAAGGCGATAAAAACATTAAAGTCAGAAAGGTAAGCTTTCATCCGCGTCACTTCAACATTACAAAATCCACAGAAATTGAATGGCAAACTCAAGTCGAAGAAAGTCCTGCCGAAAGGGCGGTAGACTGGCGTAACCCTATACAACAAGACGTACAATTCCATGATGAATTACGGCGTTTTCTACCAGAGTCTGAAATGCCTGAAGGTAGGGTCTTAAATAAGTGGTATAAACAGTCTAACGGAGAGTATGTAATGTATTACCAGCCTATACCTGACGAAGAAATTTATCGAGTTGATATTGAAGAAATGGTAGAAATGCCTGAACTGACATTGCCGTTGCAAGAATGAGAAGCAGACAGTTTAGTTTTGTTTTATGACGTAATAAGAGACTATATTCGAGCTTATGAAGCGGGGAATTTTGAAGAATTTAGTTCCTCAATTAATGATAAAATAAATGAACTAGAGGAAGACATAATAAAGATAGAAACATATAGAAAAGGTGCATTTCCTGCTCCAGAAATTACACGCCCGACACAATTTCTATTTAATTTAATTCAAGAAATATTAACAACTATAAAGAAGGTCGCTGCATCGCTTTAAATAGGGAGTGGGCATACGTGTTGTGCACTAAGTCAGACCAGAGCGAAAGTGCAAAGTTACTTGTAAACGATCAAATAACGAGTTTACATTTTTCGTCGAGAAACGAGCGGGGAGAAATCATCAACAATAAAGACGGCATAATCTTACTCGAGCTAGACATTTTTTCAAACGTGCACTTATAAACGTATATTTTAAAAAGATGACGACAGACAATCATTCGAATACGTACGTACCCCGACTTGAGTGGGTACCAAGCCGAAACACGCGACAAAAGTTTACCGCCTTCAAAACATTGAAGACATCCGCGGACGAATCTTACGAGAGCGTGACGCCAGAGAAACTTTTTACAAAAAGATCAAGCGAATACCTACCGCGCTCAAATACGAGGAATACGGGGTCGAAGCAATAGACGCCACGTCTGCCGCCATTGTGGCGCTGCGGCCATTGGAATCTCCGCTATTTTGGGAGTTATTACTGGACCCATTGGACTTGTGATGGAAGGCATAGCAATTAGTGCATTTGGCGCTTACGCGATGTAAAAGTACGCCAGTCGCAGGTTGACTCATAAACTGAAAAAGCACGATCAAATTAGAATGCTTGCGGACGCCAAGTTAAACACCATAGACAAGAACGTCTCAATCGCGATTGAAGATTGTAATATTTCTCAAAAAGAATTTGTCTTTATTTTGACCGAACTTAGAAAATTTAACGAATGGAAGGAAAAGATTCGGTCAAACACGAAGACCAAGTTGCAACAAGCTAAAACAATGGACAAAGCCGAATTTGACCGTCAGTGCAAGCCAAAGCAGAGACTTTAGCCAAGGAAAGAGTGGCAGTTTTTAAAAAAAGACCTTATGAAAAAACTCGGCGAGTAACTTCGTCCAAGGCTGTGCAGTATGCACAGGACCAAGAACAACCTTCCGCTTACCCTTCGGCACCTCCTTTTTAAAATCTTTTATAAAAACTAATGGGAGCCAATTTTAGCCAATTATCACGTGTACGTGAGAAAGATATTTTACGACTGCGTGATGCCTATACTTAGCAACGACATCTTTGACAAGTTCAAAACAATTACGACTATCGGAAAGTTACAGACACTTGTTTCACGTTGACCAAAATA
Organism: Acanthaster planci; assembly: GCF_054643075.1. NCBI lineage: Eukaryota > Metazoa > Echinodermata > Asteroidea > Valvatida > Acanthasteridae > Acanthaster > Acanthaster planci. The sequence continues at coordinate 17,546,456 of NC_141777.1, read as the reverse complement.
AATCGTTTAAACAAACGAGGGATACTATATCAAACGGATTGGGAACAGCCTAATATTACGACAACAGCTATATGCCGGTCCTGTTCAAAAATTACAACGCACACAACTTACACATAATAAACGGCAAATATGCGGGATCCAGTTATATAAGCTTTGGTTGGGCTGATCCACCCAAAGGCTCGGGTCACGCGAGTACCTATACCGTAACTTGGATTACACAGTCTGATGCTGTGACATTGGCTTGGTGCGACTTTATCCCCAAAATAGTAAACTTACAGACGTGGGAATCACAAAAGTAAACGAGTCGATCAGAGCTTACGTTTACGCGCTGCTTGGTGCCCAGTCACAAACAGAACGAGCGTAATGGCACCTGCACCGGTTAGACGCCTTACAACAGTTTATAACGATCGTGGAATCTTCAATAAATTCGTTGTCTGATTTGGAGGCAAGTATAGACAAATTTCAGGATTCGTTGCAGTACGTGAAATCGCCGTTGAATTTCGTAGTGGCACCTGGTTTATACTTGGTGCCCTCCGACATGGACTTCCGCATCGGAACATTTGAGGGATACAACAGCAATTTGCAAATCGCGACAGCCGGCATGCGGACGGCTTATGTTCCAACTTTAAACTCTAGCGTTGTTCCTACGGAATCAGATGTTGATGAACAAGTTACTAAACAAGTTACAGAGACGGAACCTACTCTGAAAAGTTTACCAAAGTCGGATCCTATTTTACCACCAACAGCACTTCTCGAAAAGAAACCGTTGGGCATTCACAACGAAGAAAATTTGTCGTTGACCGTTGAAACTATTGCGGTCGCTGGACTTGGATTTATGTTGTACAACGTATTAACTTAAGTCAACTTTGACTTGGCAAAAATAAAAGGCAAAAAAAAAAAACCAGACCGCCTTTCTCAATTTAGAGAAAGTGTTTTTTTACCCCGTAAATCTACTTACGTCTTTTGAACATAGGTCAAAATTAAAACGCCCACGCCCACCAATAACGTCCACACGTGATCTGCGATCCAACCGATCGCTTTACTCGCCACGTTGAATATCCAACTTAGTACACTCCCGGCAATGCCCCAAGCACTTTCAGACATAGTTTCTTCGAAACGTTTGACAAGTTTTGAAGTTGTCGTTTGATCCAATCGGTTACTCCTTCTTGAGACGGTAGCGTCGGTGTGGGTCCCGGCGATTCGATATTTGGACTAGGAGTTCCCGCGGCTCTGACAGAGGCCACTATGCTAGATACGATGGTACTGACCGCTAAACTAAAGGCCGTCAAAATACTGACGATCGTCAAGCTAGTAGTGGGGGGGGCAATATGATACACTTTTTATAGTACACTTTTTAAAGTACACAGTGACCTTGCTTATGAAATGATGGTATAACAGGATGAAACAGGATGAGTTGAAGGTGTGACGTCATGGAAAAATACCGACGGGCCTACAGGGAGATCCAAAAGTAATTAGGAAGTAGGAAGCGATAATCCCTAAACAAAAGGACCGTACGTGCCGCAGGGTTGTGAGCGATAATCCCTTAACAAAAGACCCGGAGAGAAAACGTTAAAAGGTAATAATTTTGATGCCGTAGTTCAAATGAATATTTGATTCGAAAGGTAGCAGATCGAGAGATAAATATGGGCAGCGAAATCCCAAACTGTCGGCCTACACGATTAATGTATCTGGCCTCCGAAGTAAAGGAGCGACAGCTAGCTAAACTGGCTGGTAATCTCGTCAAAGAACAGGACGAATCAAAGACGAAACCGTGGGAAGAGCTTTTGATGTCTCTCGGTCTTTCCAGCGCCGATTTATTTAGGCATAAAGAAGAAAACAGATTAAATTTGTGGGGGCAATGTTTTTAAGCCTTGGTGTAGTGGAAACGGCGTAATTATAAAGAAGCCACGATCGAAAGACTTCTCACGGAGTGTCAACTGTGTAATATTTCGATTGGAGCCTATGAATTGTTATACCTGGAGTAAAGTTTTAAGGGGAAAAACCGTTTAAGGTCGATCGAAAGGAATGGAATCTATATGATTTATGTTTAGAAAATGACGTCATGCTACGTCATGTCAATAATCTTTTTGTTAAAAAATGATGAGTCATCCTCTCAAGAATGACATCACGCGATATTACGGGCTGTTGCGCAATATCTCATTCAAGAAAATGAAATAAAAGCGAGTGGAACATCGTGAAAGTGGTATTTTCTGGAAGACGTTCAATCGCGAAAGATGGCCGGTCATCAAACACACACCCCTTGGTCCCCCGTGTAGATATGGCCGGCAGCCTTAATTCGGTCTCTGAATTTCGTCAAGAAATGGAACAGGCCCCAATGGCTCAAGTGCCTTTGGAAGAGGGATCGAGGAAAAGAGCGTTGCTTGAACAAAGAATGACCGCACCACTAAAGACCCCTAAAGTATTAGAACCAATGGAGACGGATTTCCAGTCTAGCGCCAAATTTAAATTGACAGAGGGACGCCATGTTGCTCAAGTGCCTTTGGAAGAGGGATCGAGGAAAAGAGCGTTGCTTGAACAAAGAATGACCGCGCCACTAAAGACCCCTAAAGTATTAGAGCCAATGGAGACGGATTTCCAGTCTAGCGCCAAATTTAAATTGACGGAGGGACGCCATGTTGCGATTGAAAAGTTTTGTGAGTTGCCTTACGTAAAAATAAGGGATTATCACCAAATCAAAAAGAAGGGCTTTCATTGGTTCCTGGTCGAGTGATTAATCTTACCGCGACGGAGTGGGAGTGCCTTAAGACAATGATACCGGCCATCGATGAAGCCATCAAAGAAATGGACGACGCTTGCATTGGGTAGAACAAAGCGCCTGATGTGTTAATTGGTTTGCGTAAAATTGGCGGGAAATTTTCTTGCTCTATGATTCAACGAACAAAGACCAGTAAAATGGATAAAAGGGGGCAGAGCTGGCCCTCCAGATCCATCTTGCTTGAACGCCACCGTCATCATCAGCATCGCCATCTTCTGTATCAACGTTATCAGCATAACATCGTCTATCATCATGGCCCAGAAGTTTTTCGGCCCCAACTTTGACGCTGAGGAGGAGTGGGCGAGACTGGAGGCCCCCGTGGCTGACGAGGGCCCTATGTGGGGACAGGTTGTTCCTCCGCCCGCACCGCACGCATCACCCATGTATCCTCCCAGTTGGGAAATGGGTAAGTTACGTTCGTTATCGATGCAACACTCTCGTAATACCGTCTGTCATAAACCTCGCGGCTACCTACGTTCCTTCCGTACGTTTATGACTTTATTCATTTCTTGTCACACGTAGATATTGATTCGTTCGATGTACATGTGCGTGTATTTAGTCGTCTTTGTCTTTGTAATGCCAGCGATGTTTCGGAGAAATACAAACAGATTTTTATTATTTGGCTTTATTCATTTCTTCTCACACGCAGATATGGAACATGTCGAATTGTTCGGAATGGAGGAGGTGGAAGTCATCGATCTGACCTCGCCGATGACGGTAAGTTTCGTTTGTTGTACATGTGCGTGTATTTATTCGTCTTTGTTACTGTCTGCGTAATGCCAGCGAAGTTTCGGAGAAATAAAAACAGATTTGTATTATTTTCTTTTCTACGCAGACGACGACGTGTTTCTGCCGCCGTCTCCACCCGTCGTCCTGGCTCCCACTCCAAGCCCGGCAGTCAGCCCATTACTGGACAGCCCGGCTCCGGTGATGCAGCGGTCTCCACCCGTCGCCCCGGCAAGCCCAGCCATGGACCCCGCGCAGGAGCCACCAGTCGCCCCTCTACATAAACCGGCCCCCGTTCCAGTCGCCCCACCCAACGAGGAACTCTTCACGGAGGCTACGATCTGTCTGTATACGCATGTAGCAATGTTCATTAATTTAATGTTTCCTAGTTTTATTGCGGGCAGATGTGGGGGGTGTGCCATCGACCACCCCTCACAAACCCAACACCTATGTATAATGGAGGAAAAAGAAACTCTGCTAGACTGGTTTATAAGGGACATGTTGGAGTAGCTGTGTGACGATAGACTTGAAGAGTGTATTGACACATGGATACACGAAGTACAACACAATCAAGAGTTATCATCGCACTATACACATTCGACGGCTATACTCGATCTTTCGACGTTTTTGTGTTTTGAACTGCGGCAGGCAGAAAAATTAGAAGTACTGAAAGCATTCATTTTACATGGCTAAGGGTTTCTTCAGGGCTGTCGCCACAGGGTTCCTCCTTTTTGTACTTACGTTTTTTCACACGATGTATAGTTAATGGTTTGAATGGTGAAACGTGTAATGTAATTTTTGTTTGAAATAAAATGGTTGTTATTGGGAATAGTTTGCGTCGCTTGTTTGTATTTTGGTTTGGGTCAGATAAGAAAAATAATTAATAAAGACAAATAAGAGAAATAGTCAAAGAAATAGTTAAATAAATAAAAAGAGAAAATAAGGAAAAGTAAAGAGATTTAGGCAAAGAAATAGATACATAAAAAATTAGTCAAATAAGGATAAATAAAGAAAATTAGGTAAAGAAATAGATACATCAAGAAAAATAGTCAAATTAGGATAAATAAATAAAATTAGGTAAAGAAATAGATACATAAAGAAAATTGGTCAAATAAGGGAAATGGAGAAATAAATAATAATGATCAAGAAAGGAATTAAAACAGAGTCATTAAAAAGGGGTTAAACTATATCCAGCGGTCATTTCAAAATTTGACTTCGACGAGGCAGGATCATGAAAAAGTACCTAAAGTCCCTCTATTACGACATAGGTTGCGAAAGCGGTCTGAGCAGCGTAAACAGGTTGTATCGCGCCGCCAAGCAAGATGGAAAGTACAAGATTACACGAAAGCGGGTTCGAGACTTTCTTAGAGGACAGGACGTCTACACGTTCCACAAACCCGCCAGAAAAAGATATCCCAGAAATAGAATGATGGCAGTGGGTCGGGATGAAATCCATCAGTCAGATCTGGTAGATGTATCTAATTTATCCAAATACAATAGAGGCTATAGATACTCGCTGACTTGGATCGACGTGTTTTCCAAATACGCGTAGGTTATTCCGTTAAAAAATTAATCGAGCAAGGCGCTGGTGAACGCTTTCAAGACCAATGTCAGATCTAGCGGCAGACGTCCCGTGATGATTCACACGGATAAAGGCAGTGAATTTACCAACCGTCCGTTCCAAGACATGCTTAAAACGAAAGGGATACATTTCTATACGACCAACAGCGAGGTCAAAGCCTCCGTCGTGGAGAGATTCAACCGCACGCTCAAGTCTCGCATGTGGCGGTACTTTACGTGGAAAAACACGTTGAAATACATCGACGTCTTGGGGTCACTGGTGAAGACCTACAATCATTCGCACCACCGTACCATTGGAATGAAGCCCGCGGAAGTCACCGGTGCGAATGAAAGCGTTGTTTGGAGACGTCTGTATGCGCCGCCCAAGCCACCCGCTAAATTTCGGATTAAAATGGGAGATAAGATTCGAGTCAGTAAACGGCGGCTGACCTTTGAAAAGTCCTACCTCCCATCCTGGACCGAGGAGATATTTACGATAGCCAAACGCAGTGGGCGGCAAACAAGACCCGTGTACGCATTAAAAGATTATAACAGTGAAGGTATTCGCGGTTCGTTTTACGAGGAAGAATTGCAAAAGGTGCGAAAAACCGATGATCTGAACCGAGTGGCGAAAGTGATCGGAAGCGCAGGAGAAAGGGAAAGACCGAGTATTTCGTTAAATGGTTGGGGTATCCTTCGTCGTTCAACAGTTGGGTGACGGACCTGCAGTCGTAAGGACGCAACCATGGCCTCGTCTTCCACGCAATTTTACGTCACGCTGCCCAGTAATTCATCCATGTCATTGTACTCGAACAATGCCCTGTCCAGTTACACTACGCACCTGGTCAAGCCAATAAATCTGACCGGACACTAGGAGGTTGCCCTGACCGAGATCCATTATCCTTTCACGTGGTACAATATAACGGAAGACAACAATTCGTTCACGTACAGCGAACGCGGCCGAGTGCAAACGCACGCGAGAATATTGCACGGCTTTTACACTTCCGTGCAGGAAATCATGCCATCAACGGCGAAATGACGGATGCGGCTAAACTTAATAACGTCATCACCTTGGACAGGTACACGGGAGAGTAAAGATAGAAGTACATTTATTTTGACGATCATTTGTATCGCATCTTGGGATTAAAATACAAGAAAGTTAGCGAAAACCTGGAAGGGCATTTACCCGTGGATGTGAATGGAGGATTCTACGGTATGTACGTGTACTCCGACATTGCCGAAAACCTACTGGTGGGAGACGTTAGCGCGCCCTTACTGAGAATCGTCCCCGTGCAAAAGTCTGGTGTGACTCAGGGCGATGTCATCGCTCACACCTTCAGCGCGCCCCATTACGTGCCCGTCAAACGAAAACACTTTGAGACGATTAAGGTGGATATAAGGACCGACACGGGAGAGAAAGTGCCATTTCAACACGGGAAACTCACCATTACGCTTCATTTTCGCAAAAGTCGTCCCTGTTTGTTTTGAGCCGTCATGGTGGACTACGTGAAATATTACAAAAATCAGGCGGGGATTATTATTTCAGAGGTGCCCCCAATCAGAAGGGATACGGATTGGGCAATATTTTAGGTGGACTGTTCAGTCTGCTTACCGATGATCAAACAAGGCGCCAAAATGATAGGCAAGGAGGCCTTGAAGACCGGGGTAGTACTCGCCACCGATACCCTCGACGGACAGAATGTCAAGACGGCCGCGAAGAAACGGGTGAAACAGGCTGGAAAGAAGATGACGTCACAAGTCATGCAGAAAGGTTTAAAAAGGAAAGCACCCGGCGCATCGGGCAGAAAGGCTCGGAGCAAGCGACCGAAGAGGACCACGACATTTTCGATTAACAACAGTGTACACCACTATGGCATTCCTCAGTAAACATTCGTGCGATGCACAAAGTCCGAACTGGATCTGTTTTCCGTCCTGCCCACTCAGATCTCCATTTTGAAAGGGCAATGGGTACAGTACAACCCACTGACCAATATCGTGGACTCGGACTCTATAGATTACATTACCGGTTTCACCGAGCACTACCTGGATTTGGCGCACACCATGACCAATGTCAAATTTAAAGTGGTCAATGAAAATGGCGCCGACCTGGGCGAGGGTGTCCCCGTCGCCCCCGTTAATCTACTGCTTCACTCCCTGTTCTCCGAAGTGGATGTCACGCTCAACGACAAACTCGTTTCGTCTTCCTCCAACATGTACCCGTACCGAGCCCTGCTGGAAACCCTGCTCACTTACGGACCACCGGCCAAGGCATTGCAGCTGACAGCCGCCCTGTTTTACAAAGATACGGCGGGAAAAATGGACTCGGGCGATCCAACCGCGGAAGAAAATTTCAACAAGGGATTAAAGCGGAGATACAAACGAAAGAGAGCCGTATTGTCGATATGTTGGGACCGATTCACGGAGACATATTTTTTCAAGATAGGTTTTTACTGAACGGCGTCAACCTGAAGCTCAAGTTTCATCGCAGCAAAAACAGTTTATGTTTAATGGCGGCTTTACCGGACACTCACTACAAAGTAAAGATTACGGAAGCTTCTCTGTACGTGAGAAAGGTGGTCGTCAGTCCCACCGTGGATCTAGCGCACGCCCAAACCCTACAGAGTGCTATGGCCAAATACCCGCTGCGCAGAGTGGAGGTAAAAACGTTTGCTACTCCGCAAGGAAATCAATCTTTTACCCGCAAAAATCTGTTTCTGGGGCAGATCCCCTGGCGCGTGGTGATTGGCATGGTGGATAACGCGGCGTTCAACGGCGACTATCATAAAAACCCCTACAACTTTAAACATTACGGTCTAAATTACCTGGGGCTGTACGTGGATAACGAACAGACGTCGTGGCGACCTCTTCAGCCCAAGTTTTCCGGCAAAGACGAAGCGTACATGATGTCCTATCAGACTTTGTATTCCGGTTTAAATACCCTGTTTCGAGACAAGGGCAATCATTTGAACAGGGAAGACTACGAGTCGGGCCAAAATGTCTTTCATGTCCTGCTTCAGGCTCTGTAGTTTACTCTGCGTGGGGTTACGTAAGAGTAGCACATTCTGTATGGCTCTGGTCACGCTGTCCGTGGGGGCGCTGATCATGATTTTTTGGGCGTGTTTCATCACTTGGAAAACAGTAACCCGCCGAGCGTACCGAGGATGGGCGCCAGTAAGGGTCGTGAGAAGACTTCTTGTCAGCAAGAGCTCGCAGATGTGTCTTGTGTCGCGACAGTTTTTTCTTCTGACTCGGCGTGAGTGGCACGCGCCCTTTTAAAACGTTCAGCGCACATTCGCCCAAACAGGTGACGAGTTCCTTGTCGGCATGCTTCAGAATGTCCTTTCGTTTCTTGGGCGAAGCTCCGCTCAGAATGCGCAGCACGTAAGTGTTGTCCTTCAGCCGTCGCGTCATGTTGACGAGTGAGACCGTTGACGTAAACTGGCCTATTTAGGCACGTAGGCGAATGCCGTTTCTTCCGGGAAGATGTTGGCCCGCAGTCTGTATTCTTCCAGGCAGTGGGGTTTCAGGTCGATGAACAGGTAGGAATAGGGCTAGCTGGTGGCATCGGCGTAGGCTTTGACCATAAACTTTGTCTGCCCCGGGTACATCTGCTTGGCCAAATGAACAATCTGAGATCGGTCTCTGGGATTTTTGAACGGAACGATGTAGTGACAGTTCAGACTGATGGCCCTGCTCTCTTTCGACTGGTGTAACAAGTTCTGCACGATGTAACAGACAGGTTGCAGTGGTGGGATCCCTGGGTAAACAGCTAAGCAATGTGAGGATCTTTACCGCATTCCTGCATCAAATCGTCCAACACCACTAGATTTCGGTGCGTCGGGTCGATGTGCTCTGACCAATCCTCCGACAACCCCTCCACAAACTGAACAGCAGGTAGATCGCGAGACAGTTCCTCGTAAGCCGGCTGATACTGACCATAACACCACAAAATTCTCTCAAGAGGCTCCACAAATACATGATGATGATTTCTAATTAATTTACTGACCCACTGAGTCTTGCTGCAGCCCGTCGGTCCCGCTACGCAAAAAGTGGCGAGATGTTGTAGTTTCGTGCCCATGGGGAAAATGACCTCGCAGTTGAGCGCGCCGCATTTATAGCTAAAGCACGATGACGTCATACCCTAAAACGTTCACCCTAATGACGTCACGGAATTCCCTTATACAACGTCACTGACATTCTTTACCGCGTCAAATACGGGTACATTCGAAATGACGGAATGAAAGAGATCGCTTTCCAAGATACTCGACAATTCAATGCCAAATATAGACGATAGAATAACCAGTAACACGAGAAGAATAATTAACAATATAAATCGAATTAACGGGGGAGAACATTTACAGAACTGTGCGTTTGATGGTACTTTTGGATCAAATGTTACGGGGACAGTCGAGCCGTTCTTTTTATGAAGGCTTGTATCCGTACGGTACGGTATTGTAATCATCCCTTATGTCCCTCTTGCTGTACACCACGCGATAATCTTTGGTAGCGGACTTGGACAAGATTTCCTTTGCCTTGCCATTTCTGACGATCTTGTGAGGATCCGCTAAGACGATCTTTTCAGGACTGACCCCTTTGACCATGTCAACCACGGAATCAAAATTAATCCGCTGCGCATTTCTGAAGTTTAAGGTGAATCCCCTTACCTTACAGGACGTCTTACCCGTGTCCAATCGGTACGCGTAATTCTTGGGCCCGCCCGACACAAATGTCTGTATATAGTTGCCGTCATGGGGACTGATTTCGTTGGTGAGATCGCCCAGAAAATCACCTAAAGGAGGTTTGTACTGCCCCGGCCTGTCCATGTATATGACGCTGTCGGTATCGTAGTACAAGACCGAACCCTGCAATTGTTCGAGCACGCCGCACAGTTTAAGACGAGCGTGCGCCGTGGTGAAGGCGGCAATGACCACGTTTGTTCTGGAATTAGGATCGATAAACTCTTCTCGGGATTCATAGCGCACTTCCGCCATTTCGTGATTGATAAAATTAATATCATGGACCACTTTATCATTGGCCAACAGAATCTCGTACAACTTACAGGGATCGCTCACGATCGCGACTTGAGGCATGTTTAGTTTCTGACCGAACTTTCCCCAGAACGAATTGAGCATGAGCTTAGCCAGTGCCCTAAGCCCTGGGTTTTTTTACATGTTGGAAGTATCCAACCGAATCCCTTCCCGCTGGAAATACAGATCGATGTATTTCGCCTTAACGCTTTTGGTTTTGACCCAACCCGGCCATCCGACGCTTCGACTTTTAGTTTCAAGAACGTATTGATGTACTCGGTAAATCACCGGTCTTGGTATCCGTATTGTATTGTTCGCTGTGTGAGAAATGCCACACTACCTCCATCTTTACCACCTTGTAACCCAATTTGATGGCCTTTTCCAGTTCAATGGAAACCCACGTACCGTGCAGTGCTCTTTCATCGTCTGTGTGTTGGTAAGGGGTCTGTTGTTGAGTGTCTACACATGTGCGGCAGAGCGGAAATGTCAACTGCCCACCCGATAGATAAGGCAGTAGGGGATGATACCGGGTCGGTGGAGGTAGGACGCTACATTTGATGAGACCCTAATAGTCGGACACGTCTTTAAAGTTCTCCATTATAATCTCGGAGTGATAGAGCGGGTAGGAGCAGTACTTGTTTGTGTAGGGGTACAGGGAATAAAAGTCCACGTAGTGAATCTTTTACTCCCCAGAGGTTTGATAAAATTACCGGGTAGCGTTGGTTCGCCCCCCATAGAAAGCGTTCCTAGGATTCAGCGTGGTTCGGGGTCCGGTGATGGCTTCGTCTTGCAGCGCGCGTTTCATGTCTTTGGGTAGGGTGTTGAACATGGCCTTCAATTCGCATTCCCACATTTCGACAAACTGTTTACAGGTGGTTCGGAGAAATGATTTCCTCTCCTGAGTGCGCGTGTACAATTCTGCCATGGGGGTCATGAGCGTGTTGTTGACCGTCTTTCTATTGGGATAACACTTGACGCACCCGTGAAAGTAACAGCCGTTGAAGGAATAGATAATCTGATTTTTGGCGTCATATCCGTCCACCTTGTATTTTCCAACCTGTTTTTCACCTTTGTTTCTCGCGTGCTGAATATAAGTACCCGAGGTCAAGTGCACGTAGTGTAACCACTGCAGCGAGACTTTGGATTGATTTTCTTTATTGTCGTAACCGTGAGGGGGGATGATGGCTATGGTATCTGCGCGCAGAAAATCCTCCTATACACTAAATTACAGGCGGAAGCGATGGTGATGCAGCTCTTGAAGGGATCCACACCGGAATCACCCTCCCCCGTGGAAGTGACCTTCTTGAACAACGCGCAAAAGATATCGACGTCGCTGATACAATACTTCAATAATTTGTCTTGCAGTACGAACTGTTTCCCCTTTTGTTTCTCGTACCAACTATAGAATTCCTGTCTCTTATCCGAGCTCATACCTTCCGGGGTGTAGTATTTAACATCGGGGTAGGGGCCCGCGTAATCTCGGTTTGTTTCGTATTCCAGAAGTGAGGGAAAAATCCTTTGTGCAATTCGTTCTGACCGAAGGCTTGGGGCAACTTGGCCAACGCCATGGGCAGAAAATTCATGGAATCGATCACTTTGCGTTTATACTGCGGTAACATGATGGCTTGTATTTTACACCCCGTCAAGGCGATTGAATTTAGCGTATCTTTGGATCCGAACAACCAATCGCAGAACTCTTCCTTACATTTCTCCCCTTTGAATATCTTTTCGCGCAAAAGGGAACAGTGCTTATACGATTTATACATCGGGTCGTTCTCCGACCTTTCGGCGCAAAACTCACAAACCACGCGAGCAACGCACAAGTTGGGTTCGTGAACGCCGTCATCTTGAGTACATTCAAAATCAAAGAACAAGTATTTAGCCACTTCTTTCTTACATTCGGCCTTTTTCTTTCCGCCCGCCGACTACTTGACTGTAGTCACGGTCCGTAATCCTACCCGCGCTACCCTCGTTCGCGTGTGGGGGAGAATCGTCGTTATTACTATTTTCCACGGGTTTGATAAAACACAGATGATCGATCTATCCCATTTCTTTGCAAAAGGAACAATACCTTTGGGTACAGTCGTGTTCTCCGCGCTTGCCATTCATATTGATATTCACGAACACATCGCAGCGCTTGCACCGATAATACGTTTGACAGACCGTTTTGTCCAAGATCATTTTACTCTTGTGATTATCGAAACATCGCTAATTTTTGAAGTTGCGGTTGCATTCGGAACAGTGCACCCAAGTGTCTATTTCACCCTCCGGGCAGCCGGGAGACATACACACTTTGCAGTGATCCGCGCATCTCGTGTGTTTTTCTTTGGCATTATACCCTACTTGACACTTGTCGCAAAAGTAACTCCTGTTTAAAAATGCCTTCATGGACGTGATCAGACCGTAATGATTGTCGTGAAAGTATGCCGTCGGACGGGCCCTTTGAAAATGGCAGCGTTAAAATGATCGAAACACCACAATGCGGTAATCGAGTAAGACGTCCTCAAATTTGCGTATTTCCTTAATGCCGCACGGCCCTTCCTTCACGCCCGCTTTAGCGTGTAAATCTCTTGCGAGGGTTTCTTGTTCTTTACGCCCTATTTTTATCTGTTTTACTTTGGGATGGTGTTCTATAATAGCTATCCCCGTCACCACCGCCCTGGCGCAACACAGTTCCGTCTTTAATCTGAATGATCGACTTCTTAACATATCTTACATTTTCACCACGCCGTGAGTTTGGGTCCTGCCCCCTTTTTGCATCCGCATGTGCACGAAATGAATATCAACCCTATTGTCCAATCGAATAAATTGGTAGGACTGCAACACTTGCTCGATACGAGCCAGAAATCTCTCGACCGTTAATTTGTCATCGGCGGGGAGATTGTCCATTAATCTCGCCAAAATGCTCTCGAAAATGGAACCCAGGCGTGGTAAAAACTCTCGTAATGATAAATGGTACATGTTCCTGAACTGAACTTTGTAATCATACGTGGAGGCTTGATACTTTTTTACAAACTTCTCATTAACTTCTACAATATCGTAATGATCTTGCAGTCTCCCCAAACGAATACTCTTCCTGGGCGGCTGGTTCTCTTCGTCTTCCTCCTCCGGTAGCTCTTCTGCCCTCTCGTCCTCTGGAACATCTTCCTCAAATTCTGCCCACGGATCCCCATCATCGTCTGAGTGAACGTCATTGTTGGTGCCGTGCCCGTGTTGATGCGGTACGTCGTCATCGTGCCCCCAGTCAGCTCGCATAACTTATGAAGAGCGTACACCCTCTCCTCTTCGTTGAGTTGAAAAGTCTCGAGAATGAGACCCAGTTCGTCGTAGGTTTGACAATTGTGTATTTCTTGGTAGATGTCCATGGTTATGACTAAATTTTAACCCGTGACGCGTTGTTTTTTATACTAATTTTTTTTACGACACAGAGTTGCTACGTCAACACTCCCTACTATACTGTACTGTCTCTTTGTCTAGGGATTAATGCTGGAGCCACAGCCTGGTACCTTTGTGTAGGGATTATGACTCATATCTTCCAGATTTCTTCCGGACCTCCCGGTCGACCAACCTCTATTGTATCGCGATCACAAACATTTGGGGGCCTCACGGCCTGCCCACGGTCTATTGCGTAATGTTACCTACGTCCGGACCTCCAGCCCTTTGTTTAGGAATTATCACTCACAACCCGGCGGCACGTACGGTCCGTTTGTTTAGGGATTATCGCTTCCTACTTCCTAATTACTTTTGGACCTCCCTGTAGGCCCGTCGGTATTTTTCCATGACGTCACACCTTCGACTCATCCTGTTTCATCCTGTTGTGCCATCATTTCATAAGCAAGGTCACTGTGTACTATAAAAAGTGTACTATAAAAAATGTACCATATTGCCCCCCCCCACTACTCACGCCTTGTTCTCTAAAATGTACCCGAATTTTCTTGCGTAAAGTTGAATTCCTATCTATCACCGCTTCAAATGTCTCTTTGATACGGTTTATCTGACTGCGGATGTGATCTGCATTTCTGTTGATGGTTTATAATCGACCTTGTCTTTCGACTTGTAAATCGTGTAGTTGTTTTCCAAGTTCCGCACGTTCGCCCGCTGACACAGCTTCTTCTAATTCGTTTTTGACCTGTTGAATTTTTGTGACCAATTTTTGTGACCAATGCGTCCAATTTTCCCTGGTTTAAAATCAATTCTCATTTGACCGCCTGTAACGATTTGTCAGAGGTAATCTGAGGAATACTGAGAAATATGTACAATACAATTGTAAAACTAAGCAATATCAAAATAGCGCAATACCTTCTATGGTAAAAAAATTAAATGACACTTAATTTTTCTTAATACCAGTATTTGTGTTTTACGATTGAAGGTTTAATCTTTTTCTAATTATTTTTTGAGACTCTAATGGTTTTTAATTTGTTAAAACATGTTTAATTCAGCCTGACGGCTGCCATTCATGTTTTAATAAACAAGAATGAATGAAGGAACGAAGGAACGAACGAATGAATGAATCTCGCGATAGTTTAGCCCTTGGCCTTGAACATCCACCTTGAACGTCTAAATCTACACCTTGAACAAAGTCTTGTAAGATGTCACTTGCTCGATCGATTTCTTGAAGAAGTTCTCTTAACGGAATGTTTTCGGGATGAAGCTTTGCAAGTCTAAGAGCCACTTTATCTGCTTCATCTTTTGCTATACCAGAAACGTATTCTTCTAAAGCTAAGACGCGTCTGACAAAATCTGTGCTTGTTTTTTGCCTAAATACGCTTAAACTAAAATATCTATTATTTTGTAAATTTGGAGTCAATAAAACCCTTTTATTTTTAAACGTGACATATAGGCGATCTTTTTCGTCGAGGTGAAATATGTTGGGGTCTCGAATTATTGGCTCATATCCCGTTTCTTTTTCAATTAAGTCATAAAATTCATTCATTTTATTTTCAATTATTGCTTCTTTTAAAAGGAATTTCGTTTGACTAGTGTCTGTTGTAAACGCCGATTTTTGTATAGGATCTAAACCGCTAGCTAATTCATAATGTTGATATTCATTTTCGGCATCTTGCATTGTTTCTTCGTCGGGATTTCTCTTCAAGCACTGTCTGTCTAGGGCTTCCTTTGGATTAAATTCTTCTCCATCATCGTATATAAACGGTGTTTCATTTTCATCTATTGCTTGTAAAAGATCAAATTCATCTTGCTCATCTTCTTTTTCCCCATTTCCAAAAGAGGTATCTCTTCCGGAGCAAATCCACTTTCTGCCACCTTTCTTTAAAATAAACTGATTCAAAAGAAACCGATTTTACTTTATAATAAACTGGTTTTTAAACTTACTTTTTAACCCGTGGGCAAGATTGCCGGCAATATGCCCTGCGACACTAGCCAGCCCTGAGTGGCCAATGCGCCCGAGGCCAGCGCGATCAATTTGGCCACGTCGTCTACCGACAATTTATTTAGATCCGACGGTTTAATATTAAATAGTTTGTTGGTAAGCATGGCATATCTCAATTCCTCCAACTACTAAACTGCGTATGATCCAATTTCTATTTTCGGCGATGGATTAATAAAGTTTACTCTCTGATTTAGTTTCGGGTTCTTCTGTTTCGCCAATTTTCATTTTGGCGAATTGCAATTTCATTTTCTTGTTGTGTTCGACCAAGTGTTTACCTTGTTCTACTCGTTTGGGATTTTTAATTGTTGTCACCGTTTGGACTTGGCTCTTGATTGGACTGTTGGCAGGAGTCGCTGCTGGCATTTGCTGTTTTGTTTCCATCTTCTTTTATAATATCTGAAACACAGCTCACTCAACAAATGACCCATGGTCTGACGAATTATAGAATCGTCGTTTAAATCTTTTGTTAAATCCTTTACCGATTTCATATCGATATTAAACACGAGGAACTCGACTGGAGTTGCAATGCCTAAAAGTCGCCCGTATAAACTTAGAATCGAATTGCCTAGTGTATTGGCAATTTCTTTGCCAAATCGAACTTCGTATAAATTAAACAGCTTTTCTTGTTCTTGTGGAGTTAAAGATTCTATACCCTTTAGGGCGTACTATTTGCCCAAACATTTTTTCGGACTCGCCCAAAGCTACGACTGAACACAATCTGTCTTTTACGTTGGGCTTATTTTCGACGGATTCTTATAAATAACACTTCAGACACAGCCGACCGAGGCCTCTGACAATTTCCAGACAGCTGTCACTGATAAAGAACATTCCACTGCCTGCCCCAGGCCACATGCAGCAAGGTATGAGACGGAGAGAACCCCCCTGCTTTGTGTTGGTCATTGTCTCGCAGGAATCTGGGGAATTCCTTTCAGACATCTTGGGGGGATGTGTTAAGTAACAATAGTCTAGAATGTGTATAGGGATTGGACATGTTGGGGGGTACCCCTCGGTCTAATTTCTTGCTGGGTATACCCCAGGCACCGTTTTGTAAACAGCCCATTAGGTTGTGCACAAGGGACCAATTAGTAAACAGTCTTATGGGAATTGCCCGGAGGCTGGCTCAAGGTCGTGTGGGTTTTTTGCATTTATTCTGGCTGGGGGAGGCCCTGGCTGTAAAATGTCTAAACCAGGCTTTTCAGCATTTTCAGAGGTAGGATATGATAAGTTGTCGTGGAATTTGGACTTCAAAAAAAATATGTTAATTAGCTCCAATGGACTCGCCAGGAGAGGCCACCCTCTCTACCCAGGGGACTTATCGGGGTCTTGAAAATCTCTCAGTAAATGCCCGTTGATGCGATATCTAACCTTTCCCATCGTCTTGCCAAATACCGAAATGGTTCATCAATTTGAAAAAGTCCTTTTCAAAATCAGACTTGGCCAATTTTTGGAACTCGGTATCAATGTAACTTTTCATCCACGGTGCCTATTTAAACGACATTACTCAGTGAACCTCTTTTAGCTGTAAACCAAGTTCTAGGTACTTTTGCAACGTGCGGTGGTGAACCACGTATTTGTGTTTCGTGCCCAAAGTTTTTAATCCGACATCTTTCGTTAGGACTGAGATATTTTCGGGTACTCGTGGGAAATCGTTGTGTTTGTCATGTAAGTACCGCGGAAAATCGAGTGTTACTTCCAACACGTATCTTTTCGAAGCTTTACTCTGAACTAAACTTGGCCATGTCTTGGTCGTGTCCAGATACATAATGCAAGACGTTTGAATGTTGGGGTCGTATTCTTTTACATCAGAATTATTGGCTTTTGCATAACGTTTTGCAACCAAATGCCACCTCTTTTGGCCCTTTCGAAAAATAGGTGCTTGTCAATGTTTGTTTAAAAGCAGCTCTAATTCAACATCAGAGTGTTCAACAGCACATCCCACGATAGCCCCGGTGACGTGTAATAATTGGCTGGGTCTAAACCTTAGTTTGGTTTACAGACTTTCTGAAAGTTTTCAATACGCAGGCAAACAACAGTGTGTCTGTTTCGACATAGAGACCGTGATAATCGCCGGGATTTTCACAGTCAAACATTTTCCACACATTTTGCGCTCTTACACATTCTTCTTCTGTAACAGTCTGCTGTTTCAACGAGCTATAAAAGGCGTCTGGAGGAGGTTGGCCGGTTTCTTCAAATCGGTCAAAGGAGTCGATTTATTCGTAAGGGTAAGTGCCTTTCTCTAAAAGTAGGTCTGTATTGTTTGGAAATTTTTCACGAAGCAACCTGAAATCTCCCGGAGAACAATTTTTAACCAATCGATCGAGCGATGCAGCCATGAAATGAAACGAGTCTAGAAACCTAAGTCGGTCAAACGAAAATGAAACGCAATGCTCGGTGTTTTGGGCAATGACGTTGATTTTACTACTGCTGAACGCTCGAGCACCTTCCATAATTAGATGCACATCATGTTTCTCCAAGTTGTGTAAAATCACGGGAATAGGCGTTTGATTTCGTACTACTCTGAGTTTTAGATTACAATGGGCGTGTGCTGGACCTCCATATTTACCCGTTACGTGACAGTGATCTCTGACTTTTCTAAACTTGTTGATGGGCTTTTCACAGTTCATGCAGATGTAGTCTCTAAAACCGCGATCGTTTACGGAACAAAAAGCCGCCTTTTCACTTCTAGTTTTTGGCTCGTCCGGGATTGGGCATCGGCACTGTGATTCTTTGGTTGAACTGATGTGCCTTTCGCAAATCCAGCAGACATTGCATTTCTCGTAGATTTTTGCAACTCGAGTGACCAAGCGAGGGGCTTTTGATCAGCAAATGTTTTGTTAATCGTGTCAACTTCTCGCGATAGGGATTGTACGAAATGAACGAACGCGTCTTGGCCTCTATAGGTTTCGCGACTGGTACAAATACCATCGCATCGAACGACCGCGTAAATATAGCCGCAAGGATTGCGAGTTTGAGTTTTGACCGTGTTTAATGGTTTTAGCGGGAGACGCCACAAAACAGATTCGAAATACGCGTATATTAAAAATGAAGCGTCTTGTTTTTTTTGTAATTTTTCAAACTTGAAAATGTTTTGGCCTTTTAAAGGTAAATTGACTTTACAAGGCGCCGTATCCATTCCTTGGCAGTAGTGGGGGGGGCAATCCAGTACACTTTTGACCTTTCCTGAAAAATCCATAAAGGTCACATTAATATGCATAAGTATGAAATATGAAATTTGAGTGATGTATAGGATGAGGGGGTGTTAGAAATGACAGACCTTGTGTATGGTGTGGGTGACCTGTATGAGTATCGCTTGGGAGGGGGGTATAAGAAGAATGGCCTAAAGATATAAGATATTATAGTTATGAAAATGGATGAATTGTCGGTGATTTCATAAACGTAATGTGTGTCCTTGGTCGGTGGTTCGACGGTGTCCCCGCACAGAAGTGTGTGTTCTGAAGAGCCAATAATGGGTTGGATAATCCTATTGTGTGAGCGGAGTAGCCTTAATGAGTGTTGGCCCCGCGGTGTCTTGGAGGAGTCCGTGGGAAAGGTGGATCCTATTGTCGGTGGAGTATCTTTGGGCGCGTGGTCGTGTGAGGTCCATTATGAATGGAAGAAAGGGTTGAAAGTGGTAGCGCCCTGCAGTAATGGGGAATGCCAAATGAGCATGTATGGGATCGTAAGGGACGGAGGCGGTGCCCTCTGTGTGCGCGAGGTGTGGCGGAGCTCGCTGGCGACAGATTATCTATATTTTTTTAATGTTTAATTTTTTATGTTTGACCTTGGTTTATATTTAGAGATGATGTTATTGTCTATTTTGAACCATTTTTAACCGACGAAACGAGATAAAAGCGGGGGAAAATCTGCGTTTATACAATGCCGAGCGCAATCTAAGCTGTGCAACATGAATATCTATCAAGAAATACAAAATTGTCAAACGTACGAAAAGATAGGCTTTCTCTTGGCTACCGTTGGACTCAATGACGACGAGAGGGAGTACGCTCTTCACAGACTTTGCGAGTTAAAAACTATGTCATCTACCAGAAAACTCTAACGCTCAGATACGCCTCCGTTAGAGGTTCCAACGCAGAATTGTTTCCCGCGATTAAATCATTTGGCCCGTATGGTATCGGAGTCTCAGTTAAGCCAACTCGCCTCTAATCTTATAAAGGAGCGTGATGACGTCGGGCGTAAACCTTGGGAAAAGCTCGTTTCTTTTCTCGGATTATCGGAAGCAGATATTTACAATCATAAGGTAGAAAACCACTATAATCCGTGGGGACAGTGTTTTTACGCGCTTGTGCAGTGGTTTCATCGTACCCATAAACAGGCTACTATCGAAAAAATCATAATGGGTTGTCAGCAATGCAACATAATGCACTGCGCATATGAATTTTTGTGTCCAGAGTAACAATGAAAACAAACAATTGTCGAGATGATTTCAAAGAGTCTTTAACCTTGATGGTCTCAATGCAGTCTCAGAATTTCGTAATGAGATGGAACAGAGGACTCAAGAACCTTTGGATCTATCTCACAAAGCCTTAATTATACCTGAAGAGGGATCCAGGAAAAGAGCTTTGTTGGAAAAACGAATGACGGAGCCATCGAAGACACCGAAAGTGGTTAATCCGACAACCGCGTCTAGCGCGAGATTTAAATTGACAAACAGCCGGCACGTTGTTATTGAACCATTCAACGAAAAAACGTACATTAAAATTAGAGATTATTACCAAGTGAAAAATAAAGACTTCTCATTGGCTCCTGGACGAGGGATTAACCTTACTGTTTCGGACTTGGAGCTGCTCAAGACAATGATACCGACCATTGATGAAGCCATCAATGAATTAGATCTATGTATTGGTTAAAAAAAATTGACAGTGATCTCAACGGTGTTGGAAATGGATAAAAGGGCAGGGGTTCGGTCTTGGAGACCATCTTGCTCAATCAACTCATCGCACGGTATCATCATCGCCATCAGTCTCCGTCACCAACATCACCAGAAATATACGAAAAAAAATAAAAGAAAATTACACACTGACATATCGTGAACAAACATCTTTCGAATGATGTTAGCTTACTCTCAATATATGTACATAGCAAAAAACAAAAGAAGAGAGACTCACCGAATTCGTCTTCCCCTGTGAGATCGATGATCTCCGGTTGCTCTTCCATCACCTCTTCCACATCCGAAGCTGCGTGATAAGCAAGAAAAGATTGGTAAGATTTTTTAGCCGTATAGGGGTAGTGGCTAAACTTGTGCTTCGAAAGGAGCTAGCCACAACATACCATGGAGGAATTCCTCCATGAACATACACACCAAAGTAAAAACGTAATTTAACTTACCCATGTCCCACTCTAGGACGGGAACTGCTGCCGGTGGAGACGGCGGTGCCACTTGCCCCCACATTGGATCGTCGTTGGTGAGGGCCTCCAGCATAACCCACTCCTCCAGATCCCTCCTATGACAACGAAGTCGTCATCGACCTGACTGGATCCGATGATGGTAAGTTGTTTTCTAGTTATTATTTTGTTTTCCTTTGTTTAGAACAAACCAGCAAACATGCCATCAAGTCGGTTCACGATAATGAGGTTTTGTCTTTCTTTTGTAGAATCTTGCATGGAAGCCGAGGCGCCTCCACCAAGCCCTGCTTCCTCTCTGACGTGGAGCCTATCGCCTCTTCCCAGCCCGGAGGCCTCGCCATTGGCGTAGCCTCTACCACCCATCCCGCCATCGGGCCCCGAGGCTGCAAGCCCCCCCGCCTTCTCCTGTCATGAGCCCTGAAGGCTGGAACCGACCACCCACGCCTCCCATGACTCCACCACAGGTACCACTAAACGAAGATTTCCTCCTCGATCCTGAGGAGGAAGTAAGGAATCATTTAATTTGTCATTTTGCACTCATAATTCGAATTATGTTTCAAACATTCATTCACTCACGGTGCAACGGGTGCATAATCGATCACCCATCCCAATTACAGCACTCGTGTATTACGGAATCCCCAGATTATTTATTTGATTTATATATTGATGACATATTGGACGATCTTCGTAGGGATAGCGAGATGGGTCTCCAGGGCTGGCTGGCAAGAGTTCAAGCCAGCCCCTTTCTCAGATCTCGCTATCTCTACGAAGATTTCGCAATTATCGATTATTTTGATTTTTTATACATAGAATTACAAACAGCTTGCACTTAAGAAGCACTAAAATCTTATGTAGAAGAATAAAGGCACCCGTTGCACCCTGAGTGAATGTATGTTTTGTAAATAATGACTTTTAATTTTTAATTATTTTTGCATTTTAATATTAATGTTTCATACTTGCGCTTTACTTTTTATTTGAAAAATTGAAAGCTTGTTTTTTTGTTTTAAATGCACTGTTTAAAACTTTGAGTTTTCTTTAGATTTTGTATTTTTGTTGAAACATTTTGACTTTCCTATGCAATTGTGTTTAGAGATGCGAATTGTATGCAAAAGTGTGTGTGTTAATAATTTATTTTTTCATTTTAATATTATTGTTTCATACTTGCGCTTTACTTTTTATTTTAAAAATTGAAAGCTTGTTTTTTTGTTTTAAATGCACTGTTTAAAACTTTGAGTTTTCTTTTGATTTTGTATTTTTGTTGAAACATTTTGACCCTCCTATGCAATTGTGTTTAGAGGTACGATTTTTATGCAAAGGTGTGTGTCATAGAGTTAAATTAAATTGAAAGAAAAAGTTATCAGTTTCAAAGGCAGCGTTATTTAAATGTGTATTTAAGGTTCACGAAATATAATAGGCTGTCATTTTGAACTTGGGCTCCGACGGGATAGGACCATGGAAAGTTATCTGAAGACATTGATTTACGATATTAGTGCGGAAAGTGGTTTGGGCAGTGTTGAAAAATTGTATCGTGCAGCCAAACGGGCGGGAAAATATAAGATAACGCAAAAACAAATACGGCACTTTCTACGTGGGCAGGATGCTTACACGCTGCATAAGCCAGCTAGGAAAAGATATCCACGAAATAAGGTTGTGGTCGTGGGTCGGGACGAAATTCACCAATTGGACCTGGTAGATTTATCTAATTTATCCAAATACAATACAGGCTATAGATACTTGCTGACTTTCCAAATACGCCTGGGTTATTCCGTTAAAAAATAAATCGAGCAAGGCGCTGGTGAATGCTTTCAAGACCAAGGTCAGATCTAGCGGCAGACCTCCCGTGATTATTCACACGGATAAAGGCAGTGAATTTACCAACCGTCCGTTCCAAGACATGCTTAAAACGGAAGGGACACATTTCTATACGACCAACAGCGAGGTCAAAGCCTCCGTCGTGGAGAGATTCAACCGCACGCTCAAGTCTCGCATGTGGCGGTACTTTACGTGGAAAAACACGTTGAAATACATCGACGTCTTGGGGCCACTGGTAAAGGCCTACAACCATTCGCACCACTGTACCATTGGAATGAAGCCCGCGGAAGTCACCGGTACGAATGAAAGCGTTGTTTGGTGACGTCTGTATGCGCCGCCCAAGCCACCCGCTAAATTTCGGTTTAAAGTGGGAGATAAGGTTCGAGTCAGTAAACGGCGGCTGACCTTTGAAAAGTCCTACCTCCCATCCTGGACCGAGGAGATATTTACGATAGCCAAACGCAGTGGGCGGCAAACAAGACCCGTGTACGCATTAAAAGATTATAACAGTGAAGCTATTCGCGGTTCGTTTTACGAGGAAGAATTGCAAAAGGTGCGAAAAACCGATGATCTGAACCGAGTGGAGAAAGTGATTCGGAAGTGCAGGAGAAAGGGAAAGACCGAGTATTTCGTTAAATGGTTGGGGTATCCTTCGTCGTTCAACAGTTGGGTGACGGACCTGCAGTCGTAAGGACGCAACCATGGCCTCGTCTTCCACACAATTTTACGTCACGCTGCCCAGTAATTCATCCATGACATTGTACCCGAACAATACCCTGTCCAGTTACACCACGCACCTGGTCAAGCCAATTCATCTGACCGGACACTGGGAGGTTGCCCTGACCGAGATCCATTATCCTTTCACGTGGTACAATATAACGGAAGACAACAATTCGTTCACGTACAGCGAACGCGGCCGAGTGCAAACGCACGCGAGAATATTGCACGGCTTTTACACCTCCGTGCAGGAAATCATAGATGCCATCAACGGCGAAATGAGAGACGCGGCTAAACGCAATATCATCATCACCTTGGACAGGTACACGGGGAGAGTAAAGATAGAAGTCCGAGAGGGGGCGTACATTTATTTTGACGATTATTTGTATCGCAAGTTGGGGTTAAAATACAAGAAAGTGAGCGAAAACCTGGAAGGGCCTTTACCCGTGGATGTGAATGGAGGATTCTACGGTATGTACGTGTACTGCGACATTGCCGAAAACCAACTGGTGGGAGACGTTAGCGCGCCCTTACTGAGAATCGTCCCCGTGCAAAAGTCTGGTGTGACTCAGGGTGATGTCATCGCTCACACCTTCAGCGCGCCCCATTACGTGCCCGTCAAACGAAAACACTTTGAGACGATTAAGGTGGATATAAGGACCGACACGGGAGAGAAAGTGCCATTCCAACGCGGGAAACTCACCATTACGCTTCATTTTCGCAAAAGCCGTCCCTCTTTGTCTTGAGCCGTCATGGTGGACTACGTGAAATATTACAAAAATCAGGCGAGGGGCGGGGATTATTATTTCAGAGGTGCCCCCATTCAGAAGGGATACGGACTGGGCAATATTTTAGGAGGACTGTTCAGATCCGCTTTACCGATGATCAAAAAAGGCGCCAAAATGATAGGCAAGGAGGCCTTGAAGACCGGGGTAGGAATCGTCGCCGATACCCTCGACGGACAGAATGTCAAGACGGCCGCGAAGAAACGGGTGAAACAGGCTGGAAAGAAGATGACGTCACGGGTCATGCAGCGACTCTCTGAGCAACCCGGCTCCCAGGAGAAAGGTTTAAAAAGGAAAGCACCCGGCACGTCGGGCAGAAAGGCTCGGAGCAAGCGACCGAAGAGGACCCCCGACATCTTCGATTAAACACCGTGCGTCGCAATGGCATTCGTTAGTAAGCACTCGTGCGAAGTCCGAATTTGATCTTTTCTCCGTCCCGCCCACTCAGACTTCCATTTTGAAGGGGCAATGGGTACAGTACAACCCACTGACCAATATCGTGGACTCGGACTACCTGGATTTGGCGCATACCCTGATCAACGTCAAAGTTAAAGTGGTCAATATAAATGGCGCCGACCTGGGCGAGGGTGTTCCCGTCGCTCCCGTCAATCTGCTGCTTCACTCCCTGTTCTCCGAAGTGGATGTCACGCTCAACGACAAACTCGTTTCGTCTTCATCCAACGCGTACCCGTACCGAGCCCTGCTGGAAACCCTGCTCACTTACGGACCACCGGCCAAGGCATCGCAGCTGACAGCCGCCCTGTTTTACAAAGATACGGCGGGGAAAATGGACTCGGGCGATCCAACCGCGGAAGAAAAATTCAACAAGGGATTAAAGCGGAGATACAAACTGTCGGAGGAGAGCCGTATTATCGATATGTTGGGACCGATTCACGGAGACATATTTTTTCAAGATAGGTTTTTACTGAACGGCGTCAACCTGAAGCTCAAGTTTCATCGCAGCAAAAACAGTTTCTGTTTAATGGCGGCTTTACCGGACACTCACTACAAAGTAAAGATAATGGAAGCTTCTCTGAACTTGAGAAAGGTGGTCGTCAGTCCCACCTTGGCTCTAGCGCACGCCAAAACCCTACAAAGTGCTACGGCCAAATACCCGCTGCGCAGAGTGGAGGTCAAAACGTTTTCTATTCCGCTAGGAAATCAATCTTTTAGCCGCGAAAATCTGTTTCTGGGGCAGATCCCCCGGCGCGTGGTGATTGGCATGGTGGATAACGCGGCCTTCAACGGCGACTATCATAAAAACCCCTACAACTTTAAACATTACGGTCTAAATTACCTGGGGCTGTACGTGGATAATGAGCAGACGCCGTGGCGACCTCTTCAACCCAAGTTTTCCGGCAAAGACGAAGCGTACATGATGTCCTATCAGACTTTGTATTCCGGTATAAATACCCTGTTTGGAGACAAGGGCAATCAGATCAACAGGGAAGACTACGAGTCGGAATACTCCCTCTTTGCTTTTGATCTGTCTCCGGACTTGTCGAGCGGGTCTCATTTCAACCTTGTCAAGCGTAATAACATGCGTCTGGAGTTGAAATTTGCCGAGGCCCTGACAACGACCGTCAACGTGGTGGTGTACAGCGAATTCGAGAGCATCCTGGAAGTGGACGAGAGCCGCAATATTCTGATCGATTACGCCAACTAAACGATGGACAGCGTACAACTTTTAAGAGTGCTCAAGGGGGACAGCGTGACCCGCCGTGACGTCATTGGTGTATTCCCGTCGGATAGGTTACCACCCGTGACCAAATACCCCAGCGCCCTCATCGTGAACGCCGACGAGAGCGATCGACCGGGCACCCACTGGCTGGCGATGTACTTTACTCAGGACGGCCGAACGGATTTTTTTTACTCTTACGGGCTTCCACCAGACACCTACGGGCAGCATGTTCAATCTTTTTTACGGAAGAACAGTTTGCAGTTTATATGCAACACAGTTCGCTTGCAATCTTTCACCACCACGGTTTGCGGTCAGCACTGCCTATTTTACCTGTTGCACCGTTGTAGGGACATCTCCATGAGAGCTATTGTGTCCGTGTTTACGGATGACTGCCTCGTCAACGATGTGATGGTGCAGGATTTTATCGAAGAGAAATACAATGTCGATGTACCCGTGCTAGACTTAGATTTTATTTGTCGTCAAATTTGTGTGAAGAAAAATTGAATGCAAAACTTGAAATCTTTTCAATGTCTTAATAATAATCTCGAGTAGTTGAGTTAAGTTACAAATTCTGAGTAAAGAAAATTGAAATCAAAAAATTGAAAACTTTTCAATGTCTCATGTAGTTTAGTTTTAGTTAATACTTAATACTGTCTTGATAATGTCGCGTAGTTTAGTGTTTGTTAATTTTAGCGAGTCAATGGTAGTACTTACAAAACTGATAAAAAAGTCAAACAAAACATACTTTTTTCTGTTGTCTTCTGCATCATTTATTAATCCATCAAGAATAAACCATAGTTAAATAACAAAGTCAATTGTTTTTTAAGCGTACAATCATTCACCGAGTTAAAAGTAAAGACCCTCCCCCTCTTGGAAAAATGCGTGTGACGTGAAATTACAACGTGTCCCACTGAAGCCTTTTCCTGGCTCTTACTGGAGTTGACACAACCCTAAGGCGCCTTTTTCGAGAAGGAACGGGTGGAGGGGATGTAGGAATATCGGGAAGTAATCTTTTTTCTTCCGGTTCCATTTGTTTGTATTTTCTAACGACATTGCTCCAGACTCTGTAGTTTACTCTGCGTGGGGTTGCGCGAGAGTAGCACATTCTGTATGGCTCTGGTCACGCTGTCCGTGGGGGCGCTGAGCATAGTTTTTTGGCGTATTTCATCACTTGAAGAACAGCAACCCTCCGAGGGTGCTCAAAATTGGAGCCAGTAGGGATCCCAGAAATCCACCTTTTTGAACCAACAGCTGTTTGCGTTTGGCGTGAGAAGACTTCTTGTTTGCCAGAGTTCGTAGAACCGTCTTGTGTCGTAGCAAACTTTTCTTCTGACGAGGTGTGAGAGGCACACGACCTTTTAACACATTCAGCGCGCACTCGCGCAAACAAGTGACCAGTTCTTTGTCCGCATTTTTCAAAATGTCCTTTCGCCTCTTAGTTGAAGATCTGTTCAGAATGTGGAGCGTGTGAGCATTGTCCTTCAGTCGTCGCGTCATGGTGACAAATGAAGGCGTTGACGTAAAACTGGTCTATTTAGGCACGTAGGCGTAACTGGTTTCACCGGGAAAAACACTGGAACGAAGGCGATGTTCTTCCGGGCAGTTAGGTTTCAGGTCGATGAACAGGTAGGAATAGGGCTGGCTGGTGGCATCCGCGTAAGCTTCCACCATAAACTTGGTCTGTCCCGGGTACATCTGCTTGGCCAGGTGCACAATCTGAGATCGGTCTCTGGGATTCTTAAACAGGACGATGTAGTGACAATTCAGACTGATGGTTCTGCTCTCCTTGGACTGGTGAAACAGGTTTTGCACGATGTAAATGACAGACAGGTTGCGATGATGCGATCCTTGGGTAAACAGTTTAGTGATTCGCTGATCGCTTCCGCACTCATGCATGAGATCGTCCAGAACCACTGGATTTCCGTGTTGCGGGTCGATGAGATCCGACCAATCCTCCGGCAGCCCCTCCACAAACTGTACAGCAGGTAGATCGCGAGACAGTTCCTCGTAAGCCGGCTGATGCTGACCATAACACCACAAAATTCTCTCAAATGGTTCCACAAAGACATGATGATGATTTCTAATTAATGTACTGACCCACTGAGTCTTGCCGCAACCCGTCGGTCGGTCCCGCGATACAAAATGTTGCGGGATGTTGTAGTTTCGTACCCATGAAGAAAACTGACTAAGCGGTTAAGCGCGCCGAATTTTATAGCCTCAACATAATGACGTCACGAAGAGAATTACAAACTTTAACCGGCGCTTAGTGTGAAATGATGGTTTCGTTTTTCAACAGGCCAAAAGTAGCCTCCTCAAAAATTAACTGACTAATCAAATCATTGTTTAACACGTTAGACAATTTAATTCCAAACGCAGAAAATAATATAGTGGTTAATACAATAATCAGGTCGAGCATGATTAATCGAAATAGGGGCGAATTGGAGCACTTGCGGGTGGTAAAGGAAGGTGTGTACGCCATGGCGACTTGAGATCAAATGCAAGCGACGCAACAAAGTTTTCTCTTTATGTAGGTTTGTATCCGTAGGGAACGGTATTATAATTATCTCGAATGACCCTCTTGCTGTACACTACGCGATAATCTTTAGTGACCGACTTGGTTAGTATTTCTTTGGTCTTGCCATTTCTGACGATCTTGTGTGGATCGGATATGACGATCTTTTCGGGGCCCACCCCTTTGACCATATCGACCACAGAATCGAAATTGATCTGCTGCGAATTCCTAAAGTTCAAAGTGAATCCCCTGACCTTGCAGCACGTCTTACCCGTGTCCAATCGGTAGGCGTAATTCTTGGGCCCGCCCGACACGAAGGTCTCTATGTAATTGCCATCTTTGGGACTGATTTCGTTGGTCAGATCGCCGAGAAAGTCGCCCAAAGGGGGTTTGTATTGTCCCAGCTTACCCACGTATATGACGCTGTCGGTATCGTAATACAGGACTGAATCCTGCAACCGTTCGAGGACGCTGTAAAGTCTGAGCCGCGCATGCGCCGTGGTGAAGGCGGCTATAACCACGTTCGTACGGGGATTAGCATCCATAAACTCTTCTTGTGATTCATAGCGCACTTCAGCAATTTCGTGGTTGATGAAATTAATGTCGTGCACGACTTTATCGTCGGCCAACAGAAACTCGTACAACTTTGCGGGATCGCTAAGTACCTCGACTTGAGGCATATTTAGTCTCTGACCGAACTTTCCCCAAAACGAATTCAACATAAGTTTAGCCAGAGCTCTCAAGCCCGGATTCATTTCTATTTTGGAGGCGTCCAATCGAATCCCTTCCCTTTGAAATTATTGATCGATGTACCGCGCTTTATCGCTTTCGGTTTTCACCCAGCCGGGCCATCCTGACGCTTCGACTTTTAGTTTCAAGAACGTGTTAATGTATTCCGTAAATAAGCCGCCGGTCTGAGCCCTCGTATCGTACTGTTCTCTATGTTCAAAGTGCCAAACAACTTCTGTGTTGATGACCCGGTACCCCAGTTCGATGGCCTTTTACAGCTCAATGGATACCCACGTACCGCGCAACGTTCTCTCTTTATCCGTGCGCCCACAAAGGGTCTGTTGTTGAGCCTCTACGCACGCGTGGCAGAGTGGAAAGCTCAATTTACCGCCCGCACGATACGGGAGTAAGGGGTGGTACAGCCCCGCGGGAGGAAGTATTTTACATTTCACGAGACCGTAGTATTCAGATACGTCCTTAAAGTTTTCCGTTATAATTTGCGGGTGATACAGCGGATAAGAACAATACTTGTTCGTGTAGGGATACAGGGAACAAAAGTCGACGTACTGAATCTTTTCTTCCCCGGACGTTTTATAAAATAATCGCGTGGCGTTGGTACGACCCCCGTAGAACGCCTCCCTGGGATTCAGCGTGGCACGGGGTCCGGTAATGGCTTCGTCTTGCAGCGCGCGCTTAAGATCTTCAGGTAAATTCCTGGGTGCGCGCGTACAATTCGGACATTGGCGTCATGATCGTGTTGTTGACCGTCTTCCTATTTGGATAACACCTGTTGCATCCGTGAAAATAACAACCGTGGAAGGAGTAAATGATTTGATTTTCAGCGTCATACCCGTCCACCTTGTATTTTCCGATTTGTTTCTCTCCCCGGTTTCTCGCGTGTTGGATATAGGTGCCCTACGTCAAGTGAACGTAATGCAACCACTGCAGCGCTACTTTCGATTGCTGTTCCTGACAACTGTAGCCGTGAGGGGGAATGATAGCGATGGTATCGGCGCATAGAAAATTCCTCCTGTACACCAAATTACACGCCGAAGCGATCGTAATGCAACTTTCGTAGGGATCCACGCCAGCGTCGCCCTCGCCCGTGGACGTGACTTTTTTGAACAAGGTTCGAAACTGCAGGCAGCAACCAGTCAGAATGTCCACGTCACTTATACAGTATTTCAACAATTCATCTTGGAGTAGAAACTGTTTATCTTTTTCTGTCTCGTACCATGCATAGAATTCCCGTCTCTTGTCCGGACTCATACCGTCTGGATCGTAGTATTTAGCAGCCGGGTAGGGGCCCGCGTAATCTTGGTTTTGCTTCGTGTTCCAAAAATGCGGGAAAAATCCCTTCTGAAGTTCCTTCTGACCGAAAGCTTGAGGCAACTTGCTCAGTGCCATGGGTAGGAAATTCATAGAATCGATAATTTTGCGCTTATACGGTGGCAGGGAAATGCACTGTATTTTACACCCCGTGTAAATGATCTCCGGTATGATGGCATTACCGTACAGGTAACTGAGCAAAAAATACCCGTCGTATGCTTTCAAATTGTGCGCCAAAGCGATGGAATTCAGCGTGTCTTTGGAACCGAACAACCAATCGCCGAACTCTTCCTTGCATTTGTCCCCTCTAAATATTTTCTGACGAGATGCCGAACAATGCTGACAGGATTGGTACGCGGGGTCATCTTCAGACCTGTCTGCGCAAAATTCACAGACCACGCGAGCGACGCACAAGTTGGGTTCGTGGACACCATTATCCTGCGTACACTCAAAATCAAAGAACATGTATTTGGCAACGGGTTGCTTTTTGTTCTTGCCCTTTTGTTGCTCGCCATCATCATCATCACCGTCGCATTCACTTTCTGCGCCATTTTCACTCTCATCGATTCGCTCTGTGCGATCTTTACTTCCCACCGGTTTAATGAAACACTCATGATCCATCGATCCCACCACTTCCTTACAGACGCCGCAATACCTTCGGGTACAATCGTGTTCTCCGCGTTTAGTATTCAGATTACTATTTACGAAACAATCGCAGCGCTTGCACCTATAGTACGTTTGACAGACCGTTTTGGCCTTGATCCGTTTGCTCCTGTGATTATCGAAACATCACTGGTCTTTGAAATGGCGGTTGCATTGCGAACAGAGCACCCAAATATTGATTTCGCGATCGACCGGCGGACAACCGGAAGAGAAACACAGTTTGCAATCATCGGCGCATTTTGTGTGTTTTTCTTTCGAATTATAACCTATTTGGCACCTGTCGCAAAAGTAACTTCTATTTAAAAATGCTTTCATCGACGTGATCAGATCGTAGTGGTTATCGTGAAAGTACAGATACACGGTGTGTCGACGGATGGGCCCTTTGAATATGGCGGCGCTAAAATGATCGGCCGATAACACTACGATACGGTACTGGGTAAGACGGCCTGAAATTTGCCGATTTCGTCGAGGCCGCACGGACCTTGCTTTACCCCCGCTTTAGCGTGCAAACCTTTGGCCAAATTTGCTTGCTCCTTACGTCCTATTTTAATCTGTTTTAGTGTGGGGTGTTTTTCTGTAATGGCTATCCTCGTCACAATAGCCCTGGCGCAACACAGTCCCGTCTCATAATCTTTGATCTGAATGACCGATCCCTTATTTCGTAGCATATCTTGAATTTTTGGGTCCTTCCACCTTATTGCATCTGCATGTGCACGAAATGAATATCGACCCTGTCGTCCAATCGAATGTGTTGATAGGATTGCAACACTTGTTCGATACGAGCCAAAAATCTCTCGACCGTCAACTCATCCACGCGTAAAAACGGGAGAGCAATAGGAAAATTCAAGTAAGTGGATTGAAACACCAACCTTACTCTGTCGTCGGCGGGGAGACCCTCCGTTAGCCGTTCCAGAATGCTCTCGAAAATAGAACCCAGGCGTGGTAAAAACTCACGCAATGATAGGTCTCCCAAATCCCTAAACTAAACTCTGTAATCATACGTCGTGGCCTGATACTTTTTCACAAATTTTTCCTGAATGTCTATAATATTATAATAGTCTTCGGGTTTCTCCACACGAATCCTCTTCCTCGGTGGCTGATTTTCTTCGTCTTCGGGTAGATCCTTCTGAAACACCGCCTACGGATCATCATCATCATACGACAGTTCTTCGTCCGCCATCTCACCCTCTTGAAAGGCTTGCTCAGTGTCCATCGGATCAGGATCAGCAGTTAACGACTCCTCAACATAAGCTGCATCCATTGGGTCTGGGTTGCCGTACCCGTGTTGACTGCAACACTGTAAAAAATAATTGTTTTAAAACTGATAATGTGCTGTTCTTTCAGAATAAAGTAGTGAGTTGTACTCTCTGTAATCTAACAGATCCGCTGTTTAGCAACAACAGTTACCTGTTCCTCATTATCTCGATCGTTCGTCTGCACCGCCAGCTCGCAAAGTCTGTGAAGAGCGTACTCCCTCTCGTCGTCATTGAGTCCAACGGTAGCCAAGAGAAAGCCTATCTCTTCGTACGTTTGACAATTTTGTATTTTTTGATAGATATTCATGTTGCACAGCTTAGATTGCGCTCGGCATTGTGTAAACGCAGATTTTCCCCCGCTTTTATCTCGTTTCGTCGGTTAAAAATGGTTCAAAATAGACAATAACATCATCTCTAAATATAAACCAAGGTCAAACATAAAAAATTAAACATTAAAAAAATATAGATAATCCGTCGCCAGCGAGCTCCGCCACACCTCGCGCACACACAGAGGGCACCGCCTCCGTCCCTTACGATCCCATACATGCTCATTTGGCATTCCCCATTACTGCAGGGCGCTACCACTTTCAACCCTTTCTTCCATTCATAATGGACCTCACACGACCACGCGCCCAAAGATACTCCACCGACAATAGGATCCACCTTTCCCACGGACTCCTCCAAGACACCGCGGGGCCAACATTAAGGCTACTCCGCTCACACAATAGGATTATCCAACCCATTATCGGCTCTTCAGAACACACACTTCTTTGCGGGGACACCGTCGAACCACCAACCAAGGACACACATTACGTTTATGAAATCACCGACAATTCATCCATTTTCATAACTATAATATCTTATATCTTTAGGCCATTCTTCTTATACCTCCCTCCCAAGCGATACTCATACGGGTCACCCACACCATACACAAGGTCTGTCATTTCTAACACCCCCTCATCCTATACATCACTCATATTTCATATTTCATACTTATGCATATTAATGTGACCTTTATGGATTTTTCAGGAAAGGTCAAAAGTGTACTGGATTGCCCCTTCCCTACTACTCTTGGCAAGCTTCTTGGTGTTTGCCGAGTCGTTTGAAAGTGGGATAGGCAACCCTGCGAGGCAGTACGAATTTTCTCTCACACGGTGGCTGGAGCGGACTATTCCGTTCAGTCCGTTTCATTTTTCAGGGTTGCAGAGCCCTGAGTCCGTCCTAAAGGTATATTAATGCTTACGTGGTTGTCCCCTTGCCTCTACAGTACTTACAAACCACCAAAAACCACCAAAGATACATCACAGTACCGTGGGGGCGTTTTCTGATTTGAAGGGGGGCCTTGCCACGCGCCAGCCAAGCCATACCACCACCACAACACCCCCAACAAAAATAACATTTCAAAGACAGCCGAAAGAGGCCTCTGACAAGTTCCAGACAGTTGTCACTGATAAAGAACATTCCACTGCCTGCCCCAGGCACCGTTTTGTAAACAACCCATTAGATTGTACACAAAGGACCACTTAGCACACAGTCCTATAGGAATTGGCTGGAGGCTGGCTCAAGGACAGCTGGATTTTTTTTATTTCATTTTTTTCTGGCTAGGGGAGGCCCTGGCCGTAAAGTGACTAAACCAGGTTTTTCAGCATGTACAGGGGTAGGATATGATAAGTAGTCGTTGCATTTGGACAAAAAAAAAAAATAAACGTTGATTAGCTCCAATAGACTCGCCAAAAGAGGCTGCTCCCTCTTCCCTGGGAACACCAATAACGTTTACTGTTGTGATTGCTGACGTCGCCCATTAACCGAGAGAAACTTTTAATCCAGCAGTAATTACTCGTTTC
Organism: Acanthaster planci; assembly: GCF_054643075.1. Lineage (NCBI taxonomy): Eukaryota > Metazoa > Echinodermata > Asteroidea > Valvatida > Acanthasteridae > Acanthaster > Acanthaster planci. The sequence goes on along the minus strand of NC_141777.1, from coordinate 17,512,289 downwards.
ACCTCAGCTAAAATAAAGTAAATTGATCGGCTCTCCAATGTGTTTTGTTTTGTAGAATATGTAGATGCCCTCCTTGCCCATGTAACCAAATACATTAATTGTCAAGTTGTTTTGTGATACGATTCGTGGAATTTGTGAGATGGGTGTGGAAAAGTCCACGTTTGTAAAATTTAAGCCGTCGTCTGTACTGTATGTCGAGGTGCGTTCCTCGTGTATTTTATAATCCAGATTAAATTCCAACTGATTTTTGACATTGTGTGAATATAATTCAACGCCCAGCAAATGCACTGTTGGTCTTGTTCGTTTTGGAAGTTGATGATTGCTTTCTTGTCTTTCAGTTCTTGAGGCAATGAGATGTAAGTCGCTCCTACTGGATTATATTTTACCACGTTGATGTAAAACGCGACGACTCTATAAAACACACAGCCAGATCCTCGTTGTTCGTGAGTTTCGACGTCTTCTAAATGTTCGGCAATCTGTTGGTTTAACGCATCTTTAACTTGTTGTTTAGAAATTACTACGTTGTTTTTACTCGTAAATGTGAAAACGCCAAATTTAGTTTTGGCTCCGGGCTTTTCCATTTTGAATTTAACCTTGATTGCCGTTTGCAACCTATAAGAGCCTAACTCTTTAAACTTGGCCAGCGCTTTGTCTTCGATGTACTTTTTGTAGAAATCGAAAAACGTGAATTAAGTCGTCGCCAAAGAAAATAGGCATCAGTTCCCAATCTCTGTAGTTGCCTTTAAAGCCTCTTATTCTTCGAATGTTAACCTCTTCAATCGCTTTCGGTTTAATGTATGATTTAATCGCGGTGATCAGATCTTTTCGCAATAAGTTGCCTTTTGCGCCTGTGGCCATAAAGGGTATGTCGTTATGTGTTATCTGTAAGAGCTGACGATATGATTTTCATGTAAGATTTTTTAATTGTTGTTGACTCGCTCGAATCGCTCGTGATAAGTTCAGGTTTCGTGTGGCTTTTTTTCCACGTGTTGGTAATGAAATGTTATGTTGTTAAACAAAGTCGGATAAAAATGATTTTTTAAACCGTCTAAAGCCCGATAAGAGAGGGCGACGTTGCCGTTTTCGTTGAGTATTCATGGTCTAATTTATATATAGGTATTTATAAATTTAATTTAAATTTTATTGAAGCCTCACTCTTCCGCTTTAGGAGAAAGAGGTTTTTTCGCTTTTTGCCTCGTAACTTGTAGTAGTAGGCCAAGGAGACTTCTGGGATTGGCCTGGACCCTCCTCGGCCCTTTTTGCAAGTAACTGGGAACTGGGATCGGCAAAATTGAACGTTGGTCTTTTAATTCGAGTGGGTTTTCAATGTGTAACCAGAGTGGCAAAGCTACAAAAAATTGAGTCAGTGACCCAAATCTTTCTTACGAAAGATAAAAAGATTTATTCACTCCCTGTCGCAAGGGTTAATGCAGGTTCACATTTTGGACAATTGGATGCGACTATGTATATATTAAAAATAAATATACGACAGCCTTATAAGTTGTGTATGTCGGTCACCTGTGAGAGATTTAAAAAATCGAAAATATACGTTAACCTTTCAGCCGTATCCTTTCATGTACATGATTAACAACTTGGCATACATACAGTTCATAAATATTAAGCTGTCAGTGCATATATATGTACATGTATTAAATGGGTTACACTGATTATACTCACCGACAAAAGCAGTCCCATATCTCATATGCCTTGAGACGACACTCCATCAAGTGCGTTGGAAATAGAGTAGGCTAAGGTGAATGTATAACGAAAGGCCTGACACTATCGTAAGTTGGACGTGAAGTCCAAAGGAAGAGCATATTTAGACGTTGCTCGGTCTACAAGACGAAGGCAAGTGACACCCAAGAATGCACGCATCGCAATAAGGAAAATAACCAAGAGTCCCCTTAATGCAGGACAGCTATTGTTTGGAAAACGCGGCTATGGTGTGACAATAAGTCACCTGAAAATACCAGTTGCTAATTTATGCAAGATATCCAGCTTCGAACAAAGAATATTATCGTTAACCGGTACCCATGTTACTGAGACGCCGGTGTCGCGTGAAATCACACACCATTAAATCACGTCTCCCCACCACCACTGCACACGCGAAATCACCAGTCATTCACACCCTTATTTCCATTACAGAACAGCGTGAGTCACGTGAGAAAAACCCATCCAAAAAGAGGGAAAAGGGGACGAGATTCCATACCGGACATATTGACATAACATCAGTAAAGACGCGCAGTCCAAAAACATAAAACAATTACACCTATTGGTGGCGCTATTTACAAAGCACATTGTCACGCAGCAATTCAGCTGTACCAAGTTGCATAGGATGTGGAATGTGCATCAAGCATAAAAATGTAAGTGCCAGGCAGTGTACAGTCTGGCTGGTCACAAATGTTTTAAGACTGTTGGGTAACAACTTTTTTATATTTTTGAAATAGAGTCGAAGGTTTTTTGAGGAGGTTCAATTTTGCCGAGATTTAGTTTCAGATTTTGGGGGAAATGGGGGGTCGATGAGGTATAGGAGGGTTGGGCTGGTCCAAAACTCTCCTTGGCCTACTACTCATGTAACACCTCTGAAAATCGAACATACACGATAACTAGTGCAACTCGGTGTACACGCACGAAACTGAACTTACATCTGTTGTTGTAGTCTATAGGTTGAACGGACATAAAAACAGAACAAAATTCGTCAAGCAGTTTACAAAGTTTTAGGAAACGATTGAACTGAGGAAATAACCCGCATTTACGAAAACTTCTGAAGTTTAATCGAAATTTTGCAAAACAGAGGTGCATCAGGTCAGCCCAATTGAATCTAGAACCAATCGACAGTAGGGCAGTGTACTTGCATTTACATGTTCTCAAGAAATAAACACAACCAAGTATGAACAAGTCGACCAATAAAGGGACAACAATTCAGAAGTGAAAGGTCGTTTGAAATTCGTTTTTCAGCCGTCCCAAGTGACTTTCCCCGCCATATAACTTTAAAGCACATACAGTTCCGACAAGAGTGTTTCTTGGGGGTGCTTTCAGTTTTAGTCTTCCAAAAATTACAGGTTTATGTGATTGGGCGGCCCTATGAGCGCGCCGCGCGAGGCTCACTGCATTAAGCCAAATGTGTATTGAATCAAAATCTATTTGGAGAGCTTCGAAATTTAATTGACAAAATTTAGATAACAATCAGCGTTGGACACTATGAAGAGGGGGTATCGTGACTGACATGATGTGAGTGATGGAACCCGCTATAATTCGCAGACTGTCTTATTTGATTTAAACTAAAGAATATGCAGAGACAAAACAAGAAAAGCAAAGAACCTTAACTCCATTATATTTGCTTGCGGTTACACATTTACTGTGCACAGCACAGTGCAGTTTCTGTTACAAACAGAAATACACTGCACAAGAAGCATCATCTGAACAGAAATGTTTATACTCAGACTCACTAATGACTGGAAACTGACTGTTACGTTTCTGCTTAGCCAGCTGCTAGTACTCTTTGGTTATTCACTCGTGATCATCAAGAATCAAGGATCGACAATCGAGAATTCAGAATCGAGAATCAAGGTTTAACCTGAAAACACAACAAACAAACGTTACCTTTTATATGTCGTAAATTCTCTGTAAAAGGTTGTGTTCCCCTCATGGACGGTTGGACACAGTCATAGCGAAACAATGACAAGTCATTCCAGACAAACTGAGGGTGGCGGAGACAACAAGCCAAAGGCAAGGCTGCTCATTTAGATTTGGCCCAACGATAGATCGTGCGCCGTTTGATCGAACGCCCATCTGAAACCCCGGCTCCCCCTTTGCCACGCCATGTGACTGCAACTGGTAGGCCCAACGGCCGCTCCGCTCGGCGGAGAGTGAGTCTTCAACAATCCATACAGAGTCTGCAAATGCGAAAATGGGAGACCCCCGTACGCCAGAAGTGCACGGGTGGATCTACAATTAGGTTAGGGAAGACGGGAAGGGTTAAGCGTTATCAACGACTGGTGCAATTGACTGTGGCGCCAACCTGCAGACTGGAGCAGGACGAATACAAGATGGAAATGCGTCAGAACGCCAACGGCCCATAGCGCGAATATCTTCCCCAGAAATACCAAACTGATGTCCACCCCGATACAAAAAGAATAGGCACGAATGCCATTTGAGAGACCCGCAGAATGGACAGCCTTCTGTAACACAGCATTGAACTGGTACTGCGTGAGTGGGGAGCTACCAAAGTGACGAAAGAAAGGGTTAGCGCATAGGGGGCGCAACCTAACGAAGTCCCATAAGGCACGCACAGGACACAGGGCTGGTGTCGGATATGGAACTAAGCGAATAGTCTGAGGTGAGCCACGTTGATTGTTTTTGGAATGCCGAAAGGCAATAACGACGGAGGAAAGGATAGAGCCCGAATAACAAAACTGTACGTCATCTTGAGATAGAACAGACTGCTGCACCCTCCCCTGAGAGCAAGCAGCAAATTCACCTATGCGCATAAAACCAAAGAACGCACTCAGAAATACCGCTTTAATTAAAAATGGCACACTCAAACTCAGACACACATATTGCCTGTAAAGCACCGATTAACTGCTCAAGCATAGACGAGGAAATTGGAACCCTGCCGTCCTAAGACGGATTACGCCGGCGGGAGCTCTGAAGCAATTTTGTGATCAAAAAATTCTTGGTCGGATCAAAATGGCCCTGTATTTTTATGAAACCAGCCTATGCCCGTAGCGCAATATATGTGGCAATTGTGGCTGGCGCCAAATTACGCAAGGACAGCCAAGCTGTAAAACGACAAACTTCTGGGGTCGTAGCTGGTTGGCCACCAGAGAGGTGTTGTTGTCGATAACAGCAAAAGGCCCTCCAACCCATTTCATAAGTCTTGTTAGTGTTTGTGGCGAAGGCTACAGCTAGCAGGCAATCCACCTCAGCATCTAGAGCACCGGAGGAAGGACCGGCATTGGGGTCATATTCAGATCGGCATGTGGTGCTGCTCGCCGAAAATGCGACATCTGGAAATAAGATAGAGTATCAGCAATTTTATTGGACTGAATGTTGAACTGAAGACACTGAAGCACAAAGCTCCGCACCAATTGAATAATCTTAGGGCATGGAGAGGACTTCTTGTTGATGATGTGAACAACCGCAGCATTATCAGAGCGAAAACGCACCTTCCGACCTGCTAACAGAGGGGCCCAACACAGAAGTGCCACCAGAATCGGAAAGAAATTAAAAAACGCAATAGATGGGGGGGGGTTGCTTAAAAGGTTGTACGGCCAGCGGCCTTGTACCCATTTGTCCTGAAAGAATGCACCCAAACCAATGCTACCAGCAGCATCGGTAAATAGCTCTATTGCCTCATTAGATAGCCATTCCCTTTCGGCAAATACTGAGACCCCATTGTAATGCGTCAAAAATTCCAGCCACATCAGTAAATCACGCCTAGCACATTGGGAAATGCGCACTGTATGATGTGGTCTACGCAACCCACCGGACAGCGTGATAAGGCGCCTTGAGAAAGCGCGACCAGGGAAATAGCCGGACATAAAAAAAATTAAGCGAGCCCACTAGCGATTGAACACCATGACGAGAGATCTTGCGTTTACCTAAAACAAGCTGAGTGTGTTCTGCGGCAGCCTGTACTTTGTCCGGAGGGACGCGCACCTCGCCTCGCAAGGAATCAATTTCCAAACCAAGATAGGTCATGATCTGAAGGGGACCTACTGTGTTATCATGCGCAAGCGGGACACCTGACTTATCGCAAACAAACCGGTAAATGTTTAACAGATGTGCACACTGTTTTGGCACAAGACCCTACAAACAAAACCATCTAAACAGTGAGTAACATTCACAGAAGAAGCATGAGACTTAACTTGAAATTCCCAAAACGAACTGAATTTCTCAAAGCACAAGAAATACTTCAACCCATAGGCAAACAAGGTTCATCATAGAAAAAGTTGTTGAACTGGAAACCTAACAATTCATAATCATCAGGAGAAAACTGGCAATAAGCGAAAAGTAGACTTGATATCAGCCGTGGCAAGCCATGCGCCCCGCCCTGCCTTCACAACCAATTCGACCGCTTTATCAAATGTGGCATAATGCACCGCACATCGCTCCCTGTCAATAAAATCATTGAAGGATTCACCCTCAGGAAAAGAGAGGTGTTGGATGAGCCGAAACTGCCCTGGTCCACGTTTGGGGACCAACCCAATTGGCGAACACTGCAAATTTGGAAAGGGGCGGTCGGGGAATGGGCCTGCTATCGTCCCTAACCGAGTTTCACTTGCTAGTTTATCCTCAACAAAATGGGGGTGCGCAGCCGCCGAAGCAAGACATTTGGAATCACGAGCTACCCTCGGACCCTGGTAATGAAGACTGAAACCACTTGTAAAACCCTCACGTAACAACTGAACATCTTGCAGCAAAGGGTAGTCGTTCAACCAAGATAATAAAGTAGGTAATTTAATTGGGGTTGGAAGCTCGAAAATTAAAATTAGACGGCTTACTGCCTGTGTAAGTGGTGTCACAGCGCCTGCATTCTTCAACACAGCCCCAGAACTTTTAGGGGTAGCCCGTTGACCAGAACCAGCTGTAGAAAATTTCGCCTTCTGAGAATTCAACCAAGTGTTTTTGGGGAAAAACATTTTCATTAAAAATGTTCAGGCCAACTTATCCACAGTCTTATTGTAATTTGCATACTGTAAAAATGTGCCGACTTGTTTTCAAATTCCAGAAAGAAATCTGTCAACAGATACAGACATATTCCAGTTTGCCCGCTTCATTTCACCTTGAAATCTAGAAATACTAGACAGTGCTGTGGATAACAAACTGTTTATTAAAATGTATTGTTAGGGGACAATTACCGCTTGGTTTAAGTTTCAGAAAATGTGACGTGTTGGTTTTTGTGGGTGTGTATGCCATGGTGGATAGACCAATGAGAACAGGTTTTCCAGCATATCAGCATTATTTATGGGGCTAACAAGTACCGTTACTGTTTAAAAGACTTTTGTTAGCCAACCTGCAACTCAAGTCATGTCTAATTTGGAGTACACAGCAGACTTCATCATAGGTATACTCGCCCTCAAAATAATGTTGAATGATTCTGTCTATTATGAAAACTATTAAGGAATCAGACATGGTAAATAATTTATTATTTACATTCAGTTCTGTGGGATATCGTGCAGGGACAGACAGGAATATTACATAGGCTATAGACCTAACGTCAAACCGTTAACGAGTAAAGGTACGTCTATAGTAACTAAGTTATCGAGAAAAACAATCTACCTTTAACAAAAGTCTATTTCGTTAATTTTTTATGTAACAAAAATGGAATTATTCATATACAAGTCACTTTACCGTTGTCAGTCTTTAAAAATGAAAGGATATTATTTTTTCTTTCAAGTGGAGTTCGGCGCAGCTCCAAAACGAGTTCTACTGCTAAAATGAGAGTCAGGAATGGTGGATCCATGGAACAAGGACACGTAAATGTGACACGATCAAGGGTTAAAGTTAAAAATACCACTGCGTTATAGTGACCAGAAAAAAAGCACGGACGACGGGCGACGGACGATGCACGACGGGCGACGCACGACAGCAGATATGGAATTCCATACTTTTTAGAAAGCCTAACCATTAACAAGGCATCTCCCGCCAGCAACTATAGCAGTCTCCTGGTCAACCATACACACACCGCGTGCAGCTATCCTAAGTCAACCATACACAACTAGCACTCGGTAAGAACAAAGACTGCTTACCTTATGGCTTCTCTTCACTGCACTGCCCGCGTGCACACGACACGGCTGGACAGCATGCAGCCAATCACAATGTTGTACGCGCTGTCCACATGACTCTCCCCGTGACCGTACTCACTGGGGGACTCCCCTAAATTGACCAATCTGTTAAACTAAACTAAGTCACACTTTCGCTACAATATTCACCCCCCACCGCGACATTGGAAAACATCCCCGGTGACGGGAAGCCAGACGCTGTTGGTGGCATAGTGAGCACAGACGGTGAACACAGTCCGGAAGATGCATTAAGGGACCCCAGGCAACGAAGTCCCGAACCCCAAAGATGTAGCGGTTGCACTGACACCAGTGGCGGGCCTTTGAATGACTTGTGTGACAGATGACGAACCCAAGCCCGTAAGACCAATCCCCGCCTCATCGATCGACGCAGTTCCAGGAGACTCGCGAATACTCGCACTATTACCTGCAGGTAAGCCTACCTGCGGGCCGGTAACGAAGGCGTTGTTGGCTGCATCGGGAACCGCTCCGGCCAGAACGGTAGAACCTTCCACCGCAGGCTCACTAGCGGTAGCACCATGATCTTGGCCTAGACCTGCAGGCACGACGACCGGCGCGGCGAGAGACACCACCAAAGATGCTGGCGTGTAAGTGGCCGGGCTCACCCTGGTGGAAGTGGACCACACTGGCATTGGCACGGCGTGCAGGATGGGTCCCGCCACAGGCGACCTCAAGGTGGCGGAGGGCTCAAGTATCTGTGGCACCCAAGCGAGACGGCGGCGGCCGCTTAGACGACTTTTTCTTCTTGGCCGGCGCTTGTTGATCAGCATCCTCCGACAGAAAACGAACTGAGCAACGGCGTTGTCTAGTTGGCTTCGCCGTGCGATACATGGCAGCCGCAGGAATTCTTGTGAAAATTCTCGACAAAACTCTAAGTATCTCAGAAACCCTCCGCCTCCTAAGGATGACTGTGACAGAGCGGCCTAAGTCTAATTTTTTCCCTCCAGAAGAAAGGTATTGATTACACGTAGAAGTTGATTGGCTTCTTTCTTTTACACTAGCTCAATTTGCATCTCACTGCGTGTTCCGATATGTCATCGCATGTTTTTCAGTGGATCCTGGAATTCTTTTCTTTGCATAATGAACACGCTCTTTTTTACCCATCCCGCGCGCAACTAAGTTTGTGACATATGACAGGCTGTTGCAAGCTCAGGGTCAAAAGTCGCGCTCCTTGTTTACCGGACGTACCTGCACACGTAAAACCCATAGCTACCACAATGTGTGCGTAGCATAACCAAAAATAGTTGGCTGAGTATAATGCCTTTTATCTACTATGTGATAAAAGGTGTTATTCCAAATTCTTTCAAATTCATATCATACAAACTTCTATCCAAACATTTCTTCCTGTTACTTTTAGGGGTTTGCATTAAAGGATTAATATTTTCGTGCAAACACTTTTGAAGAGAACCTGTCCAAAAACAATGGTCAGTATAATATTAGGATTCTTCTATGGCTTCATCGATGTTGTATAACTTGAATATTAAGATATAAATTTAGGATTGTGCCCTGCCCGGCGTGTATTTTAACACTGTATACTCAGTGTATGTCCCGAGGGCTTTTGAAAAAAAAAACAGGCTTACTTAGATGGGACTCGAACCCACGACCTCCTGCTTACTTGTGCAGATGTCTTAAACACTCGACCACCGAGAGTGCCTGCCTGATTCGGCCAAACTCCTAAATTAAGTTACATCTCTCCTGCGAAAATCCATCCTTGAAATAATGTTAAGACATGCTTGCTGTTGCCATATTAATGAGAGCCATCTCCCTTTCCAGATGAGATAAAGAATAATTATGGTAAAAATTTGCATCCAGATAAACATTTTGTTCAAATGAAACACATAAGAATTATAATGCACTACTACTATGATACTACTATGATATAATGCTACTAAGATACCGGTACAAGACAAAATTGATGTGAGGTGGATCAGGCCAAAATCTAGTATCTCTCAGTGTACGTAGCAGTGGCTCAACATCACATCACAGTCATTTGCAGTATATTAAAAGGAGACCCTTACACGGAGACAACACAGTCAGATAAAAATCAAGCAGTTGCTACATATCCAAACAAACCAACTGTATAATACCGCAAAATGACAGTATAAGAGCAAGTACGCAACAGACTGGTAGGTAACCACTTAATTTGTGCACTTAAATGAAAAGAACTAAGTATAATTAAGCCTGTCACTCTACTGCATGGTAAATGAGTATGCTTTCAGTCTTGTATATTTGTTAAACCTTGTAAATGTATCATTTAACCCTAAGTCTACTGAAACTAGGATGCAACCTAACTTAAGCAAAGCACAAAGTCCCCTAACTGCCTCAATGAAAAAAATGTATGATCCAAAATCCCTTAAATTCTCTGTTATTTCTTGCACATGTTCCACAGAGGGGTAAACACTGCCTTAATAATTCAAATGACATTGAGGCAGTGTGGATGTTTTCAAGCACATGTATGTTCTGGGCTAGAGTTTACCCTTGGCTGCGTGTAAACAACACTGGGTTTTATCCCAGACCTTTACACAATGTATCCTTTGAAATCAGCCATCATGTATTTTTGCCACACAGCTTAAATCCTTCAAAATTGCCCTCTTATGTAAAGCGGAATTGGAGGTTTTTGAGAGGCTAGGGGTAAACATTTCAACATTCAAATGAAAAAAGCAAAGAGCTTATTAACGAGAAAGGCTTCAAAGCAAACAAGGTAGGAAAATTGTAAAGAAAAAATTAGATTGCTCACCTAACTAAAAAAAAATCAATCAAAAAATGTCAAACATACTAAAACAATTACTCAATGAACTTCTTTGCTTTGAAATAACGCCTGAGATAGAAGACTTGCCATGTTGCCAGACTAAGCAGGCAAACCATAGAAAAGATGCTGAAATACAGAACTCTTGAATTGGTGGATTCTGTTGAATAAAATGCACAAATTCAAGTGATTCTTGGTTGGTTATATGCAACATGTATTAATTGCCACTCACTCTCAGTAAGTGGTCAAAAGGTTACATTTACTGCTAACTACCATTCATAAATACCTCCGACAGTCTCCCTATTCAACAACGTGCAACATGAACGTGCATTCACATTTGATAACACACTGAGAAAATGATACGTGTAATGCCTGCTGCATAAATCACATGCTGGAACCTGGATATGAGACAGTTTCATAGATTCTGATTGGACAAGAGTCTGTGTGCACACGGCTAGCCATGCACGTGCCAAGTCCGGACAAGGAGATTCTTTGGACAACTTGCACAAGGAATATACTATGACATGGACAGGGATGTTTGGGAAAATGAAAGTAAAATTCTGAAACAAAATTGCTGGAAATCCATGATATATTGATTTCTTTTGACTCTGACTAAAAAGGTATTTATGATTAGGAATAAATATGGGAGACCGAACGTTGAAAACGCCCATGCCTGTGGCTTGGGCATTGGTTGCGTCCATTCTCTTGAGACAGTCGTAAACGTACGATTACGACCAGCCAAGCACATATTTATCCCTTGTCAGTATGAAAGAAATGAGACCTGGCATATACCCAAATTTCAGAACAGAGTACTGACTTCCCCATCCACTTGTGTATGCAGTGTTTCCTTGTGTTTTGTTTGTCTGTCATGTACATTACAGTACAGCACATGCTATATTGCAAACTGTGCTGGTGCCATGCAAGCCGCGCCGGTCATGAACGAAATGCACAGGTATAGTGAACACAAGCTGTCTGGGAACCAGTCAGATCCTCACAGACTCAACTTCAGCATATGTGTATTTTAAAGGATAATGTGCTCCGCTGTACATGTATGTGTAAATCAAATCGTTTTTCAAGCACAAGCCCTGTGCATGTTGCGTTGCACAAAGTGTGATTTATTTTTGAAAGTGCGTAGCATTTGGTGAATATTGTGTCACAAAACATGATGCAACACAGGGAAAATCAAACACTGAATATATTTTTATTTAAGTTCTAAACAATTCATTTACTCTAACCATTTATATCTCTCATCTCTTCCTCCCTGGCTTTCACATATGCAAAGTCATTGGCTTCTGGCAGATCCTCCAGGTGCCGAAGTTCAACCTCCAATGGTTTCAAAGCTTCAGAATAGCAATCTGCATAAATTGCACGTGTACAAACAATAAAAAAAAATAAGCAATACCTGTAAGAAATTTGTAATGCAAAAAAAAAAATGAAACATTCCTTTCATAAAAACGGTAATGCACAAACTTGCAAGCACCAAGAATTACGGCAAATGCAAATTCACCATGATCTTTGCGGCAAATCACAGTTGTTGTGGTATCATCATGTGCATGCACACAATGAACAAGAGTAAAGATTGCTCACAAGCTGAAGATGTTTATGAACATGTACACCTCCAACGAGTGTACATTTAATAATGAAACACATTCCCCTTTTTATTGGGTATGTTCTTCCACTGAAAAACACATTTTACTTTGATCAATGTACATGCACTTACATCTTCATATCTCATAGCTTTAACACCACGTTTCACATTGAGATACACTTCACAATCAGCTCCTCTCATTCCTGAACGTACAGTTAATGGAAGGGAAAAAAGTATACAAATACATGCAAATGAAAATGTAATAAAGTTTTTTGAAAAACCTTACCTAAAAAACCAGCTAAATTGCTTTCTTTTCTTTTTGTTAAGAATTTTGTACATTGAATGCCAATTGACAGTTTTGACATACGAGTACTGTAGGATTTGGGGCCGTTTGTGAGCCTCCTGAAAAGAAGCCTTTATTATAGTTAAGTTGCTTTGGATAATTACGTTGCAAGCAGAAGAATCTAAAATATTAATAAATTTTGCAACCCTGAATATGAAACATCAATCCTTTCATTAAACCAACATGTACCAGACTACTAGTCCTGAATCCCCAAATTTCAAAATAATGTTCCCACGTCTTAACGAGTAAGGGTCCGGGTTGAGAATTTATGCCTTTTATTTTTTGGCTGTCCTTTTATTCTCTCATCTGTTTTATCGCCAAGTGTTCTTCATTAGCTTGTTTTTAGGCTTCTATAAAGAAACTATAGTCTCATGGAAAGACATTTGTACAACTGGTGGAAGTGCGGACTATGGAGACAATCCCGAGGTGGACAGGCAATGAGGACGTTTGGGAATCGTTTTGGGGGGGAAACGTGCAAAAATTGGCCCGTAGTAAGGGGGGGGGAAGCCTGAGGGAAGGGGGAGCAGGATTTGGCAACACATTCCCTGTGTACTGAGTCGTTGCGTGCGCTGTAGCAAGGTGGACCTCCCCTGGTCGTTGGGGGGCGGGGTGATGGGCGAGCGACTCCAGCCGGAGCCTCACCAAGTTTATCCCCCTGCCACGGCGGGGGCGGGGTTTCACCAGGGGCCAATGTCTCTCCCCCTTACTAGTACTCCGGTTATCGATATCCGTTGGGCGTCCCTTTGCAACTGTTGCGTGGCAGATGAGGTGGTCCGGTCGGAACACCATCGGGCCGGGATTGTCGCTGTAAGGGGGGACCTCGGCAAGGGCCAGTTGAGATTAGCGTGAACAAAGGGAGCGTGGGGCGCCCTCTGGTGGTGGGGGTGCACGGGGAGAAGTGGGCCTTTCGGAACATCACCAACGCTCACCCAGCGCCGGTGAGGCGGGCGCTCAGTGGCATTCGGTCGAGGTATACTCCACCCGTGGAAGTGCCAAAGCGCCCTCTAGCGACGGCGGAAAGACAGGTGAGGTGGTCGGTACGGAACACCGTCGTGGTGGAGCTGCTGGCGCAAGTGAGTGGCACTGCACAAGAGACCGTGAGGTCGACCTCAAACCGGGGAACCGCACACGAGTCTATGACGGTGATCCTGAACAAGGACACCGAACACGAGTCTGTGGGGCCGACCCCGCACAAGTGCACTGCACAAACGCCTATGACAGTGATCCCAAATAAGGGCACCGCACACAAGTCTGTGCGGCCGACCCTGAACCAAGGCACCGCACACAAATCTGTGCGGCCGACCCCGAACCAGGGTACCGCACACGAGTCTTTGGGGCCGACCCCTAACCGGGATGCCGCACACGACTCTGTGAGGTTGAACCCGAGCAGCAGCACCACACACAGGTGTATGGGGGTGAACCCGAATGGGGGCAACGCACTCGAGTCTATGACGGTGATCCCGAACAAGGGCACCGCACACAAGTCTATGACGGCAATGCCGATCAAGGGCACCGCGCACGAGTCTATGGGGTGAACCCGAATGGGGGCACCGCACACGAGTCTATGGGGGTGAACCCAAGCGGGGGCACCGCACATGAGTCTATGAGGCCGATCCCGAGAGGGGGCACCGTACACAAACCTGTGAGGCCGACTTCAAGCCAAGCATCACGGGTGCGACCCGTGCCGGCTTCCCCGAAGTTGGGCCCGCGCTAAAGACCCGCCCTTTCGAGCGCGGGCCCCGGCTGTTGCCCCCTTCCCGGGTAGCCCCAGTTGGGAGGGCAAGTACTCCGAAGCCAGCTCTGAGACATGGACAACCAATAGTAGTTGAGCGAGGAGCTGAGGACCAGGGCGAGGTAGGCCTTAGGGGCCGGAGGCTAATGATGCTCCCCGACAAGTTCGATGGTAGCTCGTCCTGGTCGGACTATGTCATACATTTTGGGAGTGTCGTGATGGTTAACCAGTGGACGGAAGACAAGAAGGCGATGTATCTGGCTTCACTCCTAAGGGGGGCGGCTCAGGAGGCATGGGCCGACATGGCCCCTGAAGCCCGGGGGAGTATGCCACCATCCTGGAAAACTTCGAGCAACGGTTTGGAGTGACGTCGCAGTCCCCCTGCACTGGGCACATTTGCACATGCGAGTGCTGGGACGTGGTGAGTCCTTGGCCGACCGTGGGCAGTCTATCCGAAGGCTGGTGGCAAGGAGCTACCCTATACTACCCGAGCAATCCCTGGAGGACTTAGCCGTAGAGGAGTTCCGGAACGCTCTAGGGGATGAACAGCTGCAGCGCCACGTCTTTGCGTGGAGGGCGACCACATTGATGGAAGCTGTCACGTTGGCCACTGAGATGGAGGTGTTCATGGAATCACAGGCCTGCCAGCTGAAGGGAAGCCCGAGGCCAGGGAAGTTTGCGCTGTGGATGACCTGGAAAAGAAACACGTGGAGGAGAAGGCACCAAGCGGTGGAGTGCTACGGATGCCACGAGCTCGGATACATCAGGCGATACTGCCCTCGGGACAGACGAGCAGCAGCTAACAACCCTCAGCAACCACCAGCAAGGCCTGCAAGGGAGTTGTCTCCGACGCACAAGACTAAGTCGCCCGCCCCGCCAGAGCCGGACCAGGCGAGGCCTAATCCACGAGTGAACTACGTCCTGGGCAGGCTGGCTGGGCGGCAGATGTCGGTACTCCTGGATACGGGAGCGGCCCTGAGTCTACTCCCTGCCCGAGTATTTGACAAAATGGCGGCAGTGGATCGGCCCAGTCTTCGCCCAGCTGGCCCGACACTAAAGATGGCAGACTGCAGCCCAATGTTGGCACAGGGAGTGGCGGAGTTTGAACTCCAGGTGGGAGACCAACGGCTGAGACACGCCTACACCTTGGCCGACATAGAGCCAGATGCAATCCTGGAAATTGACTTCCTTTCCAAATATCGGTGCGAATGGTGGTGGGGTGATAGTGTCATTGTCATTGATGGGAAGACCGTCCCACTGCAAGGGAGCGGCCGCCAGCAACAGGTTGCAAGAGTGCATGTGGCAGAAAGCTTGGTGGTGCCGGCCGGGCACGAGGCGTTGGTTGTGGGGAAGCTACAAGTGGACCCTGGGAAGAGAATCGGGATGATCTACCCGGACCTGGCAATGACAGACAGGTGCCAGGTGGCGGTCGCCACCCGCCTGGTGGACGCTGGTGACGGGGCTGTTCCAGTGCGAGTTTTCAATCCGACGGAGGACCCGGTTACAGTGCATCAGGGGTGCCAGTTGACCTTGTTCTGTTCCGTGGACGATGTGGAGATGGTTAGGCTAACGGATGACCTGGGTGCTCCCACTCCAGTTCCTCGATCTCCAGTCGACACCTCACGGAGCGCCGAGGCTGGAGAGTATGGGCCTTGCCTTTCGGCCGACCCCACCCGAGGCGCCAAGAGCGAAGTGCCTGACCACCTGCGGGACTTGTGGGCCCACGGTCCGCACACCTTAGTGACGGAGAGAGCTGCCAGCTGGCGGGTTTCCTGGCGGAGTTTTGAGGTGTGTCAACTTGTCCGGACGGAAAGCTTGGGAGGACGGACCTGGTACAGCATCGGATTAACACGGGGACAACGCCTCCCATCCGGCAGCCAGTGCGGCGGTTACCCATACAAGAGGCTGAGAGACAGGTGGGCCAAATACTGCAAGATGGCGTCATCGAACTGTCCCACAGCCCCTGGTCCTCGCCGGTAGTCCTCGTGAGGCAGAATGACGGGTCCGTTTGCTTCTGCATGGACTACCAGAAGTTAAATGCAGCCACACTGGTGCCCCATCCCAAGAATCGAGGACAACTTCGACGCTCTGAGGGGAGTCCGCTGGTTTAGCACGCTTGACCTGGCCCACGGGTACTGGCATGTCCGTATGGCGGAGGGGAACCGGGAGAAGACATCATTTGGGACCCAGAGCGGCCAGTACCAGTTTACAGTGATGCCATTTTGGCTCTGCAACGCCCAAGCGACTTTGAACGCCTGATGGAACGGGTGTTGAGGGGGCTGCAGTGGCAGATGGCAGTAGTGCACTTGGATGACGTCATTGTATGGGGGCGTACCTTCGAGGAGCACTACCAGAGATTGACTACAGTGTTGGAGTGGTTCCAGAGCACGGGGCTGAGGCTCAAGCCCAAGACGTGTAACCTCTTCCGGACGGAGGTGTCCTTTTTGGGTCACCTAGTGTCTGCCAGGGGGGTCAGAACGGACCCCGACAAAGTCGCCATCACTGGGAGTTGGCCGACACCCATGAACGTGATGCAGGTCCGGAGCTTCCTAGGCTTCACGTCCTTGTATCGCAGCTTCATAGCCCACTTTGCGGAGATCGCCCGCCCATTGCATGGTCTCAGCAACAAGAGTCAGAAGGATTCACCCAGACAGATTCCTGGAAGGAGGCCTTCAAACAGCTTCAGGACGCTTTGGCGACAGCCCCGGTGCTGAGGTACCCGCATCCCAAGTACTGGTACATCCCGGATACCGATGCCAGAAACTGCACCATGGGGGCATTCCTGTCCCAGGATGGCGGCTTGGGCGAGCAGGTGGTTGCTTACGGCAGCTGCGTACTGACAAAGTCCAAACGCAATTATTGCACTACCCGGAAAGAGTTGCTCGACCGTGGTCCACGTGGTGCAGTACTTTAAACATTACCTGTTGCGGTTTCTGCGTAGGACCACGGGTCGCTGAGATGGTTGTTCAATTTTAGGGAGCCAGAAGAGCAGACGGCCCATTTGTTGCCGAGACTAGGGTGTTTCGATTTTCATATCGAGCACCGAGCGGGGCGCAAGCACCTCAATGCTGATGCGGTCTCCCGAGTCCCCTACGGACAATGTGGACATTCGAAAGAGGCCAGGCAAGAGTGCTTCACGTCAGGGACACCGCCCCCGCTGCTGAGCTGGTGCCTGCAGTGGGCGCCTTTCGGAGTGTGGACCAAAAGGACGCATCAGACTTGGATAAGCTCCTGCGGGTCTGGAGCCCAGACCACCTTCAGGGAGAACAACGTCAAGACCCGGAGCTGGCCCAGGTTTGGAAGTGGCTGGAACAAGGGTCCCTCAGGCCCAAGTGGGAGGAAGTCTCGGCGCTGAGGCAAAGTCATGGTGGGCCAGGTGGGAGACGCTGCAGCTACAACAATGCGTCCTCCAGGTGAAGTGGGAGCGACCACCTGGCAGCCCCCCAACCTGGAAGATTGCCATTCGGCGGACCAGGATACAGGAGGTCCTGCGGCTGGCCCACGACCACCGTACTGCCGGGCACCTGGGGATTGCCCGGACCATTGCCAGGCTGCAACAGGCTCCCGTCTATTAGAGGGGAATGCAGCAGGCAGCCGAGGAGTGGTGACAGAAGTGCCACCTATGTGGGTCCTAGAAGACCCCGCCGCGTCCATCCAGGGAGGGCCCACCTGCAGCAGTGTCTCCGGCGCATTGCCATAGATCTCACTGGAAGGCTGCCACGGACGAGGTCAGGGAACTCGGCAATCGTGGTGGTCGCCGACTATTTTACCAAATGGGTCAAGGCTTTCCAATCCCGGACCTGACAGCAGAGACGGTGACCCAGACACTGGTGGAGCAGGTCATCACCCATTTCGGCACACCGTTGGAGATCCACACTGACCAGGGACGGGAGTTCGAGGCTGGCTTTTTCCAGGGGGTCCGCCAGCTCCTTGGCATCCAGAAGACGCGGACAATGCCATTCCATCCCCAGTCAGATGGAATGGTGGAATGCTTCAACCGGACAGTTAAGACCATACTGAGCATGTTCGTGGATGAGAACCAGAAAAACTGGGATAAACACCTTCCTTATGTCACGATGGCGTACCGTTCCTCCCAGCACGACAGCACCCTGAACATGCTCATGCTTGGCCGTGAAGTGGGGCTTCCATTGGACGTGGTGGTGGGCTCACCGGAAGGACAGCCGGAGGCCCTGGAGGTCCATGAGTATGTGGACGGACTAAGGATGAGGATCGAGCGTTCCCATGAGTTCGCCCGGCGCCATCTCCAGCGCATTCAACGGTATCAGAAGTGGCAATATGATCGGAGGGCTCAGGGAGCTGGCTTCGAGCCCAAGCAGGCCGCCTGGCTCTACAATCCAGCCAAGAAGGTGGGCCGAGCGCCGAAGCTGCAGCGCTACTGGAAAGGGCCATTCGCGGTACTGGACTGCATTGACGTCACCTACATGATCCAGAAGTCAACCCGAGCCAAACCCCCTATCGTGCATTACTGGTTGAAGACCTACCTCGGCGTAGTCGACCTGGGATGGTGGAGACGTGCAAGCGCGTGGTATCCAGCAATCGAGGAGAACGGGGAGCTGCGGCCAACCGGGCCCACCCCGTGCTCTACCTCACAATCGACAGAGCCCACGCCCAAAGCATCCAAGAAGGTCGGGAAGCCGTGGCCACTCGGGTCCGCCCCCGGCCTGCCTCACAGTTGGCGGAGGAGGCACCAAAAGCACCTGGGGAGATCAGGGAGCCGCGGCCCTTTGGTCCTGGTCCCCCTCGCAGACTGAGGAGGCGATGCAGGACCCCGCCGGGGAGCCACCGATTCCAGCGAGTCGGACGGTGAGGGGGACAGAACCCCCCTCGACTGCGGAGAAGTTGACAGTACGGGCGCGGTGGGCAAGCAGAACCAATCCACGATACCAGATCCCACTCCCCTGACTCGAAGGGGTGGTCCGACCAAGCCGGAACTTGTTATCCCTAACCACTGATACCCCATTTTCTCTTCCAAAAAGGAATGACTCTGTGACATGTCCCTACCGTCAGCGGGGGTTCACCCAGCAGAGAAGCTTGAGGCGCCACTTGAGTACGGCTTGCTGCTTCTGCAGCCCACCCTTCCCTTCCAGTGCGAGAAGGGTTGCGTGGTCAGCTTCTACAGGGAGGACATCCGTAGCCGGTACTACCACTTCTGCAAGGGGGTCGCAGTCAATACCATCCAGGTGGAGGATGCGGACGTGCTGGACGTCCATGCTAGCGACACTGAGCTGGACGGGGACCCCAAGCTTCCGGGACGCTCCCCCTCGCCACCACACCTTGTCCCTGAGGGAGACCTTCAGACACCTCACCCCCAACCGGAGCCGCTCCAGAGGAGCCCCTCGCCAAGGAGAGGCAGGGGCGACGGTGCCACCGAGAGCGGTTGGGGGGCCGTGACCACGTGGCTCCGCCTCCCAGCCAGGCCTGCCATGAACCGTTGGCCGGGTGCTCTTCCCGGCGGTGCCCGAAGGAAGCCGGAGTGCAGACCGACCCCCGGTGTCCTCCGACGTTCCCATTCCACGGCGTAGTGGGAACTGTTGGCGTCTGCCTCCGGGTACCACAGTGACGCTGCCGGACGGGGCAATGGATGTGCTTGGGCGACACGGCGACCCTACACCCATGCGACACTACCGGGGAGGTTGGGATGGGCATGCCCGCCCCACTTTGCGAGCACCTGCATAGCAAGTGGAGACTGGAGCAGACGCCGATAAGGGTTGACGACCTTGGACACTGCCTGACAAGAACCAAGATCACCAACACGTATGAAGTGCCGGGACGCGTGCTCACCACCTACGATGGGAAGCAGTAAAGCCAATTCTTTGTCGATCCTTCCGAGGCCGACCAGCCGTCTTTGGGAGGGTTCCTGCCACCCAGGGCCCCCCCCACCGCCACGCTATCCCCAGTACGTCCCGGCTGGGTTCTGGGAGGCCCTTTTCCGGTAGACAGAGTTCCAGCGCTAGCAACCGCCCTGTGCCCAGCCCCACCAGGAAGGTTCCGGAGCCGCCTGACCACAGGGACCGCCTTGCCAGTAGGGGAACATCGAGACTTCAGCTTCCCACCATCGCTTTCACCCTTTGTTTTCCCAGTAGTGGTTTCCCCTTGTTGTTCTAAACTCATTGTTCTAAACCATTGCTTGTTTGACTGTGTTGCCGAAATAAACAGGTTTTGCCCTCGTAAACAGACGTTCTTAGCCCAGTGTGCTTTCTTGCCTCTGTGTGGAACCCGTAGACCGTCGGGGTGCTACAATAGATTGGGGCATTCCCTGGAAAAGAAAGAACAAAGGATTAATTACATGTAACACTGCTTCTTGGAATAAATTCCTCCCCCATATGGAGTGGTTCGGGTCTCCTAGTGATACTTACCCATTGTGCCTATTACCAGTTCGCTGAAAAGACTTGATGCATACTGTCCCTTGACCCTCCACAATGTACAGCGGCGCTGTTGCCAGTGCGTCCTTCTTTTTGAAGCGATGAAAACCACCGAAGCTGAAGTGGAGCAGGACGGGTGGGAGCGGCTGGGCAGGGGTAAGTATTACTAGGAGACCCAACTTACTCCACATGGGGGAGGAGTCTCCTGCATTCACATACCCCTGTCCATATGAAGAGTGGCACCAAACCCCAGAGGTGGGTCTGCGACGGGAGCGTAGTTACTAAAAAGAAAATGAGGCGGGTGTCGCAAGAGCAAGCGCTCATCAGGAGAACCTCCTAAAGTCGCCCAGCCCGGAAGAGTGCTGGACATTGTCCGGAACGCCTAGCACAGGGTCGCCCTGCCATGGGCTGTTTCGCTTTGCAGAACATCTTTCAGGTAGCACTCAGTAAGGGTGGATCGAGGGAGATTTCCAGCAAGCCGCCTGGCAACCAGGACGCAGAGATGGGCCGAAAGTCGCGGGTCCTTACTTGAGATCAAGTCGTCTATCATAGTGTTCCGGCCAGTTTCGGTTAGCAGAGATAATGGCAGAGACCGTCCATCGGGCAATAGTGTCTTTGATGCCTGATGAAATGGGTTTCATAGTGGTGACAAAGAGCTGGGAATTAGATTCTCGGCGATGCTTGGTCCTGGCAGAATACCACTTAAAACTCTGAACAGGACACCCTCTCGTGTTAGAGTTATCTCCAAAAGAGAGGCTATGACAGGAACGAATATGTTGGGGGGGGGGCAGAAGGTAGGCGTCTGGTTTTCCATCATGAACCGGATAATTGGGGTGAGACGAACCTCGTGTGGCTCCCAGCGGATGCGACCGTCGGCAATCCACAGGGTATGTAGCTCGCTACATCGTTTCGATGTAACGACAGCAAGAAGTTATGCCAGTTTGATGCTGAGATGGAGGTCAGACGCATTAGACAGTGGTTTGAAGGGGGACCAGCAAGAACGGTCCTAGGATAAAACAAGGCGTTTGAGGTGGGGACGCTTGACAATCATTCCTCAAAGGGGATGGTGGATGGCAGCGTTGTCAGAGACAGCTGGTCCAATGCTGAAGTCAGAGTGAATATCTGCGAAGGTCGACCAGTACTTGCGGATGGTGGCAATTTGAAGACCCGAGTGGAACAGATATATGAGGAAGTCTGCGATGGAACTCACGGGAGCTTAAGTTGGAGAAACATCGTGGTCATCGCCTTACGAGTACAGTGAAATTTTGGTGTGACAATCAGGCTGTCAACAGACAAACGTCTAAATGTCACTTAATGATGAGTTTGGTGTGCCGCCTCGTGGTGACATGTCTCACATATAATATCCAGTTTCGATCTCAGCATGTTCCAGGCCTGGATAATGGCACTGCTGATGCTCTTTAACGTTTTCAGATTACCAGATTTCGTCATCTCGCACGAGATTGCAGACCGCGATATGACCCCCCTGCCCGACAACCTGTGGAGTGTCTTCAGTTAGAGGTCCAGAGTCTTTTGCATGACGCGGTGACCCCCGCACGAACTTGTCCTATCAGAGGGCGTGGCATCTTTTTCAATGGTTTAGTCAAACCCATGGTTTCGACGCCGCGCACTCCCCCTCCCTGCTTCAGATAGTTCGATTTATTGCATTTTGTCGGTATCTGGGTATGCACCCACAACGATTACCTCTTACGTCTCGGGGGTTTCCTCTAATTTGCAGTTAATGAGTTATCCTGATTTAACTAAGCATTTTCTGGTCAAACGTTTACTGGAGAAATGTCGTAGGTGTAGTAGTCGTCGCGACCGACGGCGCCCTATCACTTATGACATTTTATGTCGTATGGTCCGAGCCTTGCAGGCCGTTTGCTCGAGTAACTTCGAGGATCGGCTTTTCCGAGTGGCTGTCTTACTTGCGTTTTTTGGGTTCCTTCGCATTGGGGAATTTACTGCCCAGTCCCACCAATCTTCTAGCCCGTTGTGTCGGTCTGATGTTACCGTCAAAAGATCCCCTTTTAAGGGTCGAACTTATCCTACGTCACTCGAAAACAGATCAATATGGCCATGGTTATGTAGTTTCCATCCCAGCAGCCCATAGCCGGCACAAATGATGTGCCCCTGTCCGGGCGACTTTGTCCTATATTTTCTGTTCCACATCCCCCATGGCCCGTTTTTGTCACATTTCGATGGGCGTCCTGTCACGCATTACCAGTTTGTGGCGGCACTCCGTCGTGCCCTTGAGCTTACAGGGCTTTACGACGCCAGATTTACCTCTGATTCTTTTCGCATTGACACAGCTATGTCTGCGGCTATGGCAGGTGTGTCTGAGGATGATGTTAAAATTTTGGGGCGTTGGAAGTCTGGGGCTTACTGACGTTACATCCGGATTCCTCCAACTATTTTCCATTGAACGCTACATCTTGTAATAGCTTAAGTACTTTGCTCGTGTTTTGCTCCGATTTTCTTTTCAAATTTTCTTGAGAGAATTGGCCCCTGCCAAACCAACTGTGTTGGTCATTGGGGACGGCTCTGTGTGCTGGTGTGCTCGGGTGGCGGAGTCACCGCCCTGGGCAGAGCGTCTTAATCGGCTGGCCTATATCCACTGGATGGGACGGCGAAGACTCCAGATGTTCCAGTTCTCCGATTTCCTGTTGGAAGCGTGGTCGGCAGTTCCGATCTTACGTGACGTCATCATCCTACAGTTTGGCGCCAACGACATGGGGCTTGTACACAAACATTTACAGAGTATTTTAGCTCGGCGGTGCATCAATTTGACCAGAGAAGCACTGCTGCATGCTGTCATTTTTTATTCCGAGTTACTACCCCGCCAAACTTACCCTCACGCCTTAAAGCAGAGTTCCCTCGAGCGTACACGACGTTCGCTGAACGCGTACGTTCATTCATTATTTCGAAACGCTCATGGGGGTGTTGTTTGGCACCCCCAGATCCAGTGGTTGTCCGCGGCGTAATATCATGCGGACGAATTCCATTTGACTGATGATAGTTGTTCGTTAATTCTCGACAACTTCTACCAAGCCCTGGCGCCATATTGTTTGCCTGTGGCATCTCCCCTTAATACCACCACCTGAGGTCTATTTGGCGGCGGTCATGTTGCCGACTTCATTCACCAACAAGCCCGTTTGGCGTGAATTTCATTCAGGGACCGCAAACTGACCTTGGTTTTAAGGCACTGTATTCTTATTTACGACACTTATGGGAATGTGCAAAAAGGACAGGCCTGACCCCTTCCTTTGTCGGGGGAGTCACTAGATTATTAAGGGCCAAATTAAGAAAAGCCATTTTGTACTCACTAATTTCTGTCGTTTAACACCAATAGCTGTATTGTTGAAAATGCTCATTAGTTGCCCATTATTCCAGCAACCCAGTGTAAGTCCAAGCCAATTGCTGTCCGATCCCAGCGTTTGATGGCTGGCCCAAAGTTATTGTATGCTGTTGTAAATCCTTGCTAATTTGTTCATGAAAGTTGGTTAATTTTGTATTCTGCCAGATGTAATTGCTGTTTGAATTTGCACATCGAAGGCTTTGTACCGCGCAGGTACATTCAAAAATTAATTTACCGCTCAATGTGATTTGGGCGGAAACAAATGCTGATGTGATAATTGCTTTTCATACATTTTTGCTGATAGCTCTATGTATTTGCTGATATGAGTTGCTGTTCCGCGTCACCAGGCTCGGGCGGGAAGAATCGCTGACAATTGCTGTTTGCCATAGTACCGGTACTTTTGCTGATATGTGTTGCTGTTCCGCGTCACCAGGCTCGGGCGGGAACAATCTCTGTAATTTTTGCTGAATAGATACACTTTGCCTGAAACGCAATGTAAGATATACTAGCAGTTCCGCCTCACCAGCTTTGGGCGGGAACTATTTTCATATATTGCTGGGTAGCTATACTTTGATTGTGCGCAATGTAATTTTTTGCAGTTCCGCGTCACCAGCTTCGGGCAGGAACAACCTGAACTGTGTCAAGTTCAATAAACGGCTGCTCAGGCCAGTCGAAACAAATGTTAGAAACGAAACAAACAGTTAGAATGCGAGTGTCCACCTGTCCCTGAGTTCAGTTCTCTGGTCCTGTGCATGCGGAGATAATTGAGTTTTTGCAATCATCACATTCTTTGCAATATTTACATTTGCTACAATCTTTGCATTTTTCGCAATATTTACAACAATCTTCGCAATTTCTACATCTTCTGCAACAGTAACATTTACTGATATTATAAGAATCAAAACGATAGATGCAATCGCTAGAATCTGTCACGTTTGTGGAATGAGTCACACGTTTTCACAAAAGTTACATTTGTATGGGCTAGTTTCTATATTCATGCGACTATATATACATAATTATATTTCTTTCATTTTTTACTTTATATAGTAAATTTGTTCAAGTAGTGTGAAAAACAGCATCAGTTATTATAATGAATAACTGAGGTTTAAAATTTTTATTTTCTTAATCATCTTCAACGCCAACGTCATATTCAATTATTACCTCAATTTTATATTTAACCAGAATCAAGCTTAGACGCAAAATTAGGCGGTGGCTCGTCGTCTATTTTGAGCCTCATCTTTTTGTGCTTGCCGTCCACTAATACCACGTGATCCATACCGTTCAACTCTTGAGCAATTTACACAGTAGGTGCAATTATTACAACCATTACATTCTATACAATTGCCGCAATCATAGCAACTGTAGCAACTGTCCAAATTACTTGAATGTTGGGAGTCATATGAACTTAAACAAGTTGCGCAATTTATGCATTCTCCACACTCGTCGCAAGTATAGCACTGAGTGCATTTTCTGCAGTCGTTAGATTTGTAACAGTCGTGACATTCTCTACAATCGATGCATTCAAATAAAACTTGAATTTAAACAACGAAAGCAACCATACGAATCTACCGAGTAAAATGAGTTTGTTTTGAAAAATTGACAATTTAAATTTGTATTATTTATCATGTTTTAATATTTGTATTGTTTCTATTTATTTTTCATCTTTTATTGTCAGTAAAAGTTGAAAATTCATTTATTTTCCCTCGAGGCGTTTCCAGGGAAGAGCTACGAGTGGTCTTAGCAGAAAATAGTAGTTGGCCCAATACACGTCGTTTCATAACTAAGTTGGTGCCAAGCTGGGTTTTGGAGGTCAAATGCCAAATGGCAAGTCCTTGGTTTAGTAGAAGCCTTGTGGTGGAATTATGGGCTATTTGGTAGTTAGAGAAAGCCCTTTTTGGGGTTTGGTGGGCCGAAAGTCAAATGGCAAGCCCTTTTTTTGGGTTTGGAGGCCTGGAGGCCAAATGGCAAGCCCTTTTGGGGTTTGGGGGTCAAAGGTCAAATGGCAAGCCTTTTGGGGGGTTTGGGGGCTGGGGACCAAATGGCAAGCCCTTTTTTTTCGTTTGGGGGTCGGGGACCAAATGGCAAGCCCTTTTTGGGTTTGCGGCTTTGGGGTCCAAACGGCAAGCCCTTTTGGGGTCGGGAGGCTTGGGGTCGAATGGGAAGCCCTTTTGGGGTTTAGGGGTCCAAATAGAAGGCCCCTTTTGGGGTTTGGGGCCAAATGGGAAGCCTTTTTTGGGTTTGGGGTCCAAAAGCCAAATTTTATGTCATTTTTGGGGGGCGGGAAGGGCAGCAGAAAACCAGATCTGGTCCACAACACACCGTTTTATAACTACTCGTTTAAAATTCGTTTTCCAGCCCTCCCCAGTGACTTTCCCTGCAATAATCACTGTAAAATCCACATACAGTTCCGACGAGTGTTTCTGGGGTGCTTTCAGTTTCATTCTTCCAACAATTACAGGTACATGTAGAGTACACGTGATTGGGCAGCCCTATGAGCACGCCGCGCGAGGCTCACTGTATAAAATCCAGTAAGTAGTGAATCAAAATCTTTTTGGAGAGCCTCAAAATTTTAGTGACAAAATTTAGGTAACAATCAGCATTGGGCACCGTGAAGAGGGGTATCGTGAGTGACATGATGTGATTGATGGAACCTCCCTGTAATTTGTAGACTTATTTGATTTAAACTAAAGAATATACACCACACACACACACATGTAGAGACAAAACAAGAAAAGCAAAAAACCTTAACTCCATTATATTTGCTTACGGTTACACATTTACTATGCACAGTATAATGCAGTTTCTGTTACCAACAGAAATACACTGCACAAGAAGCATCATCTGAGCAGAAATGTTTATTCCGAATTCTTTCAAATTCATATCATACAAACTCCTACCCAAACATTTCTTCCTGTTACTTGTGGGGGTTTGCATTAAAGGATTAATATTTTCGTGCAAACACTTTTGAGGAGAACCTGTCCAAAAACAAAGGTCATTATAATATTAATATTCTTTTTTGGCTTCATCAATGTTGCATAACTTGAATATTAAGATATTAATTTAGGATTTGTGCCCTGCCTGACGTGTATTTTAACACTGTATACTCAGTATATACCCCCAAGGGCTTGTGAAGAAACAACAGGCGTACTTGGATGGGACTCGAACCCATAACCTCCTGCTTACTTGTGCAGACGTCTCAAACACTCGACCACCGAGATTGCCTGCCTGATTCAGCAAAAATCCAAAATTAATATACATCTCCCCGGCGCAAATCCATCCTTGAAATGATGTTAAGACATGTTTTCTGTTGCCATATTAATGAGGGCCATCTCCCTTTCCAGATGTGACAAAGAATAATTATGGTAACAATTTGCATCCAAATAATTTTTTTGTTCAAATGAAACACATAAAAGTTATAATGCACTTTGGGGCTACTATGATACCAGTACAAGACAAAATTGATGTGAGGTGGGTCAGGCCAAAATCTAGTATCTCTCGGTGTACGTAGCAGTGGATGAACATCACATTACAGTCATTTGCGAAAGTTTAGATCCACCCATAGAAAATGCATTGCCCTGAAGAAATACCAAACTTAAACCAATCACAAATGGCAAGTTATATTTATTTCCAATGTGTAACCTTAGTATCTTGATTAAAAAGCTATTTGACTCCATTTCTATAATTTGAAATGTTATCAGTCTAATATTTAGTGTGCCCTCCTTTATTTCGGATTACATGTAGTTACATGTAAGTAATCATTCAATGAGACAATGTAATGCAAGCCCAGTGTCAGAAATACCAACAGAATTCTAGGTGGTCCTTTGCAAATGGCTATATCGTCTGCTTAAACTTTGATCACTTTATTACCAGCTGATGTACTGTTTTCTTAATTCACAAAGACCAAAACTCTATCACTATTCTCAATAGTAAATCATGTACATAAGGAAAGTAAGTTCCTTCAGAACCATTTGTGTGTGTAATTCCTGTTTATCTTTTGATATGCATGATGAAACTACTGCAGTTTCAATAAACTGATTCAAAAATACATAGCTGCATGTGCCAGTAAATGCTTGATTTTCACAGGCAATTTGTATTTGTTAACATTTTAGGAACCAGTTTGAAAGCAAGTAGAAGAATTTTAAACAGGAACTGTGCACCACATTAGAATGATGTAACTAACTTGAATTTAAGAGCTTTCCTTGTCTTTACTCATAAACACAGAAATTCAACTCCCAAACAGCAACGAAAATGCATGTGCATGTACAGTAAATTCCAGCCCCAACATTCAGATTTGTGAAAGGCAGTATATTACAAGGAGACCTTCATTCAGAGACTACACAGTCAGATAAAAATCAGGCAGTTGGTACATGTATACATGTAAATCCAAACAAACCAACTGTATAATACCGCAAAATGACAGTATAAGAGCAAATACATAACAGACTGGTAGGTAACCACTTAATCTGAGTACTTAAATAAAAAGAACTATGTATAATGACGTCTGTCACTCTACTGCATGGTAAATGAGTATACTTTAAGTCTTGCGTATTTGTTAAGCCATCCTTTAATGTATCATTTAACCCTAAGTCCACTGATACTAGGATGCAACCTAATAAGCAAAGCACAAAGTCCCCTAACTGCCTCAATGAAAAACTGTATAGAACCCAAATCCTCCAAATTCTCTGTTATTTCTTGCAAATTTTCCACGGAGGGGTAAACACTGCCTTAATACTTCAAATGGCATTGAGGCAGTGTGGATGTTTTCAAGTACATGTATGTTCTGGGCGAGTGTTTACCCTTGGCTGAGAGTAAACAACACTGGGTTTTATCCCACATCTTTACACAATATATCCTTCGAAATCAGCCATCATGTATTTTTGCTACACAGCCTCAATTCTTCAAAATTCCCCACTTATGTAAGGAGGAATTGGAGGTTTTTGGAAGGCTAGGGGTAAAACGTTTCAACATTCAAACGAAAAAGCAAAGAGCTTACTAACGAGAAAGGCTTCAAAGCAACAATGCAGACAAATGGTAAAGAAAAATTTAGATTGCTCACCTAACTCAAAAATACATCAATCAAAAAACTTCAAAACATACTAAAACAATTACTCAATGAGCTTCTTTGATTTGAAGTAACGCCTGAGATAGAAGACTTGCCATGTTGCCAGACTAAGCAGGCAAACCATAGAAAAGATGCTGAAATACAGAACTCTTGAATTGGTGGATTCTGTTGAATAAAATGCACAAATTAAAGTGATTCTTGGTTGGTTATATGCAGCATGCATTAATTGCAACTCACTCTGAGTAAGTGGTCAAAATGTTACAAACACTGCTACATGTAACTGCCATTCATGAATACCTCCAACAGTGTCCCTATTCAACAATGTGCAATATGACCATGCATTCACGTTTGATAATACCCCCTGAGAAAATGATACGTGTAATGCCTGCTGCATAAATCACATGCTGGAACCTGGATATGAGAGAGTTTCATAGATTTTGATTGGTCAAGAGTCTATGTGCACACTGCTTGCCATGTGCGTGCCAAGTCCATATAAGGAGATTCTTTTGGACAACTTGCACAAGGAATATACATGTACTATGACATGGACAGCGATGTTTGGGAAAATGAAAGGAAAATTCTGAAACAAAAATGCTGGAAATCCTCGAGATATTGTTCTTTTGACTCTGAGTAAAAAGGTACTTATGGAGACCGAACGTTGATAATGCCCTGGCCTGTGGCTTGGGCATTGGTTGTGTCCATTCTCTTGAGCCAGTCTTAAACGTACGATTAAGACCAGCCAAGCACAATTTATCCCTTATTAGTATGGAAGAAATGAGACCTGGCAAAAATATTTGATATACCCAAATTTCAGAACAGAGTACAGACTTCCCCATTCACTTGTGCACGCAGTTTTTCCTTGTGTGTTGCCTGTCATGTACATGTACAGTACAGTACAGTACAGCACATGCTACATTGTAAACTGTGCTGGTGCCATGCAAGCCACGCTGCTCATGAACGAAATGCATAGGCATAACTGGTTCCCTACTCTGGCTATCTGAAGTAAAAACAAGCTGTCTAGGAACCAATGAAGTCAGCTCCTCATAGACTCAACTTCAGCATACACGTATGTGTATTTTAAAGGATAATGTGCCCCACTGTACACGTATGTGTAAATCAAATCGTTGTTTCAAGCACAAGCCCTGTGCATGTTGCATCGCACAAAGAGTGACTTATTGTTGAAAGTGCACAGCATTTGGTCAATATTGTGTTGCAAAACATGATGTGACACAGGGGAGATCAAACACTGCATATATGTTGATGTGAGTTCTAAAAAATTAATTTACTCTTACCATTTGTATCTCTCATCTCTTCCTCCCTGGCTTTCATATAGGCAAAGTCATTGACTATGGCTTCTGACAGATCTTCCAGGCGCCGAAGCTCAACTTCCATCGGTTTCAAAGCTTCAGATTTAGCAATCTGCATAAATTGCACGTGTAACAAGAGCAAAATGAGCAATACCTGTAAGAAATTTGTAATGCAAGAAAATGAAACATTCCTTTCAGAGAAATGGTAATGCACAAACTTGCAAGTACCAAGAATTACGGTAAATGCAAATTCACAATGATCTTTGTGGAAAATCACAGTCATTGTGGTATCATCATGTGCATGCACACAATGGATATTACGAAAGATTGCTCACAAGCTCAAGATGTTTATTAACATGTACACCTTCAATGAGTTCACATTTATTAATGAAACACACTCCCCATTTTACTGGGTACGTTGTTGTATTGAAAAACAAATTTTACTTTGATCAATGTACATGCACTTACATCTTCATAGCTCTTAGCTTCAACACCACGTTTCACATTGAGATACACTTCACGATCGGCTCCTCTCATTCCTGAACGTACAGTTAATGGAAAGGAAAAAGTATACAAACAAATGCAAATGAAAATGTAATAAAGTTTTTTGAACAACCTTACCTCAAAAAACAGGTTAATCACTTTCTTTTTTTTTTGTTAAGAACTTTGTACATGGAATGTCAATTGGCAGTTTTGGCAAAGTACTGTAGGATTTGGGGCTGTTCCTCCTGAAAAGAAACCTTCATTATACTTAAGAGGCTTTGGATAATTACATTGTAAGCAGAAGAATCTAAAAGAATAATTAATGTTGCAACCCTGAATATGAAACATAAATCTTTTCATTAAACCTACATGTACCAGACTAGTAGTCCTGAATCCTCAAATTTCAAAATAATTTCCCCACATCTCCATAAGTAAGGGTTGAAAATTTGTGCCTTTTTGTTGTTTTTTTGCTATCCTTTTATCCTCTCATCTGTTTTATCGCAAGTGTTTTTCATTAGCTTGTTTTTAGGCTTCTATAAAGAAACTACAGTCTCATGGAAAGACATCTGTACAACTGGTGAGATTTACAACACACTGCACCACAATGTTGGCACTGAGGGCCATTTGCAAATTTACAGTGGACAAAAGTATTTGTTGCCTTTTCATGATTTTTCATTTGAACACGTCAGAAAACACATTGGGAAACTTTTGGTAGATTGGGGCATTCCCTGCAAAAGAAAGAACAAACGATTAATTACATGTAACACTGCTTCCTGGAATAAACTCCTCCCCCACATGGGGTGGGTCAGGTCTCCTAGTGATACTTACCCCATGTGCCTATTACATTTCGCTGAAAAGACTTGATTATGCATACTGTCCCTTGACCCTCCACAATGCACAGCGGTCCCACTGCCATGTTCGTCCTTCTTTTTAAAGCGGTGAAAAGCACTGGAACTGAAGTGGGGAAGGACGGGTGGGAGTGGCTGGGCAGGGGTAAGTATCACTTGGAGACCCAACCCAATCCATGTGCTGGAGGAGTCTCCTGCATTCATATACAAGAGTGGCACCAAACCCCAGAGGTGGGTCGGCGACGGGAGTGTAGTCACTAAAAGGAAAATAACGCAGGTGTCACGAAAGCAAGCACTCATCAGGAGAACCTCCTAAGTCAAAGTATCCACTGCTCGGCCCGGAACAGTGTTGGACATTGTCCGGAACGCCGAGCACAGGGTCACTCTGCCATGGGCTGTTTCGCTCTGCAGAACATCTTTCAGGTAGCACTCAGTGAGGGTGAAGGGAGATTTTCAGCAGCCGCCTGGCAGATTTCACCTACAGGGACTCCTCTGAAGTACGACCAGGATGCAGAGGTGGGCCAAACATCATGAGCCATGACTTGAGATCAGGTCGTCTCATCATGTTGTGCCGGCCAGTCTTGGTTAGCAAAGATAATGGCTGAGACGCTCCATCGGGCAATAGTGTCCTTTGATGCTGGGTGACAGGGCTTCGTCGTGGTGACAAAGAGCAGGGATTTAGATTCTTGGTGATGCTTGGTCCTGGCAGGATACCATTTAAGAGTCTGAGCCGAATACCATTTTCTTTTGAGAGTCATCTCCCAAAAGAGATGTCAGGAACGAATATGTTGGGGGGCCAGAAGGTAGGTGTCTAGTTGGGATGAGACGAACCTCGTGTGGCTCCCAGTGGATGTGACCATTGGCAATCGACAGGGTATGAAGCTGGCTAAATCATCTCAATGTAACGACAGCAAAGAGGAACACCAGTTTGATGCTGAGATGGAGGTCAGACACATCAGACAGCGGTTCGAAGGGGGGCCAGCAAGAACGCAGAGGAAGCTTCCAAGGTCCCAGGATAAAACAAGGCGTTTGACAAAGGGACGCTCGACAAACATTCCTTGAAGGAAATGGTGGATGGCAGCGTTGTCACAGACAGCCAATCCATTGCTGAAGCCCAGGTGAATAGTCGCAAAGGCCGACCAATAGTTGCAGATGGTGGCACTCTGAAGACCCGAGTGGAACAGATACATGAGGAAGTCTGCGACGGAACTCAAAGGAGCTTAAGTTGGATAAACATTGTGGTCATTGCACCATCTAGTAAAATGTAGGTGGCTGATGTAAATCTTGGGAGTGGACCGCCGTCGACCCCAGGCCAAAAGAGATGCATCTGTAGAAGAACCTGACGCCCTGACAGATCATTGGACAACGTCCAGCGAGTCAAGTGAAGACTCTCCAGCGGTGGGTGGAGGATCCCTGACTTGGGCCAACGGAGGATGCCCTCTCTGACCGGAAGGACCAGCAGCCATCATACCAGGAGTCTCTTCAGTCTTTGAAACCACAGTTGGCGAGGCTAGAATGGGGCGACAAGGAGAATCTGAAATAGCTCCATTCTATCTTGGAAAGGATCCCCAGGATGAGGCAGACTGGAGGGAGGGTGCACGCCAGAGGGCCCAACCGGTCGATCTGTAGGGTGGCTGTTGCCCATGCCCACGGGTGAAGCAACCTGGAGCAGAACATGGTCGAATTGGAGAGAAGAGGACAAATTGAGGATGCTCATCTCTGCAAAAGTCTGGCTGGCAACATTCCGATGAAGGAACCTGGAGCAGAACATGGTCGAATTGGAGAGAAGTGGTCAAATTGAGGATGCTCATCTCTGCAAAAATCTGGCTGACAACATTCAGATGAAGGAACCTTGGAGCAGAACATGGTCGAATTGGAGAGAAGTGGTCAAATTGAGGATGTTCTTCTCTGCAAAAGTCTGGCTGACAACATTCCGATGAAGGAACCTGGAGCAGAACATTGTCGAATTGGAGAGAAGTGGTCAAATTGAGGATGCTCATCTCTGCAAAAATCTGGCTCACAACATTTGGATGAAGACTCCATTCTGTCCGTCAGACAGTGCTCGAGAGAGTGCGTCTGCTGTGCTGTTGCTGGTTTTTGCTATGCGGACAGCTTGAAGGCAGATCCCCTGATCGATCGTCCACATAAAGAGATGCCACTAGGGCACAGGAGTTGAGCAGGGTGAATACCACACTGACAATTGATGTACACCACATGTCGTTGAGGTGTCACTCTGGACTTGAGCAGAACAACCTACTAAGGGGGCGTACCAGCAAGGCCTTACTTCCTGGGGGAAGCCCGCTGGAATCTACGAATTTTTTTAACAAAAGAGCACTTGACAAAGATGACTGTACGCTGCAAGAAAGGTGTATGTTAATCTGCAAATATGAATACTCTTTTATTCATGAGAGGGGCCATGCATGTGAGTGTGAACGTACATGTACACACTGTGATAGAGTCTTCTTTATTTGTCAGAAATTTTATTTTACAAATCAGTGTTTAATTTTGTGTTGTGTGATTCCAAACTGTTGGAAGGCTAATGGGGTGTTCGGTTTAATTCATTCACCCAATAGGCATCGTTTATTGTTTTCTGTATTTGAATTTTTAATGTATAAACATTTGTGACATTAAAAAGTTGTTTGATATAGTAGTGATTACTTTCTGTGCAAATGAATATTGAATATTTTATTCATGAAAAAAATCATATGGGAAACTGAATAGGTGCTTATGAATGATTATGAAGATAAACAAAGAAGTTAACTGGAGCAGGATTTGAACCTGCAGTCTCTGGAATACCATACCAGTTCTCTACCAACTGAGCTACCAAGCCCTATGTTGGTGGCTCTTCCCATTTGTCAATACAGTCGACTCCCATTATTACGCGTCGTTAAAACCAAAGTGCAATTTTTCACACTCATTTTGCACAAGTTTATGGCCACGTACATGTCTGTTGTAATCATGTACAGGTACACCGATACCACATGCCAAACACATACAAGACAATGTTATGTGTCTCTTATTGATGCTGAATTTTTATCTAATGTTGATGAATAAATTGATATAAAGTACATTTAGAAGTCAAATATTTGACAACCTGGATCAGAAGAAACCGAGAATAGCCGAGTGAGAAGAAACATTCAAGTCCGTGCCGGTGAGTTGGCTTTCGTCATGAATTGGCTAAAGCAGTCAAAAGAGGGCGCCACTATTACCAGTATGTCTGGGGGTTTGTTGAGATGTAGATGAGATTATTTTTCTAGTTGAATTTTTCTTTTATACATGCAAATAATAGCTTCAGATAATGTTGATGATTTTTGGAGGGCATATTTTCCTGCACCTGTTTTAAGGGGGATATATTTAACATTAGATTTACATTTAATGAAATAGGACAAGAGAGGGCGCAATGTCATTGATTAAAGATCGGTGAGATGAAACAACATTATGTTGAAGTTCTTACAAAGGTTCATTGATAAGGCATTGACAGACTGGAAAAACGTACATGTATGATGCCCGAATGGGGACAAAAATTTTGTCGTTGACAGCTGCAGATAATACAGTTTAGAAAAAAGTCGCTGTAAATGGGTTGAGAACAATACTTTTGCTCGAATGGGGTCGGCACAAATCGTCGTTGCAGGCGGAGTCTCGCAATATCTGTGCACATAATAACCAAACATTTCTTGATAGCAATGAACACAACTTGTTCGGGACTGGGAGAATATGCTCGTTGCATCCAGGTTATCGTTATGATCAAGCTCGTGATAATGGGAGTCGACTATATCTCTGTTCAGGGGCGCTAGCCAGAAGCCATTAAACCTGAAACACCATGTAGCCAGGGATCACACCCCAATTACGCTCGATACAACCTGGGCAGTGGTGAACAGGGATCATTCAAAGACAATATGGCTTCTTGAACATAAATCATGAAACAAATCACATAGGGAAACTGACTAGGTGATTATGAATGATTAGAAGATGAACAAAGAAGTTGACTGGAGCGGGCTTTGAATCTTTATGAATCTTTAAAATCATTTCATTAGCATTCATGTGATCTACTCACATGCTCAATATGGGCACAATTTTGTGCCAAAGGTTTTGTACACGGGAAGTTATTTTACTTCATATTGCATTCGCGTGAAGTACAACTCAAAATTTACGTAAAGGTAAAATAATGGACCATAGTACAGGTTCCTTTAATACAGGCTCACACCGATAATGATGCCATAAAGCATTTGCTGCTATAAAAATTGCCAGATGGAGATCCTCATACGGGGGATTCGGGTCAGGAGCAGTCAGCGGGGGAGTGGAGACTGACTTGAGGTGGCTAACTATCCGGTTCGTAACGTTAGTGACTTCATCACCAAGGAAGATGTGTCACAATTTACAGGCTCCCATTGGACGATCGCTGAAGTTGTGTGTTAACTTCCGGTTCCATGGTTCCAGTAAACAACGTCAATACACGTAACTCTGTGAGCAGTTCATGTGCAGTGGGCGTGGTTTAAACTGAAGTGAAGTCACACTTACGAACCAGATAGTGGACAGCATCTCTGGGGGAGCGGACTGCTCAAAATAAATGAAGAAATACATGTATCTTGCTTAGGTGTAGAGCAACATTTTTTAAATTGAACCCCGCAGAAGACGATTAGTGTTTACACTTCTTATGTGCAGGTGATCTGGCTGTAGAACCTGAAGGAAGAACCTGAAACCCTGCGGCATCAGCAGCATGTCCAGAATGCAGGGTGTGATTGAAGTGGGCTGTGCCACCGGGGACCTGTGATAGAAGCAACCTGGTCGGATAGCCCCAGCTGGTAGCCAGAAGCCATGGCGGTGAATGGCGTTCGAAAACCATGGCGATGGTTCTGTAATCTGAAGCGGTCTGTAGCAGTCGTTGAATAGCCCGCATAGTTCGGTGCCACCTCTGAATGGGCTGCCCCCGGGAACAATGGGGTGTCAGTCTGAGGCATTGTAACGTCCAAGTCACATCTGAGTGAACCGCTTTGGAATTCATCTGATGGCTGTACTTCATGGCATGTGGTGGTCATTGTAGCTGGCCCGGGAGACGGGGCGCCATCCCAGTGTGTAGCCTGGTGAACCATATCGATGAATAGACGTCTTCCTCAATAGACACTGGTAGTACGGAGACTGCCAAAGGACTTCAGAGCACGGGACCTGGGGGTGGGGGGGTGGGAGGGTTGAAAGTTAGCCGCCCAGACCCGGTAGCGGGAGAGTAGGCTTAATCTCCTCAAGTACAGCGCCACTCTGCACTGATGTTGACTGCGAGGTGATATGAAGGTGACGGGGATCTGAGCATTAGCCCAACGCTTGAAAAGTGGCATAGCTAACCTTAACTGAGCAGGGACTAGTCCTGTCAGCGCAATGCGAGGCTGTGCGCTGTGCTGTAGACTCACCCGTGGTAGAACCTGCTGTGGAGCCTGTTGCCCACTCAGAGGGGGTAGACTGGCCCGATTTCTGACCGGAAGAAGCACGGCGAGCAGAAGCCGGTAAGGGGCCTGGCAGAGGGCGGGCTGTTGCCCTGCGAGCCCCGCTAGACCATCAGTACACAAGGTCGCTCAGGGATGTGGTAGGTTACGACACTCGGCATCTGCCGCATAAAGAAAGAGGAACAGCTTGCTATGTTCTGGTCAACAATGATCAAGAGGCGTGTTGTGGCACGGCACGCTCAACCCGATCCGTAGATTATGCAGAGTGGACGCCAGTTATCAAGGGCAGTGTTGCAGTACAGCACACTCAACCCTATCAGTAGGTATACGGAGTGGCCGTCAGAGATCAAGGGTATCGTTGCAGCAGAGCACGCTCAACATGATCTGTAGATATGTGGAGTGGGCGTCGAAGTCCAAAGGTAGTATCCCGGCACAGTACGCTCCGCCCGGTCAGTAGGTGTATGGATCAGTCATCAGTGATCAAAGGTAGTGTTGTGGCATAGCATGTTCAACCCCAGCCTATTCACTCCACTGGGTCTCTCTCCATCACGGCCGTTAATCTCGGATAATGGAAAACTGCACCACAAAGGAGCAGGGCAACCTGCCAAACCCCACTCCACTGCCAGATCCATACAGCGTTGGGCCATTATTATTCAAACGCACGAGTCACATCAAACTCTCACAAGTTTTTCCGTGTGTTCCTGTAAAACCCTGACGAGGAGGTAGTGTGTGATCCTGTTCCGAGAACAGTGTTCTTGAGTCGCGTTCCTGCGGTTCGAGTTCGAAAACAATAAGCATGTGTCAAGAACAGGCCGCCCAAACTCGACCTTGGGTATATTTGCAATCGAACGGAATGGAAAATTTAGCCTGATTTCTCTTTCGTTCTGCTAGTAATTCTCGGTCGAAGTTGAGGACTGCTCATGCATTATGCTGGACAATTGTGTGTACAAACCCTATGCTGTGCAACGATGCCATCTATGGTTCAATATAGGACAGTTTGTTGAAAATTGAAACCCCAGGCAGGTGTAACCATAATTCTGCAATAGCGTCCTCATAGCCTGATATAGGACAGTCCGAAAACTGTGTGCAATCTGTGTACAAAGTCTATGGGAAAAACTAATTATTCAAAAATCAATAATAAAAAAACTAATTAAGTTATCACTGTGAATTTCTTCTAAGACCATCCTTGGATGATTGTCCCAAGGTCTGCCAAGTTTGAAGTCGATCAGATTTAGTAAACTGCCAAAGTCGACTGATGGAAAGAATTAAGTTGGGAAAAAAAATTAAAAATCAGAAAAGCATGGGCTGTTCCGGCTGTTGCCAAAACAGCTAAAAAGCAGAACAAACGAAAAAGCCAAAAACAAGATATGAAAATAAGCACTCTTACCAATAGATAAGAAATCACTCTATTTGTAAACAGCGATCAACTCAATTCACAAATGCGCAAGGTTACGGAACTTGAAATTCTGAAAATGCCATAAAGACACACGTCAGTAAACAGGCGCTGAGAAAAGAAGGATGAACACGGCTGTGGAATCACAGTGCATTTTGGAGGGTCAAGGGGCAGAATGCATAATCAAGTCTTTTGGGCAGGGGTATGTGAACACAGGAGACTTATAAATTTTCTTCCCTGACAACTAAACATCAGGGCATGACATAAGTTCCCAGTAAGTACCTTGCGAATAGAATTTGTTGGAAGTTTCCCACAATGCATTGCATACCAATTTGTGTCCCCAAAACTCCACCTCATCATACAAAGCCTATTACCCGACACACAGTCACACACGCATCCAAAGACAAAACAAACCCCCAATGACCCTTCCGCTTTACAAAAGCACAGGGACATGAAAATGAACAAATTTGAATGTTCATATGATAAGTATTTCTCAAGTTATAGTACTGACAAGATTTCCACTTGGTTAAGCGGTGAGTTGCGATCTTGACCTTTGACTTTCCACCCCAAATGCAATAAGCTCCTTAATATTTAGTAAGGGTAGTCCACAAACCAAATTTGAACTCCTGTTATTGCACTGACAAAATTTCTTTTGTGACCTTCATTGGAAAGTGTGGTCGTTTACATAATACTACAGAGGCATGTGCGTCATGACTATTTTACACAAAAAATGTTGATAACAGATTGATAATGGATGATACCTGAACATGTACACGTAAGTATGATGATGGAAATAAAATGTTTCAATCTTACATGTACATGTAAGCATAAGCACATGGTGAGGGGCAGGGATAATAAAGGTGGTTGAAACAAAAGGTATTTTACTTACACATGTCTGTAAACACATGTCTGTAGGTCAGCACAAACACACAAAAATATCAAGACCCCATTCTTATCACTTACCAGCAGGCAGCTTTGTTGAGAAACAAATCTCAAAGGTATCATAGTCATCCGAGGTGAAAGCAAACTTGCCTTCTGAGGCATCATCCTTTGTATACAGAATGTGGCCTTTACTATCACTGACCTACAAAGATAAAAGTAGAAGAGCGAAATGAGCTTTTTCTAATGAGAACGTGGCTGCACAGGACTAGCAAACTTGACTCAGATGGCATTTTGGCCTTTAAAAAAAGGCAAGCACCAAGGCAAATGAGAGCATTTGATGTCCATTCATGGACAAAAACGAAAGATTAACATAAAGTTGCAGTATCTCATACAGAAAAAATGCATGATGTACATGTAATTTAATGTTGCAAAATCAATGACTGTCCTACATGTACATACATGTACCAGGATGTATGATGGAAGAGTATGCTGCTCAAGGGAGCAGGGACATGTAAACATGTCAATATGGACTAACCTTGTGGCAGCTTTGTCAAAAAGCAGATTTTACACACAGTGTATACATCAGTTGTAAAGGCAAATTGCCCAAACTGTGCATCCTCTTTCTGGTACAAGATATGACTTTTATCATCTTTGACCTGTTAATGTCACAGTGATACATGTACATTACAATATATGTCCTCAAACAACGAATATTCATAGACAGGATCCAGCCTGAAACATACTGTACATGTCCAGATGTTCAATGTACAAGTACATGTACATGTACCTGTAATGTACAGTGTACTGTACATGTACATGTACTGTACATACACAGGGCTAGCAAACTTGACTCAGATGCCATTTTGGCCTTTAAAAAAGGCAAGCACCTATGCAAATGAGAGCATCTGATGTCCATTCGTGGACAAAAATGTACTGTACATACACGCACACAGGCAGAGAAAGGTTTCAACAGATCTTTTTTTATCAACAAAATTCAAAATACTGAATCAAAATAGGGTTGGAAAATTAATTTTTCATGGTAACACACACACATGTACATGCTATGTGGCTTTTGCACTGAATTTGTTAAATCTCTGCAGAGATCAGTAAAAATGAGGGACACTCCTCAGAAGAAACAAGTACACATACCAGAACATGTACATGTATGAATGGATTATTTTAGAAGCCAACTTTGGAGGTTGGGCTAATCAAAGGCCTACACGTAGTTAATACACTTACACCTGTATGTACATTTTTGAACAGCAAAACTGTTCTCAACCTGCTCCAGCACTTGAGTTCAAACTTTTTTGATTTTTGTACCAAAGTTACAGGTGTGCTATAATGACCATCTATGATGTATAAAAAAGAGACTTTCTATTTAATTTTTCCCCATGTATGGCCAGCTGAGTATGCATACATATGGGGTACATCTCCCATGCATACATATGCATATATTATATGGCTTTATGTTTCTTGATGTACATGTACACGATACAAAACAAAGTGAGACAATACTCTATTTCAGCATTTTTCAAACATTTTTCCATTGTCAAAACTTCCAAAACAACAAAACAAAATTTGAGCCAGCCAGCAAACTTCATGTTTCCCTCATGTGCCACCTGGCGATTTGGAATGCTGGCTGGCCTGATTACATACACATGTACATGTATTAGCAGTACTTGAAAAAATAGGGGAAAAAAGTTCCATTTCCAGATGTGCATGTACCGGTAACTTGACACCCTGTGCAAAACCCCATGAGACTGGACAGAAAAATTCCTTTAAAGTAAACGTGTATATTCTAAGTAAACTCTTTAATATTTTCCCAGCTAAAGTTGCAACTTTAGAACATTTTATCACTTTCCAGCGGGTGATATACATGTACCACACTAGGGAGAAACTAGTGATGTCCGTATATGTATGGAATTCTTTACCCAAACACAAATGAAGATATCAAAGTCTTGGACAGTCTGCCTATACTGTGCAGTAAAAACAAGTTTGTTGAAACTTCAAATATAAACTGAACCAAGAAATCTGAGCATGTATTAAGAGAATGTCTACACAAACACTTTTGCCTTTGC
The DNA here is from genome assembly GCF_054643075.1 of Acanthaster planci. NCBI lineage: Eukaryota > Metazoa > Echinodermata > Asteroidea > Valvatida > Acanthasteridae > Acanthaster > Acanthaster planci. The sequence goes on along the minus strand of NC_141777.1, from coordinate 17,470,849 downwards.
TTTTGAAATTTTCAAGCATTTTCCATAAATCTCTGTTCTTCACCATTTTTAACAAACAACTTAAGTTGTGTTCATACTTGTGAAAAGTACTAGTTATGACTCACGCCACTCACCGGTACATGTACTCCTGAAAATGCACTAGTAATTACTTGCACTTATGGAAACTAGCAGGAAATATTTTACTTTATAACACCTCACATGCAGATTCTGTTTCTTGATTGGCCGAAAGTGTGTCATGTGACGCTTGCTAGTTTTACTATTTTTATACCACCGCTTCAAAAAGACTATACCATGCAGCCTCATTCTGAAAAAGATACCCGTAGCAACCAAAGAACTATGGGCCTCGAGCTTGACCAAGAGAGAGCGCACTTCTCCTAGATACAGTTACTCTGCTTGTGGTACTCACTACGTTTCGCTGGTTAACGAAGGCGTTTCATCACTGATTTACTGCATGGTATACCAGGTAATGCAAAGAGACTGTTCCTGAAGGTTTTTTGCACGCAAGAGCTTCTGGTAACAGTGAGGCAGAAACTAGACTCTTGAATATTGAATTTGGGAGGAGCTAAAAACTTTTGACGATTGAATCAATGAGACAGAACGTATATAATCATGGCATGAGAAATATATTGCGGATTTTGTAAAATAAAATATGAAAACAACAAAGCAGAGGAACTGCGGAAGGGAAAGTCGCTATCCGAATTTAAACACGTTTTCAATGTCACAGAATTTGTGCAAGAGGGGAAAGCACAATAAAAGGCAGAGTGATACCACAGCACAGGATTTCAAACTGTCCTTATGAGGTTGTGTTGTCGGCAAGTCTTATCAGAGGCTGAAAGAAGCAGACGTGCATGCTTTCAGACTGGGTTTAATTTTATTTTGAGAAAAGGCAAGGTAAAAAATCCCAGGAATTAATTATTAAATATAACCTATCAATCAAAACTGTTGACAGATTAACACAACTTTTATTGTGTTACTTTTTGCTCTGTACATTTCCAAATGTTCCATATCTCAACTGTAACGAACATGGGCAAATTGGCTTTAAAAATTCACATGCTTACTACATGTATACACAAACTCAAGTAACAATATACATGTATGTCACAGGAGTTGAAGTATGCATTCTGTTTGTGTGGTCTCCCAAACAATTGGTCACTGTAAATGTGCCATTCAATCCTACTTTCATCCAGACATCAATTTCTAAGGTACAGAATTTCTACTTGGAATTTTTTTCTCCCTGAATTGTTGACAGGGGGTTCTCCTTAAGAGACAGTATCAATGTCAAGTACTTTTCAAGGTCTTTGTTAAATCTGCAGAAAATACACATATGTAAGCGATAATGCATTCATTTATTAGAATTGTAATGCTTCTCTTACTTTCTTCTTTTACACAACTTTCTGAACTGAAAAATACATATGGATAATGCAGAAATTAAAGGTGCATTTTTGATGTAATAACTGAGAATTTTAAACAGAAACAAATCTCCACTGAAAATAATGTTTGACAATGCTGATTAAAAAACTCATTGCATAAGAAACCACAGCAGGCAATTCTCTAGACTCATACCCCTTGTTTTTGTTGGAAGCAGTAAGAGGAGGAGAAACACACTCAGCTGCACCCCTGTCAGGTCATGGATGTTGTCTTTATATGTGCCATCCCACCTATGAAATCCACATGTGCACTTGATTTTTCCCGGCACGGTATCTGGTTCCACGCACTGGTCTTTTGTCTCTGTGTGTCCAATGCAGGGTTCTTTGTAGAAAGATGTCTAGGTACTAGCCTTGGTGCCAGTCATTAAACATACATGTAACATGTCTTATATTTGCTTATTTCCTTACTGTAGTAACTTCCTGTGTTCAGGGTGGGTTCGTTACGCTTCTTCTCATCCTCAAAATTGCAAGCACACATTCTGTTGGATTTACCTAGTTTCCATGGGGAGCTGTCATGCCTGTACATGTATTTCATAGAATAAAAACCAAATTAAGGGATAATTTTAGAAAGCATGTGAGAAATGACCAAATGCCTAATGTCAACTGAGTTTTTTAGTTGGATTGAAAATGTCAACAACTTGACAATTAAAGGTTGATCGACCGATCACGCAAAAATCGTACAATCATAAGTAGTGGCATCCATCAGAATTCAGAAACTGTCCCTACTGAAACTTACACGTATGTCCTAACGTCACTGCTGACCCGTCTTCACAAATCAAAACAAGGCTTTACAGTGCTTCAGTCAAATGCCTCAAGTCATACATCAAATGAAAGAGTATTTTAAGCTCTACAAAATGATGACATCATCATTCCAAACCCGGTTGAGTTTCACGAGATATTAAGTTTAGAAGAGACTATGTCACATGACAACAAAGATGGCCGCACAGTTTCTGACGCAGTGTAAATGGCTCTGATCTTACATTATTTTCATCACACTTTACACCCAAAACTCGACACAAAGACATAATAAATGGTACTGACAAAATTTTGGTTCTTTTACAACACAACTGCTTTTTAAAATATAGAATTTGATGCACAAAAAGGGCAGAAATCATTGATTAAAAACAAACACTTTTACACGCTTCCAGATATAAACTGTAGAGGTGCCATTTCGTTGGACTCCCTACCTAGGCCAACTGCACCTCCAAAACTTTGGGTCCGACGTTAGGACGGACTTCGGACCGCACAGTTCTGGGGGTAGGCTAGGCCTATGGAACTCTTACCGCTTAAATAATAATACTAAACAAAGCCTAGGCTGCTACTAACCTGCGATGACCCAACCTTCCGGACACGGTAACCCATAGTTTCAAAGGGAAACAGGTTTTGTGAGAACACCCATGAATGGTGCATTTTTGCATCGTTTGCCATGAACATGACGATGAGTCAGCCATTCTCTCACCTTCTACAAAGCTAAATGAAAGACCTTGGCTAGAAAGCCTAGAGCCTGAGAATGCACGCACGGACACTAACATTTTTGAAGAGTTCAAACTTAGTACACGTACTGTAAGCATGAAGGCAAGGCGGGTATGCGTGCTAATATCACAGTGCATTGCGTCAGTCAAGCATGCATGCACCAAACAAGATGGCAATCGATTGAGTACTGTGGACCACCTGGCTCTGTTCAACTGTTGAGGGGATACTTCTAGTCGAGGCGGATATCCATAGCAACTAAAGCCTAGGCATCTTGTGTATTTCGGCTCATAGTGAACAGCATCGGTTAATGAATGTATTCAAACGTGGTTGTTCCGCTTAGGAATTCTTAAATTGAATCAATGAATGTAAATCCCAGTTTGGTGTTTCATTATTGATTTTAGTTTAAGTTTTTTAGAATCTGTGGGGAGGTGTTATAAACAAATACTGACTGCTTTATCTCGCAGTACAGTAAAAATACCACCACTAAAACGCTTGGAACACAAAAATCTTGATAAACAACAACCCAGTTGTGGTCAGAACTACAGTACATGTACTGTATATCAAAACATACATGTACTGTACATGTAGCACAACCCTTAAATTTAAGACTGTAATCAGGAAAACTTCACATTGCATACAGGAATAAAGTGAGGATTTTCTGCGTAAGATGTTCTTAGCGCTGTATGGTGACTCAAATGTTCATGTAAGTTTTTTCCAGTTTTCACTGAGTTTGCTGATATAAATCCAGCAATAACAATTTGGGCCAAGTACATGTACATGATTTATAATTCTGATCACAACTGGATGTTTATTTTCAAAGATTTTACCCTCCAGGGGTATCACTGTATTTAAATTGCAATTTAAATCAAATGACGTTTCAATCACTGGTTTCAATAAACACTTTTTATTGAACACCTGCGAATGCGTAATGCTGAGTCCCAGTTTCCACACATGGCCAAAAAAGAGGTTATATCTATAGCTACACTGTACACGTAGAACGAACAGAACACGACGTCATGTACAATTCAGGTAAATGCTATTTTGAGTGAGCATAATCGATTCTGCAGGTATACAATTAAGCGTGTATTTAATTCATGATACCGAGACAAAATACCAAGATTACAAGTATAAAGACCTGAAAAGACTGGCCTGTAAACTGACAGCACAGATATTTCACACTTTATTTGTGACAAAACTACTCCATAGGAAGTTAAAACAGTATGCCCACTGCAGAGCTGCTAAGTAAAGAGCTATTGTCATGACTTATACACCAGACCGCAGAAGTCCTTGATGCAGTAATGTGATAAGGTATCCATTGTTTACTGGAACTTGCAAGCTACAGAGTGCGCGGTGCACTCGACCGCAAACGGTTTGGCCAGCCTCGCTGAAGTATTCGTCGGTTCAATGTTGGCTGTCGGTGGGGCTTCGCATTTACAAAGCGTTGAACGCTTTCAAAAGCATTTCTATTTTGACTTCACATCTAATGGATTTATAAGCATGATTTAATTTCATTTCATATAAAGAGTGTAGTTCTGATTTAACATTTTAGAGCATCAGTGTCCATTCTAACAAGTAGTATATTTTATTAAGATTAGGAATGTCGATCATTTTGCAGTGAAACTAAAACCAGTAACAAAATGTTGAAGTTCAGCCTGAGATACATGCATTACTATATTAATCACAAACAAGCTGGATCAAAAACAAAACATTAGAGTAAGGTAAAGTACATGATGCAAAATAAGTACATGTGGTTGATGGCACTTTTTCATGTTTGTTAACCTGTTGGGTATATGTACATGTATGACTTCCTTGTTAACAAAGTCCTGTGAACTCTAGTTTTGTCATTTGGTTTTAAACCTGATATGCATTTTACCCTTGTACCTGTTACAACCGCACATCTCATGAGGTAGAGAGTGCACTTCACGTACCGCACAGCGTGTGCTTTGTGTGCGCAACGCAGCTGTGTGCGATGCAGCCCAATGCGGCACCTTAGCAGGCCCATTGTATCAATCGCAATCACATCAACGAACTGCACAGAATTTTCAGGGTTCAAAAACATACATGTACATTTATGGTGAGTAAAGTAAGTAAACTTCTGTTATCATTGAGCACATAAATAGTTTTCTGAGGGCGTCCATCTCTCTGACCCAATATTAATTTAATGTTTGGCTTGTCTCTTCTGGCACACCAGCCCTATAACTTACCACAGTAGTATGTATCATCTTTGAAAAGATCCCCAACAAGGGGAATAGATGAGAAGTTATCAGCATACAAGTGGTGACACCTGAGAATATAATTCTCCATTAGTACAGGTGCTGAGAAAGCTTCTCATATCTGTTATTAGGCATCAGTGCTGGATCACTGCTCCCGTAGTCACTGTATACAGGTGACTGCTTCATCCCCATGAGGACGCTCATGCCAACAAAGGCTCTCATCTCAGTAGCATCTGTTGAGGACTTCTGCATGCGGCATTGACATTAATGTTGTGTACAAATGTGACAAAAAAATCCTCACCTACAAGGCACTTTAGAAATTCAAGCTCGGGATCACTGAAGGATAAGTTGCACTTTAGACCTGTCTCTTCTTCCAAAGCATGCATCACTGGAGGGGACAGTGTATCTGTCCATCCAGGTGGAGGAGCTACAGATTCACTGGGACCTCCACCACGGCCTCTAGTACCTGAAACTCTTTGTACACGGCCTCTGCAATCACGGCCTCTTTCATTTGGAGCTCTCCCACCTCTGCTCTGTTGCTACAGCTTCTGCCACGTGGACCTCTTCCAACTCTGTCTGTGTCTGTTTGACTTCTGCTATCATGACCTCTGTCACAAGGACTTCCATCACCATGGCCTTGATCTTCAGCATCACCTTCTTTATCTTCACTGCTACTCATCTACATGTACATGTATACATGGAAAATAAAAATGCTATTTTTTTCTAAGACTGCAAATTACATGTATGAGTGTTACAATGTACAACAGACAGATAAGAAAACGGTATAGCAATAAATTCAAGGAATGTGTACTCTCATTTTACAACAGCCACGACTGGTCATAGGCCCTTTTCCAAACTATACTGAACTTGTAAAACATTAAGAAAAATAAAATCTTGCCCAATCTGCCAACAATGCCATCAGTGGTTTCAAGAAAAACTGTGTCTAAGCAGGCCTGCACATAACAAACATGCTAATTCCTTTTCAAATCCAAGAACTTTCACATTGTTCTGCTCGCTTGGATTTATAAGTATTCACAAATAAAGAACTTCTGAGAATACCAGAAAATAAAACACCCAAACAAAAAGAAATAGAAAACCAAAGCAAACTCCTGTTATTAGAAACAAATTTTGAAAACTGTGTTTTTGAGTTAGTATACATGTACATGTATGCCTATAAAAGAAACACTAATCCCTGAGAATTGAAAGTAATTGAAACCTCATAAAGCATGCAGAGATGATAGTACTACATGTACGGTATCATGCTTTACCATGTTTACATTTTCTTGTTACCTACATGTATCATTTGTATGGAACCCTTTCACATTTTCAAAGACGAAATGTAATAAAACAACTCTGTACCTGTCAAAACTTGTCCAGTATCAGTGTCAATATTCGGTTCACATTGCCATGGTTGCTGCAGGAACTCTTGCAAGAAGACACCATGATTCAGGATGGTTACAAACAGTTTTAATATGTTCCGGTATCGAAGACGTGTAATTTTTTCCACGCAGCATGTTCTCGTTTCTCCAAAATACACATAAAAATTTCAGTTACACAAGTCATGTACATCTACATGACAAGTAATCTCTCTTCAACTGAAACTCTAAGTGCATGTACCATACATGTACATGTAGGTTGGGGTAAATCTGCAATAATTGAAGAACACAGTTATTTTGAGAAGTGCAGGGCTGGTAAAATTGATAACGCCAGCACAGCAGCATATTCCAGCGATAGCTGAAGAGAGGCCAATGTTGTTAATTTGAGATGAAGTGAAAGGAATTGAAAGTGTTTCAAGTATCCTAAAAAAAAAAATGCATTCTTTTGGGGAGACAGCATTCTGTTGCAGGTGAATTTTTCCAATTCCATTTTGCATCCCAAATCAAAACTGCCTGTTAGAAAAAAAATCTCATGAAAACATAATGAAATCAACACTACATAAAACACAACCACACCTCCAAACAATAGAGAATTTATTCAAGTTTACAACAACTGAACAATCAAGGGATCAGAAGTCCCGATCACCTGTGTTAGAGTTGTTAGTGATGATCAAACATGTCAAAAGCACCATTGTAAACATGATGTTTTTCACTGTCATCTTGGATTTACTTTGAGACATTTAGTTTGTAAGAATACCTCTAAATATTGCTGCAACTATGGTACCAGTGCAACGTCAATGTCACATTCAAAATCATCTCAGGCTTCAATTTCAGAATCGCTGTCACCATTTTCTTGCAGAACTTCTTGCAAAGTTAGTCTTGCTGTGGAGCTCCAACAACCACTGCAAGTCACCATGATGCAGACAGCATGTATATAAATGTACACACACATAAACACACTATTGTACATGTACGTCTATGCTCACACGTCAGACGCACGAAAATTTTAAAGAAGTAGTGGGTGTCTGACCTCTTAAAGGTCATTACATCTACATGTATTTTTGTATGTTTATTTTTTCCATAGCAACAGTCCTCTTTCTTGGATCTGAAAGGGGAAGTCCCAAGCTTCATTCCAATATCACTATAGAGGTCGCTATTTGCATGTGTTAAAAAAATATCGTGCAACTGAAAGGGGACCGGTTTCGGCTGCAACAGTGAGAAATAGGCCGGGCTGTTTTGGGTGAAACAAGGACTAAAGGGTTAATACTACTGGTAAATAGAGGGGGGATTTGCTGTTTAAGATGTGCCAAACCTGCAAACATTTCCATCAGTTAAAAAAAAAAATAATAAAACTTGAAACATTTTTGCCTTTTTACCCAAAAAAGTAAATACATGCATGTTGATTTAAATCAATAATTTTTTTTCCAAAAAAAGAATCATTTGATTTAAATCAGTGATTTAAATCAGACAACCCTTAAAATTTAAATGATCTTCGCGTGCATGCCAAACACATGCAAGAGCCTGGTTGGAAAAGTTCATACCAGTCTATCTTTCTTTCAATGGAAAGGGTGCACTTCAGCTCAGGGCGGATAATGTACTGTCATGGAGATTTCAAGCCAATTTGGACGCAAACCAACTCGAAGCCATAACCAACTCGGACCTACATGTAATTGGAGAAAGATTTCACTTTGAGAGTCCTACACATGTACATGTGCATGTGCATATACCAAAATCAAATAAATGCTTGGCACAACTCTCATGAACTTCAGCATGGTAAAAAAGCCGCCACTCTACTTCTGGTAGCTTCAACAACATCCGCATGCCAAATGCTGTAACAGTGGGCCTAGATTTTTACGTTAGTGGTGTGCTGCCAGCAATGGCTTATTGTATTGCGGCAGGAAGCAGGATAGAGTTTGAGATACATAAATGTATGTGCGTGCCTAACAGCCAGAAATGGTTGGGACCTTCGAGTTTCATCTGGCCGAGCAGGGTCAAAAGATCAGATGCTCTCTAAAATAGGATGCCTTCTCGAATCTGACGCTTTTAGGTTCGGATGTTTTCTAGATTCGGATGCTTTCTAAATTTGAGTGTTTTCTGAATTTGGAGGAAATGCAAGTTTGGATGAAGTACATGTAGGCAAATTTCATTCACATATCAAACACTTTCTCGAAAACATGTGAGGTCTGTAAAATTTCATTTGAATTTGAAACATTTAAGGTCTGGAAAAATTCATACAAATCTGGCAAATACGTTACATCTGTAAATTTTTATTTAGTTTGGGAAATGCATTCAATATTTAAAATACATGTACATGTACGCCCTGTTTAAACAACATCGGATTTTTAAGAAAAGGCATTCAGTTTACACACAAACATGTTCCAATCTTTTTGACTTTTTTCTGCATCATAGAAAAATACACCCTTTTAAGCCTTTGCATCAAATTAGCATGATGAAATTTAGTCTGAAAATCAATTTAACAGAAATCAGCGGACTGTTCAGTGCACCGTGCAAAGTTCACTTGAACATATCTCACAATGACTCGGGAAATCCCTAATTATTATCAGATATAAATTTTGAAGTTGTTAAAACTGCTAATAATTTTCTTTCTCCACTGAGACTTTGTAGAGGGTAAATTCCTGAATTACTAAAGGAAATGTTCAGAACGAGATGAATTTTTGTGAATTTTTTTATGAAGTTTGTGGTAAGAGGGCAATATGGCACTACAGGTATACATGCATGTTATGATGCATGATCGTGTTTAAACTGATGATTTTCTGCTCAAAAGAACTGGTGGAAGTGGGTAGAAATCGCTTGAATTGCACAACTGAATGTCTAGAAAAGCCAGAGTATTTTGGGATCTTATGCAGGCTCTGAATCCCATTCTGCTGGGGTTTAGTGCTTTCAGTTTTTAGAATCCAGTGCTGTAAATAATAAATTATTAGCATCCAATAATGTCAAAAGGTCTCAATGGGCAGATGGGTTTGAGTCACTTTTTGGGTGTTAGCTCCGAGTTGATTTTGGGTTCAAGTTGGCAAGGTTCCCAGTTGGTTTACGTAGGTCCGAGTTGACCCGATCCCATCTTGTAGAAATTCTCTTGCAACAATGAGGCTTTTTCAACCTGCAGCTGTATGGTTGCATGCTTGTACGACACCAATGTAGTTTTAATCAACCGGGATGTAAAGACATTTCCATAATGTATTCTTTTGCAAGGGCACGGCGTGGTGGGAACCAGCGCAGCTATGTTTTCATGCATTGAGCTCTGTGCACGTGTTTTCACCACTGCGACAGCGAAGCACAAGTGAAACTCGTGAAAATGACGGAAGTTTCCTTTTAAAAATTGCAAATGTAAGTAGAAAAACATATAAAAATAAGCATTTTAACATGAGAAAGGGTTGTTGAAAGGTGTTTTGAGAAGACAAAAAAAATCAGCATTAATTTTAAATTTTTTTGATTTTGTAGATTTGTTTTTCTAACTTGCCAATAAAAATCTCAAAATATGGAGGGCCTGACGTTTCGATCCTAGCAGAGTCTGTTCACTTCAACAGGGAGAAGCTTTGGATCAAATGTCCCCGCACCATACAACCCCATGGCCTGAACATCAAAGAGGGAAACTTCTAATTAACACTCTTTTCTTTCCCTCTCTTTTGTCAGCAGATTATAACCCCCTCCCACTTGGGGTCCAGTTCCATCCATTGTACAGTACTTCTTCTTTAATCTCTTCCCACCTTACATTCCTTTGTTGTTCAACCATGCCTTTCTTGCAATCCCTTCATTCCTTGCCCCTTTATCCAGCCTGCAGCTCTCTTGACCTTTCTTTTTGTCCTGTTGCATTCATCCATGGTTGGTTGATGCTTGTTTGTCCTGTCCACTTGTCATTTTGCCTTTGAGAAAGATTCTGCTGGGATCGAAACGTCAGGCCCTCCATATTTTGAGATTTGTATTTTAGGTTAGTTATTGTAGTCAGCAAGCAGTTTGCAGCAGTTTTGTATTACATACTTTTGCCAATAAAAATGTTAGGGTCGCGCCGAAAAATTAGGGTTGGTCGGGAAACTGAAACCAGAGGTATTATTTTGGCATAATCAATTTTTCTGACCTTCACAGCTAACTATACTGGGCATTGCATGAGTCCTTGTAAGCATTTGATATGAAGTCTACAAAAAGTCACGTGCAAACAGTACCCTCTTCTGATTGGAAAAAGTTTTCTCTTGTTCACCGCGCACGTGCGGAGGTCAGAAAGTAAGGAAAAGATGGCAATTTTTGCCCAATGTAAGCAACCCAAATGAGAAAACAGACGAAACAAAGAGATGATTTTTATCCCAACTCCGTGACCAATGACTCAAGCGACTTTTAACATAAATGCCTCTGTATTTATTATACCATCAGCTTTTTATTTTCCGAAATGTCAAATTCTTTCTTGGTAAGCTGAAAACAAATCTTGGGTTTTTATAATTTTTTTTTATCTACGGGCTGGTAAAATATCCAGTTAACAACAGGCATGTGAATGGGCATGAAGAAGAAACCTGAAAATAATTTGTGACGAAATTTATCATGGGGAGACTACTGCAAGCGCGGAGCACAAAGCCCTTAAGCATGTTATGGCGTGGGGTCCGGGCCTGCTTAAGGGCTCCTGGAAAATTTTGTAATTGTAAATGCTCTGTGGTGCAATCTCAGGCAATTCATGGCCCCTTTGCCTCTAATTTATTGAAGCAAAATTATCTTTTAAATAACTCTTAATTTGTTTTATTACATGTACTTGGACTCGTAAAACCTGAAATGGCCGTTTAAATATGAGGATGTTGATTTGAATCATCTTCCTTCTTTTTGCAGTTAGGCGTTCCAGTGCTTTCTGCTGAGCCCTCTTCCTATCACGGATGTGTTTACCTCTCCATGAAAAAAGGGCCCATTGGGAGTAATGTGCATGCATACATATTTATAATTAGGAGAATGACCAGTCATGTGAGAAGAATTAACAAATAACAGGTAAGAGTCTGATTTTTATGGGAGTCGGATCTTCATGTGACACTGGGCATTCACGTGATCTCGAAGTGGGTTTAAGGCAAAGTGCAAGCAACTGGACTTGTCACTGGTTCCCTCCTTTGGCTATGTAAAGAGAATTTAGGTTTATGGGAATCCACTAAATCCGTACCTTGTTTCCTCCCAAAGCAACGTGTGAATCAAATTGTTTCAACATACAAATTTCACTGGGAATTAGGGAAATTTTGAGCCCTGCGTAGTCAACCAACATTAACCCCCCTTAAAACTTACCCCCCAAATTCTATTCCATTTTTACACTGTACTCGAAGACCATGAATTTGAAAGAAAAAAAACAGAATTCCGATTAAACCGGAAAGATTCCCATGCTTGTAACTAGCCCAGTGGGCTAACCATTAAAAAAGTTAACGCAAGGCCTGCTTTCTATCCCATTATAATTCATTTCACTCAAAATAGCTTGTACCCTGAATCAAAATCCTCCAAATTCACCTCCAAATTGTCCCTAAACAGTCTAAGGCACCCAGCTTAGGATTAAGTGAGAATCAGAGATTCCAATAACGATGGTAAGGTTTACTCACATTTGGGGGAAGAAAAAGAGAAATTCCGCTTTTACATTGGAAACACTCTTGTCTTCGAGCTTGAAGTCGCCATCTTGTTCAGAAAGTGATTTAAACTGTATCGGTACATGTATGTTAGTGTCCCAGAGACGACCTGGCGGACCATTCACAAAAAGCATGTGCAATATGACGGCACACACATGCCAACAACTAATTCCTGAGCAGCGCAATAACAGTGTACAGTCTTGATGTGTCACAACTACATGTAAACGATGAAAACCTCGCTTCGGTAAATAAACTTGTAGCTACTTTAGGTAGAAAAGAAAAATATAAATTACAATGTACATTATCGAAATTTGCAATTGTGTTTACAACTGGGTTTAGAATTGAAATAAGTTCACAGAGTTCTGTCTTTTAAACAGAAAGCATGGATGAAAGACTACATTGACAAAAACACCGAAATGCGCAAACAGGCCGAATCAAATTTTGAATAGACTTCTTCGAATTGATGAACAATTCTGTGTTTGGTAAATCAATGGAGGTCACACACAATCATTTTGAAAGTCATTTGCTTTGGGACCAAGACACAAATAAATTTACGAAGCTGTCTTCATTGCCAAATTTTAAGACTGTGATAGCATTTCCTGATTGCGATCTTTCGTTTGTTAAAATGTTTAAAGACAAGACCATGTTGAACAAGACTATTTTCTGTGGGGTTTGTATTTTAGATTTATCAAAAATTCAACTGCATGAATTTTATTACAAGCGGAAACATTTCGGGAGATAAATTAAACCTGGTCTATACTGATACAGATTCTTTATTGTTAGAAATTGAAACTGAAGACATATACAAATATATCCATCAAAACAAACGAGAATTTGATTTGTCTAACTACTCGCTGGATCATCCAATTTACGATCCAACAAATTAAAAAATCATTGGCAAAATGAAAGACGAATTTGGCGGCCAACTTGTTTCAGAAGTCATTTGCATTAGACCAAAAATGTATTCCATCATGACAGAAGCCGTAAATTTAAAAAAGTGAAAGGCATTACCAAAATCATAACGCACGCCGCCTATAAAGACTGTCTGTTAAACCAGCAGCAAGGATTTTTTAAACAACAGTTGTTTAGATCTGACAGGCATAAATTATTTACGGTTAGTCAAAACAAACTGAGCCTTTCTCCGTTAGACACCAAGCGTAACTTACTGCCCAATGGGATACATGTAGATACATGTACTTTAGCCTATGGTCATTACCGAATATTGGGAGAAGGCGGTATTTCGGTGTCTTCTGGCACCACTTGAAGCTCTTCTCTAACAATACTCCACTTGGGCCCGTTTAGCAAATAATACAGCATAGGACCTGATGTCCCCTTTTTGCCATTGACTCGTTTAAATTGGCTCGTGCGCTTACCACTTGAAAAATGTCTATGCTCCAGATCGGATCGGGCGCTCTTTTAACGGTACTACCACCGAGGTAATATAGATATCGAACTACTACATGTACATGTACATTGGCACATGATTGGGAGGTAATTCTTGCCATTTGCTTCTTACAGGGGCAGACAGCTTTTGTTTTACTAGGTCTAACTTGACAGCTTCCTCGGGCTCTTTGTCGATTAACCTAGTCTTTTCTTCGTTTGGCACTTTTATGACCTGGGGCAATCTACATTACGCGTTCCAACGTTTAACATTTCTTGTGCATACTGAAAACCAAACAATCGTTCGGCCAACGTTCTATTAAATCTTTCAACTATTCCCTGAGATCAATGAACAGCGGGTTCACTTACATGTACATGTACTTGAATTTCAACCTTATTTTTGGTCAAGACCTTTTTAAACTCGCCTTTAAATTCCGACCCCAAATCTACCATTGCTATTTTAGGCCAAGTCAACAGAGATCTACAATAAATCTGTTTTATGGCTTCTGTGACTTGATCTGCCGTTTTTTCAACTTTAAAGGTACATGTATGAGCAGAAAACTTTCTGTACTTGGCCGCAATCTTTTCTGATATGGGAGAGCAGCAGCAAGCCCCCTCTTAGCCTTTTTTTCATATGTCTTAGTGATCCAAATAAAATACATGGATGTGAACCGGTACAGGGATAAGTCGCAAACTGAATTTTTGTGACATGTGCCTGGTCAGAAAGAGAATTTCATAAGCTTTCAAATGGTACAAATTACAACTGTGTTGACAGTAAACCTTTCATAAATACCGTAACTTCCAAATATGCAGAAACCGACACATCGGTTTTTCAACATTTACCCACATCCCCACTTTACTCGGCCATTACGTAAAACGGCCTCAGCGGACTATTCCAGATTACCATGTACCAGGTCACATTTTTACTGCATTAAAAATAAATTTTAAAAATGGTCCTGCCAATTTGTAAATGCAAACTCCATCACATTAAAAGGAAACAACATCTCGCTTTTAAAGAAATTACACAAAAAAATGTCTTCGCACATACATGTACTAACGTTGGCTAATCAGGAAAGCTGTCTCCAAAGCACAAGATAATTGTCATGGAAAAAAATAAGCCTGACTTCCGACTTGCAAATTCTTTCCAAAAAATAACCCCCAACCCACCCAGTTACACACAAAAAACCGAAAAGCAAAAGTCAAAATATTTACAATAAGGAGGACACACAAAATGAAGCAGCAATAACGGAGTTTGAGTAGCCAATTCTCATGTGTCTTTGTTTGAGTGATTCTTGCACAATGGACCTACATGTACTTATCCACTTGACACACCGCGACATGGCAGATTTTATTTCTCACCCAAAATACTATATTAATTTTGCTACTTGGATTTTGAAAACCTCCTCACTTTAATTTACGTACATGTACATATTCTCAATCTTACGAAATAATTAACAAGACATTGTCGAGTACGAACAGGTTGAACTAAATGATAGCTCTATGATATGAATTAGTCTGCCGCCGTTGTCCTATAGCAGTGTTTATAATTGGGCTATGACACCCTGCGTCAATCGGGTGGAGATGAAATTTCTGTGGAGGTCACATACCCCTTGGTGATTGGCGTCCGGCTGCAGCACAAGATAAAACTTGACACACACCCGACCTCGCCCGATCTCGCTCGATGAAAATTCTTCAAGGGAAGCTCATTTTCTTGAGGGACTCGCGAGTCCTCGAACCTCGATGGGCACTTCCTTGAGATCACTGCTGTAGATAACGTTTGGAACGAGCCTACCTCTTGGCAAATTCAATAACTTGCCAACTTCTTTGTCCAACTGCAATCTGAGATTTAAATCTGTCACCATAATTGTAACTAAATTGGAATCGCAGTAAACTTTAAAACTCACAGTTGAAATGGCGTTTAAAATAAAATCAAACCAATCTACTTTATAAAATCCCGATGGAATAATGACATTCCTGCATTCTCCAACTTTCAAAAATATCCGGGTGTTTCTCTCTTGTGCAACCGTCACATGACCGGGACATTATTACCCATAACAAGCAAGGCGTCTCTGGGTTCAGTTTGTGCGCTTCTTATGGTTCTCGTTCTTTTGTCTGTGTTATTGCCTAAAAATCCTTCTCGAATGAATTCCAAGGCGATTTGGCACGCTTCTTCATACATGAAGATATCGATTTTTTTTCGAGTTAAAAGCATCAGATATTCTATCAAAATTTATAATTTTTAAAAATTCCATTTTCCCTTCTTAAATATGTTATTTGTTCATTGGGGTCATTTATTTTTTGGGTAATAGTATCATTAAATTCTTCTAAATTTCCCGCTTCATAAGCTCGAATATAATCTCTTATTATGTCATAAAGTAAAACCAGAGTGTCTACATGTACCTCTAATTCTGAGAACGGCACTCTAAGGTTTAACTGGTCTAATAAACTTATATATACTTATACCGGTAACTTGTATTGTGTTTGCTGGGCTGGTGCTGGTGGGTACGGTATTTCACGCTCTTTACGCTTTGGCTCTGGTGCTTCTCTAACTCCGCTCTGTATGGTTCTCGGTCTACCGTTTGTATGTGCCGGACTTCCTTCGATTTGAGTTTGCCATTCGATCTCAGTAGATTTTGTAATGTTAAAATATCCTGGGTAAAAGGTTACTTTTTTTACTTTAACGGATTTGTCACCTTTTAAATTATCGATGGCATTTTCTAATTCAAACATCTGCTCACTTTCGGTCAAATACAAAGAATGAGTTTCCATAGCTGTTTTATAATAAACAGTTTTAAATAAGACCTTCTTCATAAAGTATATATTTCATATCGGTATCACTCCAGTGTTTATCCAAAATTTAGAAATAAGTCTTTTACTTTGCCTGCCGTTTGGCCTGTAAACAATTCTTGATATTTGACTGCAATAAGGGCACGAAGTGGTTTGCCCCAAGAGGTCTTGCCTCTTAAAATTTGGTTTAGTTTGTGCTCTATGCGATCCGCTTGATCGTCCGCTAATTGAATGTCTACAGTAGTTGTTTGAGCATTTTGTTTGTTTTAGATTTGGAGTTTTTATAAACAAAACGCTGATTGTATTTACCGCCTACATTTTCTACTTTAAAGTCTGTATAAGGCTGTAATGTTCTAAAACAATCATGACAATTACAGGGGGGATGTGTTAAGGGACAATAGGCTGGAGTGTGTAAATGTATAAGGATTGGACTTGTTGGAGGGGTACTCCTCTTGTCCCATTTCATGCCTGGTATATATATATACAGTAAAATCTCCATACCTCGAATCTCTGGGAATAGACAAAAAGTTTGAGTAATCCGAAATTCGAGTTAAAAGAAGGTCCTGATCTCTTTAGAAGTTATTACATGTAAGTCAATATTACAAAGTGTATCATAACATGTACCTAGGCTATACACTGACACACAGTTACTGTCAATCTCCCTACAATGACTTTTGAAATGACATTGTGGTTTTTATACTTTGGTGCCACAAGTTTTTGTTCATAGAAAGACATTTTTGCGGTGGATTTTTGTTGTCAATCCGCTGATAAATAACACATCACATGTACATGTACTGTAAATCTTTTAAACTGTGTACCTTTGAGTAGAAAATCTTTCTTTTGCATTGTGGATGTGTGACGCATTGTGGTGGTCCCATTTCTGATACCGCACCGCAACGCAGCGCCTTGCACATACATGTACGTACTCGGGCAGGGTTTCCCGATAAGTCAGAAGACTTTTTTCATCACACGAGGGCACACCTTTTTACTCTTCAATAAAATGTCGTTAAAAAAAAAGCTATTGGTGTCTGTTTTTATTTTTTGTTCTTCATTCTTTATTTTCAAACTTTTGTTTATTTTTTGGGAGTGAGATTTGGCTACGCAAAAGCTCTGTGCATTTCCAGCACCGCGACGGGGACGCATCTCACAAAGCATCTTCAAAGCTTACGTTGCAGGTAAACTGCGCGTGAGCATGTTGTGGTTTGTGGCTCTAATTGGACAGCCATCGCACAGGCGAGCGCAAGCAGTCGGGCAAGCCCATTAGGCCAGACTTAACATCCGTTTGTGTAGTGCATGCAGCATACACAAAGATCTCCAATCATTACCGGAGCCACCGCAAAGAGCCATCAGTTGGCCTGATGATGCACTGGCTACAATGGGCCCACGGTAACAATTGGGCCAATTCCTGCAAGTTTCTCTCATCGCCCTATAATGAACTCATTATCTACAGGTCAGCGCACAACGGGCAGCCTCGGTAGAGGAACACTTTTGATTAACCGCCACACAGACGACCCCAACGCACGGACAAAAGATTAATTTAAGCCTCACGATAATCTCCTGGTAATCCTTTATCAACAGACAATAGACAGATTTGAAGTGTCATCTTAGTCCTCGACAAAGTGCATGCAAAATAAAGAAAGATAGGATAGTATCAAACGAATTTGTCTGCTGTAGCTCTATTGTTCCCCGGGCCGAAAGCTTCATCCTGAGACCATTCATGCGTGCAAAGTTGACCTGCAGCTCAAGGATTACGCATGTATATTCAAGAGCCATTCATACAGCCGAACCTCAAAAAACCTCGAGTTTTACTGCGCAACCCCCCCGGGCCCCCTTCTGGATCGCCCCTTATCAAGATTTTACTGTATACGTGTACATGAAAAAATGTTAGGTGAAATGTAGATCATGTCATGCATGTGTACAACACACAAGCTACATGTACATGCACACTGCAAACTAGGCTTGGGCGGTATTGCCTTTTTCGATACCGCGGTATCCATGAAAAAAATACCGTGGTATTTACTAATACCGCGGTATTCGTTGCAGAAGGCAATGACGTCATCAAAAAGCAGCGGCGATGCTGGCATTCAAAGGCAAACCACAAACAACACTAGGGGCCAGCATAAAAAAGGGTTTTTAATGACACAAAATCCCCTAAACTTAATAACTATTATAATTTATCTGTCCATTTGATGTCAAGTAAAACTTATGTTTTAAAAAAAGGACGGCGTTTTAAATACCGATTTGTTGCTCTGCGATTCCTATATCTGTGTGGTCACTCATACATATTTCATTCCTCCATGCTCGTACAGTGTCAAAATCTGCACATGTGCTGCAGTCAAGTTGGTACTCGCTGAGACAGTGCGTTATTGTAATGATTACGTGCGGGTCACCAGTGGCTGCTCCTTTTAGCTGCGCCCGAACACTGCGCGTGTGCAATGGTAAGGTGGCTTTCAGAAAACTCTGCGACGTGGCAGTCGACTCTTATTATGAAATCGGTTTGTAACAAAAGTCCGATTACGAGCACAAATCTGTGGTCCCGGTGAAAACGTGCATATTTATTTGGGGAGAAAATATGTTACAGCGAAATAGCATTGTACGGAATTCTTGGTACAACGAAAGGTTTTCGTGACTCCGTTGCCTGAAGAACCGTTCTTGGCGACCCATTCATAAAGCATTTGTGAATCGCGGTGGTGAAAACATGTGCACAGTGCACCACACTGCTTCCCGCTGGGCCGAACCGTTGCCAATGAAGGCATGATGGAAATGCGGCAAGCAGTCAATGTACAGATTCTGCCAAAAAGGGTCGTACGTTCCACTACATCGAATGCAGCTCTATAGTTGCAAGTCGAAAAACACTGCCGTCACAAATTTTTCTGCAGGTTCATTCACAAAAAAAATTATCTCATGTCTATGTTTGCGTTTTCTGTGTTTATGAATTTTATTTGAAGTTGTGCTGCTTGTACTCAAGCGAGCGTGCTTCCACAAAATTTCCAGTCGTGCAACACAAGGCTTATCGCACGCACGCTTACAACGCGATATACAGACATCGGTTGCCTGATTCCTGTCGTCGTGACACACATAGTGCACGATTAAAAAATCCATGATATTTTACATTCATTACACAAACACCAAAACAAAAATTCCCATCCCATTTCCGACAAAATACACCCCAAATAAGTTCGCATGACTATTCTCGTATCTCAAGAGTCCAACTAATTGCCCAACACTGAATTATTCATATTGCTGCAAAGAGATCTAGCATGCCCGCCAATGAGACTGTGCGCTTTCATGACGTACATTTGGCAAGACACAGCTATCCAATCGCAGTACTCATTCATGACATTATGCTTCTTCAGCGACCATCTCGGGCGCGGGCGACTGCGCCGCAGTGGGCGAGTGATCTCGGACTACCAATCAATCGTGTCATGCAGCTTGTGTCAAAAATCAAACGAGAGGCGAAAAATTAAACAAATATGTCTCTCCGTGACACAATTTGTGTTGGAAAGACTACTTACATGGATGGGGGCTTTAGTTGATGAGCCTTCAAATTCTTGCAGGTACATCCAGGCCTACATGTGCATTCAGGTTAGTTACTGTTGGCTTCATCATCATCCATGGCGATGAAAGTCTTTTAAAAATCCCTGGATCGATGCTTTCACATATATTTGCTTTTTTAAATTTCACATGCACATTAAACATGTTGTCCTATGACAGTGAAGTTTATTATTCTAAACACATCACAAGGTATTTGATTAATCATCACCGAGACATCTTTTTGATCAACCGTTGCACGTTGTCCTAATTTTATATTCCGGAAAAACTGAAATACAAGCAGTGACAAGTGAGGAATCGGGTTTTTGTTTCTCGTTTCGTGTGGTTTGAAGGAATGTGAGAACAATAAAAAAGATCGTTGATTGCCATGGATGTCGAACAGATGCAGATTTATGGGATCATTTTATAGTTTATAACACACATTCCTGGCTTCGGTTAGATAGATTTTCACACAATACTTGTACATGTTGTATACAAAGGACAAAAAGACCCAAAGAGAGCACAAGGCTAGCACAAGCAGCATTCGCATTTTCTGATCCGCCAATAAAAATCTGCGGCAAATAAAGTCCAGTGCGGACACGGAAGACCAGCTGATTTTTTAATTCCCAACCTGTAGGGCTGTGATACATGTACATGTATACATGTGCCAACGAGCGATACAAGAAGCACTGCCTACAAGCTATTCCAAAACCGCAAACTTGACGGCGGCGATAGGGAAACAAAACCTTTTGACAGGCAGGTTGATGGCTGCATGCTGAAGTATCACGTTACGTCTTATCTCTTCACCAAAAGACACAATACAAATGTGATGCTGGATGACTGAAACCACAAAGTATGCAGTCACTGTTGTGGATATAATTGTCTGCTTTCATCTTATGGGGGTTGTGGGAACATTGTGAACAAATTAGCCAGAATACCGCGGTGTTGAAATTCAATACCGAATAAGTCGGTATTGTGGTATTCATGGATTGTTAGTCGGTATTGTTCGGTATTAAAATCAAAACCGCGGTATTCGGTAATACCGAAATACCGCCCAAGCCAACTGCAAACGAATAATTTAAAGCTACAGCAGTGACCAATTTCCCTATCACAGCAAATGAGTAGATCACATGATCATGCAAGACATACAGGCCTTCTGTACACAGCTGAAGGTTACAAATAATTGAGAACACAAAATATAAATTACATGTACTTGCACTTGCACAAGGATACCCTAACTTTATAGATCCCAATTCACCCGTACACCATTGGTTCTTGGTGCCAAAAGTGTGGTCCACAGGCCAAGGCCTGAAGCCTCTCAGTAAAAGTATGACGAAAAATTGGACAGAAAGTCAGACCTTCTGTTCATAAAGTGTCAGCCATGGAAGAAGAGTGCATGGGACACAGTGGGCTCAGCAAAACGTGCAGGGAATGGCGTAACCATGCACAGTATAAATAGTAAAAACATACAATGCCCCTTCAATCACTTACATGTAGGAAACTACATGTACATGTGCCCTGTAATTAAATCCAGAAATTTGACATGGACTAACTAAAAGTTTCTTTGAGGGAATCCCAGGCAATTCAAGCATATACATCATAAAAGAAAATAGAACTGTTTCCAATATAGGCATAGAAACAAATGTAAGTCTGAAAGTGATAAGATACATGTACATGTATGTTGCCATTGCGCCATGCAACAATATAAACACAAAGGTGAAAGGTTGAGGGCATGCTCCACTCATAATCAATCACAGGCAGCTCCCCACAGTTTGTCACCTACATGTACATTAGTATGTTGCCCGTTTGGCTACACTGCCTTCCCTACACGCTGGTGGGGTGACATTAATGTGAGACACGTAGACGTCGTGCATGTGCACGCGCAGTCAGGAAACTGGTGCTGGTCAACATGGCCAGCCATGCAATCCACCGTGATGATGGAGTGATGTCATGTTTCATGTCAGTAGTAACTAGTTTTAAAAAGAATTTTAATAAGGAAGGCAACCACCACTCCCCCCAAAAAATTAAAAATGAAACCAGAAATATTTCCAAAAGAAGTCAAGATTTAACAAGTTTCATTATTACACCCCCAAAAAGTTACTAAACAAAACCGTCATTCCCCCACAAAATGAAAAAGTCCACTAATGTTTTCCAAGAGCCAAAAGAATAAATTGATGTCCCCCTTTCAAAGAAACCCAGAATTTAGAGTTCAGTAAAGTCCCCCCCCCCAAAAAAAGAATGAAGTCCAGTTGGTAAATGGTCAGGTTGTTAAAAATCCATCACTTACATGTAATAAACCGACGGCACAAATGCCCACGGCAGGCACTATGCCATGTATGCAGAAAATCATGCTGGCACTTGAGATCTCTATGGGAGATTTATGAAGATTTTTCCGTTATATGTTTGCCAAATCTGATATCAAACATGCTGAAAAGGAAGAGCAAGAAAGTTACAACCAAACATGAAGACACGTGTGGTCTTAACACAAGGTATGAGTCATCCAGGGTTCTGCCCAGGATGGTTTTAGTGCCGGCAGGACTATCTAAGCAGAGCGCCACCATCGGTTGGCGCAAGCGTACCAGAAAATGTTTGGAATCTAAAAGCCCCCTGATGGCCGGAAACAGCACTTTCTGGTTGTTTTCAGCTAGGCCTGTGCCGGGTACCCGGGTACCCGCCCGTCGATTTCAAAACCTGGTTCCATTTTTCCGGGCCGGGTACCCGTAAAAAAGTAAATAAATTAGGAACAAACAGTCATGCATAAAATGTCTGTGAAATTTCTTACTGAAGGACAGACTTCATGGAAAACCACCGTGCCGATGAAAATCCGGTCCCGCAGTCATACATGAAACTTGAATTCGGAGATCGACAGCTAATTTTTTTACCCACTCCGCCCATTGCACCGCAAGTCGTTTTCCTAGTTCCGGAATTTCCTAGTTCACAAGAGCGAAAAAAACACTAAAATTCACGAGCGATAGGTCACTCGCTACGTGTGATTTTAAAGATTTCTTTAAATTGAATAGTCATATAAACCTTTGCATCTAATGTCCGCTTAATCAAAATGACTTTTTTAGAGTTTCCGTTTTTGTTAATTTAGCGAAAACTGCAAGCTTTTCCCCACTCTCGGATCGCGCGGCGTTACCACGCAAAGTCGTTGCGAACTCAACTACACGGGCGCAGCAGAAATGTATGTGACGTAATGGGTTCGTCAACTGTGCGGCGCGGGGAGGATAACGTTGATAGCTCACTGTACAGTTTAAAAGTCGAGTCAAACCGTACGCAATTTCTACCTTTTTAATTCATTAGAATTCTTATTTTTCATCTAATTTTCTCAAAATTAAAAGATTCTCTATTAGAAAAGCAACTTTTTACAATGGTTTTGGCTGAAAATGGATTTTTCGTGTGGTTACTTTTTATTTGTGAAGACGTTCTTGTCTGGATCCTAAACCGATCCAGAACTAGGAAAGGTGTCATCATCACTTTCGTCGATCGATCCTGTGAATCCAAATATAAAAGCTTAGATTTCGGAAAAAAAAATTGAAGTATATCCAAAACACAAAGTTGACTTCTGACCATATTTCACTCGAATTTGAGGATTTTTTAGCTGCAGTCTTACTGAATAATTTTCGCGATCTGGAACTAGGAAAATGACTGTACCAAACCTATATGAACAAGAGACCGAAGGAGTTTTGTCTTATGAGGGGGGAGCGCTGTTGATGTACACTTGCATGACTGTATTTGTAACTATCAAACCCTGTCGGCCTAAATGACTTTTGTGCAGAATAAGTAGTGCTTACTGTTTGAATTAAGAGTATTTTTGTCAAATAAAACAATATGAATGAAAATTACTTTATGTCGGGATTGACGACGAAGCGAGAGCGGATTGTGTAATATTCCTGCGGTACTGGGACTCCACACGGCGTGCGGTAAGTAGCGATCACGTACAAATTGTGCGGTTGATCGGCCTCTTTTATAATCAAAGCACTATATGTGCGCTACAAACCCAAAGAGTCAGAGAACCAGTTTAGTTAAGTTTTATACTAAGAAATATTATGTTTCAAAATTATTTTTAAATTAAAGCAACTTGAATTTCCTCAGTGATTCAGCGGAACTGTGGATGAGGAATTGACCAAAAAAGCAGGAATGATTTTTTCTGTATGTACTAAAGCATTTCAAATCCAAGTATTTTTTCATTCGAAAAAAAAGGAAATTTTGACAGGTGCAAGTCATAATACAGTCGGCCAATCAAATATCATTTGTCGAAGTACTTATGCATTAAAATCTCGACAATTTGAACCTCAGGGGAATGGAGTTATCCTGAAAAAGTATTTATAAAACTAAACCACTTCATCGTGGTACGTACCTTCGTGTGGCAAAACTTTCGTATCGCTTAGTCATTTAACAACGTGGAGCGCTGCTATTTTTTTCACTTGGGCTTCCTTATGTGTGGTCACATGACCTTTCTTTTTACGGTCACATGGCTGCTGCAGTGTCAGCGATTGGACTGCCTGAAGGGGACTACAATTGGGCCCGCGTTGCAATCAGGTTAGTTTCAGCATCTTGAAAGCCAGGATTACACAGTTGCAGCTACGTTGATTTATGCAACGTGCTGGTCCTCGTCAGAAAAGAAATGAACTTGCGATGACTCCTGACCCTATCTAGACTTCCGATTCTTTCAACGCCGTTTGAAGCATTTTGGTGGCGGTTTTTTGAATCAGAAACTTCAAAATAAGTGGATGTAATGGTGTGGGCATTGTTCGAGTTACGGTGGTATTTTTGTACATAAAACTTTGAGCCTTTTAACCCGTGACGTACATAGCACTGATCTGGTCCGCACGTGACACGACCAGCGCTCACCATTCGTGCACGCCACATGCGTTCCGCGTGTCCATGGTCATGCAGCATCCGGGACATTTCCTTTGAGCGTTTGCAGGTGCGTATATCATGTACGTGGTTTGCAGCTCTGTTCTTTTTTCTGACGTTTCCCGTGAAGATTTGTTTTTCTGTTTCATACACCCACACAAAATTTGAAAACTGAAGGTAACAATTTCGTTTGATAAAAAAGGTAGGAGAGATTATCTCCGACGTTTAGAACAATGTTCTGCTTGCTTCCTAGGTACCAAAAAGAACCGTGTTTTGGGCACATGATCCACCGGGTTGCGCGCAATGCCATTATCAGGCGATCTCTTTTCCGGGTACCCGGGTACCTGATGTTAACAAAAAACGGGTACCCGGTTCTAAAAATACCCGCAAATGCACACCCCCATTTTCAGCTGTGTATACACAGCCTAGAATTAGGGATCTCATGTCTGAAATTTCTGAAATTTAATAAAAAAATTGAAAATTTGTAATTTTGGTCAACTAGGACGAGGTGATAATTTTAGACGGGCAATTGAATTAGAAAAAAAAGAGTAGAAATAAATATTGATTTTATTCTGTAAATCCCTTAAATATTGAATTAATTTCTATCTCTATGATGCCCATAATTTTTCATTGCTATTCAAATCATTTTTCATTTTTTTTTGTGTGTTGAAAATAAGGCGAAACATGCAAAATCTTGGCGGAATATTTTCCTTATTTTCTTTGTACGAAAGTTCGTACAGTATGCATATGGGATAACGACATTCATAAATGTGTGCAGGGATTTTCTGAACAGTCATTTTAAAGTCTACATGAACATAATGTAGATTGGCCATTTGCTTTTCTGACACATCTGGCCATGTGTCACGTGCATACTGAGCGCGTGTATCTTGCCATATGGAACTCGTTTACGGAAAAGGCAAAATCATGCTGTTACTTTTGAATAAAAAAATTGCGGAGTTAATATTTTCACCGTGGGATAAACAACAATTAACGAATGCAGTGCGATCGTTGGTTTAAAAAACGATCGCAGTGATCGTTTTATGCAACATCGAGCAGAAAATACATGCACCGAATGTTGCTAACCGTGGTCGGCGCGGCGAAAAACAGTCACGGTCGATTGTCAGTTTTGCAAGTACATGTAAAATTGTTTTTCTGCCAGATTTTTAAGTGTTTAAACGAAGTGTGAATGGGGTCATTTGCAATTTTGTCTTTCTGAAAGTTAAGCCAAATTTTCTTTTCAAGTTGTGGAACTGGGTAAAATGCAGAACTGGACAAACAACGCTGTACATCATGGAGAGGGGGTTTTCCGATCTTCGCGCACTGAGAGCGTTGCATATGTAAGCCTATGTGTGGCCTTCCAACCAATGGAAAGATTCGTTACCCACTATGTACACGTGCATTGCGCGTACCAAAGCCTCCTATTGGTTCATGTTCATATTTGGTCCAGATATGTTGCATATGCACGTACGTGGGTGCGCAGACGATATGCATGGCAGTGCAAAGTGAAATTTACGAAGAAATTTTACGGTTTCTTCATGATCTTCATATCTTCACGATCGATCCCTCGACCCAGATGCTATTTTATTTGGGTTCTTATAGGGAATACATGCCGGTCGGAAAAGTTGATTTGGCAGATTGTGGCGGTCGGCAATTCTGCATGCTGGTCGGGCCCGACCGGCGCCGACTGGCAGCGGTACATGTACATGAAATTGCATGCATATACATGTACGGATGTGTGGCTTAGGGTGGAGCAGGAGTGAGAGTCCATGCCACAGTAGTGGGTCTAGGACTACATATGTACATGTAGGTCTACATGTAACATGTGTAACGAGCTTACTCCTGCAGTTAAGACTGGCAGACTTCCCCCAGCATTCAAACAAAAGACTGCACTTACGAGAAGTAGCGTTTTATGGCCTGGTGCTCCACTCAATTTGTAGTCGCCTGTCACAAGAACATCTTTGTGTATTTCTTCCTGCAGACATTTCTTAACATTTGGTGACAGCATGAACGATAGGCATCGAACTTGCATTACCGCACAGCTAAATACGGCCGTGAGTGATGCTAGTACATAAGATACATTCGTTTTCATCTTTTTTAAACTCCAAAGATACCTCACTAAATACTCGGGTATTTGAATTTATTTTTGCGATCCACAAAGTGCAGTATCACTGAGTGTGTGAAACTTACAAGTTCCAGATGGTGCGAACACGTTGGACCGCGGCTTAAGTGTACGTGGCATTGTTTGCGAAATGGACCGTCTGGCACCAACCGCATTGACTAGGACACTAGTCAAGATTAGTGTAGATATAGGCCGGCGGTGGGGAACAAGGCACTTGGTTTAATCCAGCCGCGGATTGGGCCCACAGGTTGCGTACGTCAAATACGCGCCCATAGAAAACAGTGCAAAATCGGGCCGAAATAGCGCCGCCTGTTGACTCTCGTCAAGAGGTTGGCCTCCGTTTTTTCACTGGAAATTCCAGATTATGGCCAGAAGATCACTTTTCGTTTCAATTTCATGGGGGTTAGCAGGAGATCACTTTTCGTTTCAATTTCATGGGGGGTTAGCCACGTTTTTTTTTTTAAATTCGCCTATTAAAGGGTGATATCCCCCCAAATAGCAGTAAAACTCAGCGCTCATTTCTGAATGTAGCCGACCGCCTCTATCCAAAATAGGGTCCCAATATGGGGCTTTTGGGGAAAGAAACACCCCAAACTGGAAACTATCAGTCTTAAGTTCGGGATTTGTAAAAATATTTCTGTGGTGCCTACTGATTATGGCGTGTCTTATTGTAAAAAGCCCGTGGGATCACAAAATATTAATGAGCTCGCGCGCAGAAATACACGAACAACCATTTGGTTTCACCCGCGTTTTGCTCCCCTCTCCACGCGGTTAAAAAAAATAAAATACTTCTGTGCACTACAAGGTGGTCAAAGTCTAATTCATTACTGTAAACCATCACTGCTTTTAATCAAAGAATTTTCAAGTTCTCAATTATAGATATAAACTTTTACAACTGAAACCACTTTTTAAAAGTAATTACAAAGTGTGGCCGTCCAGAAGGCATAATTCCGTCCCAAAAAGTCTAAAGGTAATTATCCATTAAATTTCACGATTTCCACCAGAATACTACAAAGGTGGACAGTTTGCCCCCCCCCCCTTAAAAGAAAATATACACCACATACTTTTGATATTGTCAAATTTTACTTTATATTTCAATTGATCCGTCCTCTAGGCAGGTCAAATTTAGGAGGGGACTTAATCGGCCAAATTAATTATGTCTTAATTAAAAACCCCATTTAGAGAACTCCCTTTCGCTTACACAGCGCAATATTGAACGTGGCTGAAGACACTGAAATACTGCCTCTTTAAAACAAAATGTAGACCACATACTTTCGATATTGTCCAATTTTATATTTCATATTTGAATTGAATCCCCTGTGGAGATCAAAGTTTGGAAGGGATTAAATCGGCCTACTAATCATGTCTTATAACTAAAAGCCTAATTGGGGTAACCCCTTTTCTACGCTTCACAATTGTATTACTAAATGGGCTGAAAATAATGCTCTACATTCCAATTTTTATTTTCTAAACTATTTGTTCTTTTTAAAACATCAAATTTTGATGCATACAAATGAGTCAAAAAAATTATATTCTGGTTTATTATTAACATCAAATATTTGCATAAAATGGTCCTACGGCCAAAACCATTCAAATTTACAAAAATTACACATTTCATTTAAAACACTAACAATAATGTAATGTCTCTCTTGGGGTAGGGAGTCGTTATCATAAAGAATGAGAGTCATTGGACTGACTTATACACACTGTCACAAGTCAGTGATATTTTACGCCAAGTGTTTGATTAATTTAAAGACACTACCTGTATGTTGCCAAGTTGGCCAAATTTCCTTATATGCCAGATTTCCTATCAAGCCAGATCCTGCATTGGCTGGATAGGAACAGCAAGTCTGCCGCAGGGGGACACGGCTACCTACCTGCCTGTTGGTCTGCCAAGTCCAGCCCCGACTCACCTGCATCATCCTCGCTGAGGATCGGCTGAGAGTCATGTAACAGCGGCGCATCGGACAATTGACCAACTCTCCCTTTGAACTGTCCGAATTTGGGCTAGTGGTAACTATTGTGACGAAACAGGGGTAGGCATGAATGCCAGTCTAAGTCATGAATTATTAAGCATTGCGTTGACCAATCAGCGTTGCGTAGAGCACTAGGTCTGGGCGCTTGCGGCGTGCTTTGATAGAGCGCGCACAATCAGTTTGTGGGTTTCGCTGCTGGGTCGCAGAGTGGCAGGATCGTGGAGGCGAGGACGCTTTCTACAGTTCTGTGCTGTGACTGTGCGAGGTATATGTATAGTGTGGACGTTGCACCGGGGGCGCTGCGTGTAGTGACTGTAACTGGTAGTTGTAGTAGCGAACCGTATTGGGTCTAGATTACTTTAGTGATAGAGCTGAGTGTCGTGAACCTAGGCTGGGAGCTAGTGGTCTTTGCTGTTGGATTGCTTGTCGTCTGTAAGCAGTGATAGTGGGGTGACGGCTGGAAGGCAATCTTGTCATTGTGCTAGCTAGCCTTCAGGTTTACTTGATGTACTCAGATCGCTGTGAGGGTAATTTCCCTTTCGTTAGATCGACCCTGTTTTGCATGACACTCTGTGTTATTTGTGTGAGGGCTATCACTATTTAGTGAGGTAACCCTTGGGTTGTAGGCTAGCTGTGTTTAAGTTAGTCGGGTGGTTAGTTAACCACGTGAGGCATATTGTATTGCCTTGTGAGGTGTATTGTGTACATAAATCTTGTGTGATTTACATACCTTATTGATTTTTATTGCAATAAATCAAATACTTGATTATTGTCCTTGGAAATCCTGTGTCACTGTGAGGTTTATTTAGGTTTCCCTGTGTTTCATTACTGTATTGCCAGATAAATCCAGTCTTTCCTAATTGGTGGTAAACTTCCACCCAACGAACTACCCCTAGGCTTAGTCCGCCGTTCGTTAACTGATACCCCCCTTGTGTCAGGGTAGCCGCTCACCCTTGCTCAAGGTTAATGAATATATTTGTGGGGTTGGGCCAGGTCAATTCCATCCCTGATCCGGCCAGTTACTGGGTCCACCACAAGAGGTGTCAGTTGCATTCGCCACACTATTAACCAGCCCACCAGCCTTCTAGTTTCTATGAAACCCATTTTGTTTTTAAACTGTTGATCTTCTGCATTTTGCTCCCCCTTCATTCAATTGTTTTTGTGGTTTGTATATTTGTAAATAAATAGTTTTCATTGAATTTTGAAGTTAAATTATCTGCTTGAGTGTACTGCATAATTTACCGTGCACACATTGCGTGTCAGAGGGTAGGGGGACCCGGGCTTGTGACACCCACCTACTACTGTTTTATTCCAAAGAATTATTTACCTCTTCTCCATATTTACAATGAGCAACTGCTACTAGTAAGGCTGGATTTTACTCAAGTACTGCTAGTCCAAAACTGAGCTATTTATTCGGGAGTGATAGAAAGGTTGTTCATATCGGAGCTATACACTCACGAACGGTCAGGGAGCTGTTTCTCCAAACCTGCCCGCTCGGGAATGATCAATTTTGCTGGTCGCTTTTTATAGACTTTTGGGGCCGCGTCTTAGCCAATGGGAGCACTGGATTGGGGTGGTTATGAATAATTCATAATGTAGAAAGTCTATTGAAGAAAAGTCTATGGGGATTTTGTACACACTTGGTCTTCGCTAACAGTTACTGGAGAGCGATAAGGTCCGAGAAGTTTGGGAGCGGGAGGGTGAAAGGCTTTTTGTGGGTGAGCTACGGGGGACGTGGTCAACCAGGGAAAGGAAAGGGGGAGCCTTTCTGGGTACATTGGGTTGTGTACAACACTTAATCTCTGGATGGCTGGGAAATTTACACGTTCTTACGGGGTAAAACTGAGGGTGAGCGGAGGTAATGGACCTCGCTGTGCCGGGACCGGACACAGGCTTTCGGTGTGTGGTTTGGCGGGACACATACGGTATAAGTTGGGGGTCTGTGTGGGTCGAATGTACGGGTTATATGTGCGACTGAAAGTAGGATGGACTCCGAAGAAGATTTGGGGGAAAATGACAAAGTTGGAAGTGTGCTTCAGAGTTGTGGTTCAAGGGCAGCATAGAGCAACGGGGTGTGTACAATGCGTGTAATCTACGTGTAGATGGTCACTGCGCGCTCGCTGTGGGGTAAGTGGTGTGTGTGCACTGTTATGTTAAAAAAGGGTTGTGCTACAATGCGTTTTCCGTAAAATGTGTCGGAAATTACTAACAGGGAATCTTTGTAACGGACGCACTTCGTGAATGAACAGTGACTTTTTCGTGTAACAACAGAACCCTGCAAAAGTTTTGTAAATGTACAAGTTTCCTCTGTAACTCGAATTAACACGTGTGCGAGTACAATAACCTACATGCATATAGGGGAACACTTTGTGGGAGCGTAACACTAAAAACAAAATCAATAAAAATTACGAGTTAATTGAAGGAGTAATGAGAGTCTGAACGACAACTGCACTATATATAAAAAAAGAAGACCATCGGCAATGCTGCTCCTTTATAACAAAGTATACTTTACTATTATTGAAAAAAATCCTATGATTTATAATAAGTATTGCATCGATCTATTAAGGACATCAAATTTTGGGGTAGGCCAAATGGATCAATAAAATTAGGTTTTAATTAAAGGAATACTGAGTGGTCTCTAAAACAGCCACTCTATCGAGAGTTAGACAGACGAGAATACTGCTGCTTTGATTCAAACAGTATTCCGCATACTTTAAAAACAATCCAATTGGCAAGTATGTTGTCGATCTATTCAGAATATCACATTTTAGAGAAGACCAAATAAACCAATGTTGGACGTTACATTTGCTGTCACCACTTTCAACTGTAATTGTATAATGAATATTTACCAGAGACCTCATGAATAAGTAAGGCACATGTCCGCTCATATTTTGGAAGTTGTTGGATCTGCAACATTAAACTTCTTTTACAAAATAACGGACAAGGTCTTTGCAATTTAAAAAAGAATATCCAATTTCCACCTCCCCTGAGTCTGCCATAAAAATAACACAAGTTGTTCCCCTGATGATGAAAAAATTAAAATCCCCCCCGGCCACATCAAAGTAAGATTAGCGACCTATGAAATTTGGGCCATGCAGCTTGAATTTTCTGCAGGGGTTCGATCTGGTGAAATCAAAGTTTCGTCTTAGCAGTCCAGCCGGTCGGTCAGATTAAATATTTCAATTCGTTTGCAAGTGCACCCGCCTGCTCCCCTTTCAGCCACCTGTAAGAAATACCATCGAGAACTAGTAAATCTTTGCAGAATTCGGACACGTTTTTAGAGTTTTAAGGTTAGCCCAGTTGCCTACTGGGCCGGAAAGGAATTTTCACCTTTTACCACGAAGTGAAGAAAAATTTTAGTAGTTTATATTATCGAATTGCTCTT
This sequence comes from Acanthaster planci, assembly GCF_054643075.1. Taxonomy (NCBI): domain Eukaryota; kingdom Metazoa; phylum Echinodermata; class Asteroidea; order Valvatida; family Acanthasteridae; genus Acanthaster; species Acanthaster planci. The sequence continues at coordinate 17,438,728 of NC_141777.1, read as the reverse complement.
TAATTAAGACAATATATCTGCATTTAAGTATGAATTAATATTTTGCAAGTCTTATATTTCAGGGCTTTGGAAAGGCTGGTATTTTCAAAGGCGTTTATAGCAGATTGCCATAAGCATCGAGTACCACTGGTTCTTTTCAGAACCGCAAATACTCACAAAAGAGATACGTCCATAGTGCTACCGCAAACCTACTTTCTATTATACCTCTTCACCATGCAATCCTAAAAGACTTAACAGCAGATTGCCCGTTTGGCAATATTTGTATATTTTTGTCACTTCGTGAAAACACCGACGACTTACGGCTTAGGAAATATTTACTTCATGGTATGGCATGGTACATGTAGGATCAATGGTGGGTTGATAGTGTTTGAACGTTTTTTTTCCCACGCAGAAAAGCTAATTCTGATATTTGTTTGTACGAGAAGTACTGATATTATGAGGATTCATTGAAAGTAAAGTTCTTAGTCTGGGTACGGTACGGACTGGCCTTACCCCGGTAAGCTTGCTATTTGGACGCTATGACACCAACGCTCGCCCCTTTCCTTCGTACGTACTTTATCGACGCCGCCTAAGGAACCGCAGTGATCGATTTAAGGCGAAACAATTTCGGCTTCACATATTTTACCATCGCTGAGCACTGATGGAAAAGTTGGCTATATACTTCAATTCCACGTGGACATCATGATGTAAGGTTTGAATAAGCTGTCCTGACAGTCACCTAAATCTTGCGACTTTTTTTTTTCAAGGAGCAGTATTCCTTCTGTGATAATTCGGCTGTTACTGAGACGCCTCATTAATCCTTCGATTAAAACCTAATTTGTCGACCCATTTCACCTGCTCCAAAATTGTAGGCTTTTAAGAGATCAATACAATAGGTTATAAAATGAAAAATGGAATATGTCAAAGTATACGGTGTACACGTTTTTTAAAGGAGCACTCAGATAGTGTGGCTGTTATCGGGACTCCTCGTTAGTCTCTCAATTAACACCCAATTTGTTGAAAAAATTCGTTTGCTCAAAACTTTGATGTTCTTGAAGAAATCGATATACAGTAGTTCATGAAATAAAAAATGGTTAATTCCAAAGTATCATGTGTATATTTCGCTTAAGAGGAGAAGTATTTCCATATAATTGGTCAATGTCTACTTTCTCCCCGTTACGGCGCTAACAAGTAACGTTACTGTTTAAAAGACTTCTGTGAGCCAACCTGCAACTGAAGTCATGTCTAATTTGGAGTATACAGCAGATTTCATCATACGTACAGTGTATACCCGCCCTCAAAATAATGTTGAATCAGTTCGTCTCTTATGAAAACTATTGAGAATCAAATATTTTAAATAATCTATTATTTATATTCCGTTCTGTGGGATATCGTGCAGGGACAGACAGAAATACATCACATAGGCTATATAACGAGTAACGTTACGTCTAGAGTAACTAAGTTATCAAGAAAAACAATCTACCCTAACAAAAGTCTATTTTGTTGATTTATTTATGTAACCAAAATGGTATTCTTTCATATACACGCAACTGCAAAAACGAATACGTGTACATCTTCTAGTTCCATTGCTAAAATGAGAGTCAGGCATGGTGGATCGATCGAACAAGGACATGTACATGTGACACGATCAAGGGTCAAAGTTAAAAATACCACTACGCAATCGTGACAAAAAAACCCACGGGCGACGCACGACTGGCGACGCACGACGGGCGACGCACGACGGGCGACGCACGACGGGCGACGCACGACGGGCGACGCACGACGGGCGACGCACGACGGGCGACGCACGACGGGCGACGGCAGATATAGAATTCCATATTATATACATCTTATATCTTGGACTCTATTGTCAGAAATCTTACCTGCACTAGAACGGCAGGTGCATGCGGTGTACTGAGGGCTCTTGGTCATTTTTAGGGTGCAGAATTACATGTAAAATTTGCCTGTTCTACGTCAACCTTCTGTCAGGTTGCTCAAAAAGCCACCACGAGAGGGCGCCAGTCCCATTTTGACTCGTACGTGCATGTTGGACGTAGCTTTTACAACTGTCAACCTTTTGTTACATTTCACGTAACAAAAATACTACTGTACATTTGGGGGAGGAGAACTCCAGCCTGCAGCCCGACCGGCTAACATCTTATTTTCACGTGGCACAGAGAAGAAAGATCTTTGCCCCACTGGTACATGTCGAAGCTTTTTGTATTCCGACGAGAATCTGGAAGTTGAAGAAAATTTAATATTTCTCTGTCACAATGGCATATCGGATCACACTTTGAACCAAAACTACGTAAGAGGCTGCATTCCATACTGTATTCCTGTTTTATAACGCATTTAATGATTTATTATAGTACCCTTCCAATGTTTGTTCAACGAGCACAACTGTTGTCCCTCTTTATTGACCTTTTAATTTCAGCACCCTATGAATTTTGCAAGAAATGAAGACGTTCACAATAGGCGCGGCTCTACAGTAGGTTTGGGACTTTTGACATCCCCTGAACTATTGCATGTACCCCAAAACAAGGCAACAATGACGCAGCCATAGCGAAGGCTTAGAATATACAATTTCTTTACTTAAACATTTTTAAAATCTATAACAGCGAATTCTTTTAGTAATACATCATTACATGTAATACATAATATAATGAGGTAATACATAATATTACCTCGTTACCAATGTACAGATTGCATTTGTTTACAGTGATTCGCAATGGAGGTCAATCACGCAGGGACATATACCACTGAACGACACGAGAAGAGTTTTCTGTTGGGGTGAACTGTACGCCTGGCGCTACTGTAAGTGACGTGTACAGGGTAAGTCACTTTGGTAGTCGCAAAATTTTTCTTGCAGTGGGATTGGTCTTATCCTCAGAGGGCCAATTTTTTTGTACGATGTGGGCATAAATTTCTTACACAGGATGAAGAGTTGACATTTAACAAACTGCAACCCTGTTCATACGGTGTGATATAATTATGTATTACTTCACTAGACTTTCACCATATACCTGTACATGTTTATCAAGTTTAGAAACGACCATTTTTGGCATCATTAATGGGAAGGACATGCGAATTGTGGATATTGGAATTTTAATCGCTAAAGAATGATCGCTTGGCCTGTTCTTCCAGAGTGACATGGAGTCGAAGTTAATGAGTATTCAAAGAATGACATTGTTTAAAAATCTTGTTCCTGAGATTGAAAGTATTCCAATTCAGAACAAACTTTAGAAGGACCTTCTACTTTAATACTCAATGTTGCAGTTTGTTTTGTCTGTAATTTAGCAGAAATTATAAATTCAATACTGTCAAAAAGTGTGTCAATAACAATACCTATAACTTCCGGTGAGGAGCATGGACATCAGAATAATTTTTTTTTGAATGTGTCCTGGAGGTGACAAGATGTAAATCAACCTCAATTTTCTTCACTAATGGATTTGAAAATTATATGGGGGTTAATAGTCTTGTAAAACTTTAAACTTTCTGATAACAAGCTTATCAACTCAACAAATGCAAAGTATCCTGATTTTTTCACCGCTGCACTAAACATGTTCCTTGTACATGTACACACATACCCACACCGCAGTAAAATATTGTAGTATGATGAATATTCATCAGGCCTTTAAAGGACTCTCATGCACACCATAGAGAAAGGACACGGACAGTATCTCCTGTCGCATATAACACAGCTCCAGGAGAGAGAGAAAAAAACCAACACAAAATAAGCATGGGGCTGGAGTGAAGTTTCATCGGAACGTTAGAAGAGAAAGAGAAACTGGAGATTCATGCACGGGAGTAATGGAGCTTCATCAAATGTAAATGATTATGTGAATTTAAGGTAAAAATATTGCTCTTTCTGCACGTGTACCTATAAGTTAGGGTACATGCAGTGTGGCCAGTGGTATATATCACAATTCAAGTTACATGTATGCAACGGAAATGAAAATATAAATTTAAGTGTACATACATGTAGGGTACATTTTCGTCTGAATTAATACATGTGTACGCAATGACAAATTGTGGCAAAGAAATATGAATTCCATATAGTACCTAGCCCTTACTGAAATTAAGTGTGACAGCTAGTCTGACAATTCTTGTCATGGAAAAAATAGAAAATATTTCTTAACATGTAGGGTACAATTTCGTCTGAAGTAATACGGAATTATATATTGTCTAAAATGCGCATTCTTGTATGCTAACAACAGGATATCTTCGAGAACCGTTTTGACACAAAATAGGCTTTCCATACAACCCTAACTGAAATTGAGTGTATTCCAATTTGAATCATGCAAAGAAAATGAAAATATTTCTTAACATGTACTGTACATTTTCGTCTAAAGTACACGCAATTACAAATAGTGGCAAAATGACCATTCCTGTAAACGGGATATCTTTGAGAGGCGTTTTGACACAAAATTAAGTGTGGTATAGGGGTCTACCAATTTGACTCATACAAAGAAAGTAACAATATTTAAAACACGTATTTTTGTCTGAATGTGAGACGCAATTTTAAATTGTCTAAAATGTGCATTTGTGTATATGCTAAAAAGATAAAAATATTGCTCTTTGTGCACGTGTACCCTATACGTGCCCTTTAAATGTGTGGCTAGTGGTATCACAATTCCAGTCATGCAACGAAAATGAAAATATAAGTTAACTTGCAGGGTACATTTTCGTCTGAATTAATACTGGTGTTATTACAAATTGTGGCAAATGAAATTTTTGTATCCTAAACACAGGATTTGCGTTTTGACACAGAAAAAGGAATTCCATAAAGCCTTTACTGAAATTAAGTGTGGCTAGTGGTCTGCCAATACTTTTCAACATGTAGGGTACATTTTTGTCTGAAGTAATATGCAATATAAGTTGTCTAAAATGTGAATATCGTTACAATGCTGAAAACGGAACATCTTGACGCGTTTTGACACAGAAATAGCCATTGTATGCTGCCCTAGGCTTGCTGAAAATAATGAGGGTCTTGGCTGAAGCCGTTGGAATAATAAAAATAAAAAAATGTACTGATTACATTTCTGGTAAACCTTTTCTCAAATCAAGTCACAACAATGGAATAATATTATCTGTTGAATATCTTAGATTGTGAATGGCGTAGAGTACATGTATGTCTCCCAACTTGAAAAAAAGGAAACTGATTTATAAGCGATGAAATCAGATTGACTATAACACCTTTCCCTTCAATGAGTGTCATTTTCCCAATTTCATCATGAAAAAAATGATATTTATGGAAGAAATTCAAGCATTCTCTTCAGTTTATCTTGGAACAGAGTAGGCCCTACCGAATAGTGGAAAATTACTGCCTCCCTTTAATGCATGGATTGTTATTGATTTAACCGAATTGCGGGCTGTCTTCAGGCTGTCTTCAGGCTGTCTTGCGGCGTCCCCAATTTCAGTCGTATTCCTATTTCCTAACGTGCAGTTTAAAATTGAAACCCGAAATGGGATGGTACCAAGTGATTTCAGAGGTCGGAATGAGAGATAGGGGTCCGTCAGTGTACCTCCTCAACTAGGCCCCGATTCCACTGCAGTTCAGACGACCACTGTTGGGGGTGCAGACCACTAATTCAAGTGAGAATTTCTGGCCAGCTCATTAGCATTAAAAGTGCCCCCACAGTATCTTTTAAAAAAGGAGATTGTTTGGCCCCCAAAATGATGAAATTGTGTAAATCGTTGCCGGGATCAACTCCCTGGGTCTTTGAGCTTTCATATGAGAGCAGAAGGGCTAAAAATTACGGTTGAAAAATGGTCCTAAGAGCCAGAGAAAGTTGAGGGTTGCCACTTGAAAAATGGCTGCAACCAGACTTCGGAAAAATCACTTTTTGGGGGGTGATTTTTGTTTTGTGGGAATAATTAAAAATGTAATTGGTTAACCCACAACAAATTGAAAAGAAATTGAAAGATAAGTGATCAAACAAGAATTTAATTTGTGTTTCAGAAATCTCAGGGATGTTAGCGTGCATGCTACTGGGCCCTGAACAGTGCTGATTTTACACTGTTTTTAATGGGCTTGAATTAGTGGACTGGACCCTTGGTGTCAGGTCAACTCGCCCCCTGACCGACTCGCCCCTTTCCAACTCGCCCCCTCGTAAACTCGCCCCCTCGTAAACTCGCCCCCTGACCGACTCGCCTCTTACCAACTCGCCTCCTGGTCGACTTGCCCTCCTAGGAACATCAAGCAAATATGGCCGGCCCAATGTATTAAAAAAAATGGTTCTATCCAACGACGCGACACGAACGTCTCCCGGACGGTGATAAATATTTGGACATCACCACTAATCACAAGTAGACTAATCTTGTTGTAGTGACCCGATATTCATTTCTGTTGTTATGTACCCAGTTCAGACAAGCGCTGGCAGAGTCAACCCAAAATGTTTAAATTTATTTTCGTAATATTTTTGGGAGTGATTTTAACTCGTGATATTTGTATTTTTCTTCCTTTTTTGGAATTGAATATCTTTTAGAGTGTTTTTAATTTATTTACTAGTAACTTAACGTATATTCTTCCGGTAGCTTTTTAATTAAACGATGTGATATAGTTGAAAAGACATTCCAATCTTGTCAATTTCCTTTTGGTGTTTCTCTATCTAGTTATACCTGACTAGAATAATAATAACTTACCCCTTTGTCATAAATCATGTCTCCTTAACACTTCCACAGGTTTGCGTCGCCAGACATTGTGCCTAATACATGTATGTACCATTTTTTTTATCCGAAATTGTGTTTTTTATTAAATGGTGAATGGGCCGGCCATACGTGCTTGGATAACTTAGAGGCGAGTCGGCTAGGGAGCGAGTCGATCAGGGGCGAGTCGATCAGGGGGCGAGTCGGTAAAGGGTGAGCTGGTAAGGGGCAAGTCAACCATGGGGGTGAGTTGACCTACAATCGATAGTACATGTATATCCCCGCGCAGCGCAGGACGCTATACTATCTTTGATTCCGACTCAACCATGCAAACAGTTTAGTCTGAATTTAGTGAATATTTGGAACATAAGAAAAAATCGGAGGCACTAAGCTGCCCAATCGCCATCAAAACTAAGTTATTGGGGCGTGGAACTTTTCCATGTACAGGAGTGGGGGACTAAATGTCAAACGAGAGGCAAGAGGTAAGATTGTGCTTGGCATGTTCACAATATTGTTCAAGCCTTAGATACGTCGAACGTTATTGGCTCTTCCTTTCCATACACATGATAGTTGATACATGAACAGCTACTAAAGACCTACTGTACAAGTTAAGGGCCATGCCGAGTTGTCGAGTAGGCCTTTCCGCTTCAACTCGACCGTTGAAGGTTTGTCAATTAGTATCTGTTACGTGCGGAGAATGCACGGCAGAAGAAAAATCAAAAGACGGGAATCAGGACACTAAAACATACGAGCAAAGGACAATAAAGGAACTAATTTGGAATAACATTTAATTATTAACTTAAATCAGCAAAGCAGTAAATTAAAACAAAGTAAATCTAGTGGTTTGCTGCAACTTAAACTTCTCATGCGAGAACATCGTGAATTTGAACAGTCAAAAGTATAAAAGGAAATTATTTACATTAGCACAGCCAAGCAGAATTAATTACACTGAAAATTAGCAAGCCGGCAAAAATATATTAATATGCGAAGAGGCAAATTATATTCGGCCGAGTATGATTACCTTAAGGAGCCAACACAAGAACAGAAGAAAATTAGGCCCCGCCCAGTCAGTGCCATGGCTAAAAGAGCGCAGTCGTCGGGCCAAGCACCTCCGCACTCCGCGCCAGAACAGCCCAGTTCAGACAGGCAGGTCAGTGTCGATCCCCGAGATTCGGCTTCTACATGGAGCCACGACACTCCAGGGTCCACGGTCCCTCAGCGGTGTTAGCCTTGGCCACGGTGTGACAGTAATCGAGGCATAGACGACAAGGAGGTGCTGACCCAACGCCGGCTATTTCGAAACGCACATGCTAAAAGCATGTAGGCACTGACTGAGAGCGAAATCAATGACTACGGAGTCTTTTATAGGTTTTTGGAACATGTGTAAATTCCACACGCACCTTTTTAGGGAGACACAAAAGGATTTGGATCAACTGGGATCGTAACAGTATCCGATTTCAATTTGTTCAACCTACATGTACCTGCTGCCAGTTTTACCTGAAAAACTACTTCATTGAAATTGTGATCTAGCATTTTGGAAAGGCATGCACCTTTTTCTACTGATTATTATTATACAGGCTATGAATATGACCACCCGAAAATTGTTTGGGAAAAAAGAATCCAAAGAGACATCAGTCATGTCTTGAAATCATGTAGACCTACTGACAGATAAGCATCGTTTAGGGCCTACATCAAAGATGATGATGTTTACATCATATAGAAGAGATAAACATAATCACCGCGGTGGATGACAAATACAGTAAAAAGATAATCGATGACTCGCGGTGTCGTGTTGCTGGTAGGGACGTTTCGGCTGCTGGTGCTGGTGCGTTCCACGTATTTCCTGCACGATGGAGCGTACTATGAACAGACAGATGGAGCAGCTATGGGTAGTCCGGTGTCAGCGGTTATTGCCAATCTGTACATGGAATCGTTCGAGGAGGAAGCCCTGCAGAGTTGCCCACCCGACTGCCGTCCTACCCTGTGGAAGCGGTACGTCGATGACACCTTTGTCATTGCACCACGAGATCAAGCCAGCCGTCTGCTCAACCACCTGAACAGCCTCAAGCCCAGCATCCATTTCACCATCGAGATTGAGCAAGACAACAGGATTGCATTCCTTGACACCATGGTGCACAGGGAACCCGACGGCAGCCTGACCAGCACCGTGTATCGCAAGCCTACCCACACCGACCAGTACCTGGCCTTTGACTCACACCACCCAGTGTCCGTCAAGAGGGGCGTGGCCAAGTGCCTACATGACCGCGCCTCACGCCTAGTCACCAGACCGCACCACACAGCCGCCGAGAGACGCCGAGTCACCGCTGCCCTCACGGCGAACGGGTATCCAGCATCCTTCATCCGGCAATCATCAAGACCCAAGACCAGCGCCAAAGTGGAGCGACCGAAGTACATGTACAAGGCTTTCACCATTCTTCCCTTTGTGGACGGTATTTCCGGACGGCTAAAGAGGATCCTGGAGGACCACGGCGTCCGTACCGTGTTCCGATCATCCACCACCTTGAGGAACCAACTCGTGCGCCCTAAGGATCCCATCCCACCCGGAAGACGCGGAGGAGTGGTCTACAGGATACCATGCGGTGACTGTGGCAAGGTATACATCGGCGAAACTGGCAGACCAATCGGCGAGAGAATCAAGGAGCGCCAGCGCGACGTGAGACTCTCCCGTGTGGAGTCGTCAGCGGTAGCCGAGCACACCTGGGGAGCTGGTCACCACCCCAATTGGGACAGCGTGCAGTGCATGGACCAAGACCAGCATTGGTACACAAGACGCGTCAAGGAGGCCATCTACATCCGCCTGAATGGACACAACATCAACAGAGACAGCGGCATCGACATCCCCGGATTCTGGCTCCCCACCATCAGCCAACACAACCACCGGAGCACCGGAGCGCAATGGAGCCACACGAGGACAAGCCCCCTCACGCCCATGGAGTGGAGTGTGCGTCGCCCGCTGAGGTCACCCGTGCTGCGTCCGCAATACACGGCGGGGGACACGCGGAGGACGTGGTCCAGCGGTATATAGCGGACTCTGCAGCATCCAGACTTCAGTTGCCTGATGAAGGCTAGCAGCACCAGCAGCCAAAACGTCGCTACCAGCAACACGACACCGCGAGTCATCGATTATCTTTTTACTGTATCACGTAGTATGTCATTGCATTATCAAAGTATATGTACATGTTTGTAGGGGCCCAGTGTAGTAGTAGGAAATAGAGAGTTCAAGCGCACCTCCCCTTTCGCCCCGCTTTCACCTTATTTCCGCCATCCACCATCCGCACCGGGGATTTCCACTTCACTAACCTTGACCTTTTGACCCTGGCGCACTTTTCCGTAAACAACTCATGACGTGCACCGATCGCACAAACAATCACTCTCAAACAAAAAAGGGACTTCCCCTCACTACAAGTCTTGACTTGCCCGTTATAAAAACAAAAAAAATAAATACTACATAAAAAGAAATGGTAGATCACACTACAAACGTGAATTGTTATTTTTGCAAAGACACGAGAAATTCAATCGATTTGATAGATTCGTACAATTTCTTTCGTTGTTTAAATTCCAACCGTTTATGCAAATGTATGGATTGTACAGAATGCCACGATTGTCAGGAATGCCACGACTGCGCCAGATGTAATAACTGCTCCACTTGAGACTTTTGCGGTAGATGTATAAATTGCGTGGCTTGTTTTAATTCATACGACTGTCAAAATTCAAATGCCTTGGACAGTTGCGAGGACTGTTACGAGTGTGGCAATTGTATCGAATGTTTTGGTTGTACAGATTGTGTCTGCTGCGTAAATTGTGTCGAGTTGGAAGGAATGGATCACGTGGTGCGCGTAGATGGTAAGCATAAAAAGCTGCGGCATCGCGAGAAAATGAGTCACTGCCCAATTCAGCGACTGTACTCGACACGGATTTATACAAAATTGGACTAATTATTGAATACGACGTTGACGTTGAACATTTAATTAAAGTAGAAATCCCACCCGAATAAAAATGAAAAAGAATTTACAACAAAGCCGGGAAAATTAGAACCATGTCAGCCCAAGTATATATCGTTTCAGATGACCACGAGCGTCGCAATGCCGACAACTGCGACCCCAATGTTACCTACGGTCCCTTTGACCCGAGTAAATTAATTATTTCAAAACCCTTGTTTAAAGAAGGGGTTCATTACACTTCACCCATTTTTTACCATCACAACAGCCAAAATAAATGCTTGTTGATTATGACGATAGAACCATGTTACGGCATAAACCCACTTTATAAATACGGCACTCGAGATAAACCCCCCGAAAACATCAAAGGCCGTCAAATTTGCTATCAGATACAACAACCTACGACAAGCATACCTGATCACATAAATTTGGCCGTTTATAAATTTATCGAGTCTCAAGAGTCTAATCTCCCGTCTAACACCGTAAACGCCTACAAAGCCAGTCGCGATATTGATGAATTGAGCAAGATCGAATGTGTTGTTAAACCACCTTATACGGCTAAAAACCAAATGTACGTTAAAATAGATCCCTATGCTTCCCTATTTGATGACCAAAAAAGATCCATTGACTCGTCAAATATCGATAAATTTATCAATAAGAGATGCGACGCACAATCATTCATTTGTCCAAAAGACGTATACGACGGTACCCATGGTTCACTGTCGTGCGGCGCTAGCATTCGGTATAGAGTGACAGCGGCAATGTTAAAAATTAGAAACGACGGACTAATTTCAAACAAGTCGGCGTTGCAAGCGTTTAACGGATCTAGATTTGAATCTCCCGTGGAACTAGAAGTCGATTAAATTTGCATGCTTAACTTAAACCTCGGTTATTCCTCGGAATAACTGAGGTTGTTTTTACGTCACTCGTTCCTTAAATAAATGGACTATTAATAAAAAATGATGGACGCAGAGATTTATCGTTTAACCGGCTCATTACCTAAATGGCCAACCCCACCACGACGACCCGGGAACACGTGTGATCATTACGTAGTAGAAATGGACGAAAGATACGCGTGTAAACATTGCGGTCTAATTTTTGGGTGGGCTTCCTCACACACTCCTGTAGACATGGGAGATAGATATTACAAGCATTGCGTTTGGAAAAAACCGCCACCACCAAAATCGAGAAAAACTTTAAAAGAGTTAAACGTTCAATTGGAAAACGGCAAAGCGGGCGAAATAGAATATAAGTTAAACCGAGTTCTAAATGGCAAGATCTCTAGAGGTAAACCGTTGAAGGCTTTAATCGCGGTATGTTATCAAGACGTAACTGGGGAAACCGAATCTAAAGTAAAAGATCTATTTCAAGTTTCAGATAAGCACTGGGAAAACGCCCTCGACAAATTAAACCTCGCCAAACAAGATTTTTCAAACGTATATAATAAAATGGAGACTCACACATTTTACTTAACCGAGAGCGAGCGGACGTTTAAATTGAAAGACAAGAGCAACAACACCAAAGGCGTCCGAGTAAAGGATATTCAAGTTTGAAGCTGGATATTTTAAGGTAACAAACGCGACTGAAATTGAGTGGGATACAAACTTGGATGGTAGGCCCGTGGGGGTACTTGGCGAACGACCGCCTGGAATACCTTCAAAGGAAAGAACGGATGTATCTCCCAATTCAGAATTAGTAAAAACAGCTAAAAACAGATTGATCCAAGCAAATAAAAGAGGCAATTTAGCCGGAGAAATCAACATCATCGCTGATGAAATTGAGCAGCTAAACAAAGAAATCACAACTTTAGAAGATCAGTTAAACCAAAGACAACCATTAGAAACGCGAGCTCGTTTAGCTTATGATGTCAACGATAAAAACGTCAAATCAGCTTCACTGTTCGAGGGACAAAGACAAGCCTTGGATGAAATTTACGAAGGGAATCCCCCAACTCGACCTACCACAAACGCCCCCGTACAACCCACAAGACCCAGAAGAGAATTAACTAAAAGACTGATTTTGACGGGGCTAACGGAACCTATATACGACAGACTTCATTCGCGAAGCTCATCTCAACCATTACCCGAGTGTCAAAGAGGAAACATCGTGGTATCTCCCGGTTATTATAACATGGACTGGTTTGACTTTTTATTAAACTCGACTCCGGATGTTTCTTTTAAGGCTCACTCAGAATCTAAAAGGGTGACTTTGGCCATTACGGACCCCAATCTCAAGTTGCGACTAAATAAAGAAGTGTCTAAGCTATTGAACTGACCCAAAATAAAACTTTTATCCAACGTTATTTATGAAACTATCTAACTATGTGAAGTTTGCGGTGACACCATGTAAACAAATTCTCTCTTTGAGTGTGTGAGGTTCTGAAAAGAACCGGGGTCCACTCAACATTTCGAACAGTGTGCTCTGTTCGTCTTCAGGAGAAGAATTTATGAAGGCAAGTACAATTTAAACCCCTTGAAACTTGTGCTTAAGTATTGCAAACAATTAAATACATTTGACAACTTTTATAACGGCAAGTCTTTAGACTTGCTATACATAATTGCGACCGAACCTTGCACCTCAACACCCATGACGTGTGAAACGCCTAAAAGTTAATCGACAGGAACATCAGTGAGTTGACTTTTTCTGTTGAAAACGATCGAGGTGAGCTCTTGAATAATATCGGCAAAATTTTAATCGAGTCAGACATTTTTTAAAACGCGTATATAATAAAAAGATGACGACTAACATTTATCCCGATTTGACTTTAAACTCGGCCGAACAAGCAGAAAGGGACAAGCGAGGCGAGCGAAGCGAGCACGAAAATTTACAGACTCAGAAAGATCGAAGAAATTAAATCCCAAATTCAAAGACAACGCGACGCGCGGGAAAGTAGCTACAAAAAGGTTAAACGAGTAGTCATCGCACTCGGGTACGTAGAGTACGGCGTGGAAGCATTGGGCGCGACCTTGGCAGCCGTCGGCATTCCTGCCATTTTGGGCGACGTTACCGGACCCATCGGACTTGTGATGGGAGGCATCGCTATCAGTGCGTTCGGTGCTTACGCAGTTCTAAAGTACGCCTCCCGTAGACTCAACCACTAAACCAAAAAACGCGACCAAATTCGAATGTTGGCAGATGCTAAATTAAACACCATCGATGAATACGTATCTCACGTGATTGAAGACGATGATATATCCCAGGAAGAATTTGTACTTATTTTGTCCGAGCTGAACAAGTTTAACGAAATGAAAGAAAAAATTAGGTCCAACACGAGCACCAAATTGCAAGCGAGCGAAAGAAGAATTTGAAAGCCAAGTAAACGAGAGAGCAGAAGCGCTGGCCAACGAACCGGCGGCGGTTTTAAAAAAAATCTTATGAAAAAACTTGGCGAGTAACTTTAACAAAGTCGGTTAAATACGAAGACCTACCAACTGCTTATCAAGCGACCCAACCGACGGCACCTCCTTTAAAATACGTATAAAATAAATGGGAGCCAAGTTAAGTAGTTTAACGATTTTAATCAACAAAGACAACTGGTTTACAGCCGAGTCTCCAAATTTAACACACGCGTATAAATTACTGAAAGTAACCACGGTCGAAGCTGTTAATCGCTGGGTGACCAAGCCGATATCGTTTTATCAAAATCAATTTAATTTTGCGGTCTATGGCGCGACGACGGCCTGCGGCGTAGGTTTTGACTTGTTATCCGACCCCAATCCGTACGTGTCGGCTTTATTTAATTTTCACGTATATTACACCGTACGAAAAATATTTTACGACTGCATAATGCCCATTCCGAGCGACGACGTATTTAACGCGTTACACAATAATTATGACCATGGGAAGTTTACGGACATGTGCCTTTTATACGGGGTCGAACCGAATAAATCATATAAACAAACCCGCGATACATTGTCAAACTGATTAGGTACCGCTTATTATTACGACATTACATTATTACGGACGCGGTCACTTTGGCCTGGTGGGATTTTGTTCCTAAAAAGTCTCAGTTGACAGACGTGGGAATTACCAAGGTAAACGAATCGATTCGAGCTTACGTGTACGCGTTACTCGGGGCACAAGCACAAACCAAGACCAGCGTTTTAGCCACTTGCACCGGATTAGACGCGCAAAGGCAATTTATTATGATCGTGAAGTCTTTTATCAACTCAGAACCAAATTTAGAACAATCCATCGACCAATTCCAAGATTCGCTACAATACGTAAAATAGCCTTTAAACTTTGTAGTCGCTCTGGGGTTATACCTGGTGCCTTCGGACATGGACTTACGCATCGGTATGTTTGAGGGTTATAACAATAATTTACAAATCGCGACTGTGGATATGAGGACTGGATACGTACCGAGTTTAAATTTGGGAGAAAGCCCCAAAGCGAGCGAACCAAGGCACCAAGAACTTTTACCAGAGAGCGAACCGAGCAACCCAGAACTGTTACCCAAACCAAAGCAACTTCAACAACCAGCGAGCAAACCTTGTACACAATGAAGAAAAACTGTCCTCAACCGTTGGAGCCGTTGCCGTGGGTGTCATCGGTTTTATGTTGTTTAAAGTTTTAACTTAAACGGTTTGATTTAAGGCTTAAAAAAATCTCATCTCAAATTTGAGGTGAGGTTTATTTTTTTTGCCTATTTTAAACCCGTTTACATCTTTTGCACGTGCGTCAAAATCAAAACAGCCACGCCTACAAACAAAGTCCACACGTGATCTGCTACCCATCCGACCGCTTTACTCGCCACATTAAAAATCCAACTTAAAACACTACCGATGATTCCGGGCAAAGCGCCTAAAGCTTTCAACCCGAGTTTCTTCAAGACGTTTGCCAAATACCATAATTGACGTGTGATCCAATCGGTATTCCACCTTTGGAAGGAGGAGCTGGCGTCGGCGCTGGTGCAGGTTCAGGTTCAGGCGTAGGCGTTCCAGCAGCTCTGACGCTAGCTACGATGCTACTTACGATCGTACTTACAGCCAAACTAAAAGCTGTTAAAATGCTTACGATCGTGACGCCTTGCTCTCTAAATATCGTTCGAATTTTCTCGCGTAAAGTTTTGTCGGAATTCATGATCTTTTCAATTGTAGTCATTAATTTGGCTCCTCAATTGATCGGTGTTTCTATCGATGACTTCTAATCTACCTTGTCTTTCGACTTGTAAGTCGTCTAATTGCCGTTGAAGTTCCGTACGTTCTCCTTCAGATGCCGCTTCTTCCAACTCGGCTTCGACCTTTTGAATTTTTACGTCTAACTGATCTAATTTACCTTGATTTAATTAATTCTCCTTTTATTGTTTGTAACGATTTATCTAAAGCCACTTGGTCTCTGTAATTTAACCCTTCGGTTTGAACGTCTACATGTATGTCACGGGTGAGGTCGTCTACAATGTCGCTCACTAGATAAGACGCGTCTTATAAAACCCATGTTTGTTCTTTGTCTAACAGTATTTAGGCTAAGAAATACTTTACTATTATTTTCTTGGGTTAAAAGAACTTTTTTGCCTTCGAACTTTACGTACAGGCGATCTTTACTATCTAAATTAAAAATATTTGGGTCTTTAATTTCTATTTCGTAACCAGTTTCTTTTTGAATAGCTGAGTAAAAGTCGTTCACTTTAGATTCGCGCATCCATCGCCTAAGCTCGTATGAAGGATGGACGTCTTTTTTAACTCGTTATATCGCTTTTCGATATCTAAACCACCATATATTTCTTCTTCGATATCTAAACCACCATATATTTCTTCTTCGTCCGGCCCAACGTCAATAGGATCTTCTTCAAACAACGAATAATCCCACTCTAAATCATTTTAATTTGTTTGTTTGTTATCTAGATTTTGAAGAGGTATTTCCTCCAGATCAAATCCTTCAGCCATTTTACTTTAACTTTAAAATTTACGATTTAAAAAACAACTTTAAGTGGTGGGCAAATCGTGGGCAATATACCTTGCGCCACTAGCCAACCCTGGGTAGCAAACGCACCGCTTGACACCGCGGTCAATTTTAACGCGTCTTTGAAAGATAATTTATTTAGGTCTGGCGGTTCAATTTTAAATAGCTTACTCGATAGTATTTGCGATTCCTTTTACGTCGATTGATTTAGATTGATTTAATATAAGGAGTTTTTAAATTTAATCCATAACCAAAATTTCGGGTCGGTCGCTTTTAATCGGTTCTTGTAATTTGGTTGATCTAATTGGTTCTTGTAATTTAGTTGGTCGGTTTTTCCAGATTAAATAGACCGCAAGCGCACCAATCGCCAATCCATCCAAGATTAAATTTCTGTTCTCTATGGCCATTTGATAAATTTTATTTCCTGAGACTTCTGGTTTTAAATTTGGTTCGCTCGCTTCGCTCGCTAATTTCATTTGTCGAGCTGCTGCTTCATCTTTTTGTTGTGCTTGGCTAATTTCTTACCCTGTTCCACTCGTTTTGGATTTTTGACTTCAGTCACCGTTTGGATTTGAGTGTTTACCGGGCTGTTCGCTAGGGTCGCTTTGCTCGGGCTCCCTTCTTCGGTTGTTGTCATCTTCTTTTATAATAAGGGGACTCTTGTTGAACTCCAGGTGTTAAGTCGTAATCAACGCGGCTGTCAATGGCGATAGGTACACGCCGTACTTATAACAAATTTCGGTAAGTAAGTGACCCATCGTCTGACTAATAATCGGGTCGTTGTTTAGATCTTTGGTCAGCGCTTCTTCGGATTTTAAGTTGGCGTTAAACCCTAGGAGATCGATCAAGGTTGCAATTACGTGAGTACAGGCTTAGAATCGCGTTACCGAGGGTTTTCACGATTTCTCTACCAAATTTAACTTCGTACAGATTGAAAAGTTTTTCTTGGTCTTTTGGGCAAAGAGACTCGATTTCTGTAACCGTAAACTCTTTGCCGAAATACATGTACTTTTTACTTTCGCCTGATGCTACAACTGAACAAAGTCTATCTTTGACGTTGGTCTTTGATTCTGCTGTTGATTCTGCTGTTGATTCGCTTTTTGAATTGGCCGGTATTGATTTAATGTCTATATACGTTTTAAAATTGTTGAAAGTTTGTTTAAAGCACAGATATTCATACACGTAGGTGTAATAAGTTAAATTGTTATATCCAGACTCCGTTAGCCCAGCTATAACTAAGGATAAGTAATTAATAAGTAATTATTAACTAGCTTACAAGTCAGTTGACTAGGGAACCATATTGCACTTGCGCATTAAATTACACTTACGACAAGCTAATACGCAATTCCATTTCACGTGTCCAAAGTCTGTATGTTATCTCTCAATCGTTGCTTGATCGTCTCCTGACTCGATATATTGCAATTTTACGTTGCAGTCATCGTAATAACAAAATTCATGGTCGTCGACCAATTCCTGTACAAATTCTTGGTCGATAAATTTTTCGGGGTTAAATAAATTATTTTTTTAACGTAATGTTTATAACTACATAACCAACGATTAATCGTAACTTGAATAGAGTCGCTGCAAATTTTGCACGCTAATCTATGTTTTTTTATGAGGGCATATTTCAGAACCGTCACAATCAACGCACCGTGATTTTCGCCTACCGTGCCCGCAAATGCCAGAACCGTTACAGTCTTTACAAGGGTATCTTATTCGCCGTGTTCGCATATTCCATTTCCGTTACATTCAACGCAATGATATTTCTCTTTCCCATGCGCACAAACTTTTCGTTGTTTACTTGCTTTCATTTTACTTAAAGAGTCGTTTCAGAGTTTATTCGCCTTACCAGTCTTTTTTGAATTTTAAAGTTTGAGAGATCTCTAATGTAACGACATCTGCTACACGTTTTTTTGTTGTCTTCTACCATATTCATCTTTGGTTAGATCGATAAATTATTTCTCATTTTTTCGCACGATAAATCATACGACACCGGCGGTTCCGTATTTAACACCAATTTACTAAATTTAACGTCACGCAAGTGTTTTTTAATCTCCTCTTGTTTCTCGTCTGGGATTAAATCGTTCTCGTCCAAAAATTGGTTAAAAGAATTTCGATCTTGACAATGAAAGATCGAGGTCCATGCAGTTTTGCTCCGATAGTCTTTTAATACGGCATTATATTTCTGAGTTAATAACCGACAAGAATGATTAAAGTGTCTACCGCTAAAGGCCATCCTACTCAAAGCGCACGTGTTACTTGCCTTCGATTTTTTAGCGATATTTAATAAATTGATCGGCTGCACAGTCGTCGATAATAAATAACGTATTTACACCGTCAAATATTTTTGGATAAAGGTCAATCGCTTCGTTTAACTCCAACTTTTCTCGATCCAGGTCACAAAGAAAAACGTTGTCGACCGTGTAAACCCATAAACGGTCCAAGTAAGTTTTGCTTTTAAATAACGTGGGACAAATAATTACGATAGCTTCAAATATAAACCAGTATTCATTTTCTAAAAGATCTAAAATCCATTTTGTTTTACCCGACCCGGTCTTACCGATATTTAAGGCGCAGTGAGGGTTCTTGTACATCTGATTCATTTAATTTAACCCCGATTTAATAAACCAAACTTTTAAAATTCCCATTTCCACCGTCAGTTGGGCATCCATAACCAAGAATACGTACGTCAATGGTCCCGCGGTTTTGGCTTGACGTCCATTTGAATCGATATATCTCCCCCACCCCCAAGTGGTCTACCCGACCCGTAAATCGAGTTATCGTCGGAACTTCTGAAATCCAACCACAAGCCGTACTTATCTTTTAAATATTCGGCCATATCTACTCCGGTTAAGTTTAAATCTTTCACCACCGCTCTCGCCGACTCGGTATCCGAATCGCCAAAGTACTTTGTCACCTCGTTCCAATGTTGGTTTTTAAACAATCCCTGCGAATAAAGTTGATTTGGCTTACCCTCGACCGTGATGACCGTTTTCGTGACGTGCAGATTATAAAATCTTTGGGGGTTTTTAATATTCGGGTCTCTAAACAAAATCAAAACGCCTTTTAAGCTCTTGATCGTTTGATCGATGCTAATGTTCCATAACGTGTCCTACTTGTTTACCGCTTGTTTTTTTCACGAGTTTCACGAATCCGGTCGAATAGGTAATAGACGAGCCCCTTATGCTTTTGTCTCAAACTCTGGGCCAGATTTCGACTGGTGACGACTTAGTATTCTAGGGTAAGGTCCGAAATTAAATATTCAGCCACAGTATCTGACGGGTTGACGACTTTATCGTACCCGTTAAAAGTCAATTGATACGTCGGTGGTTCTTTAAAATCCAACGGATAGAAAGGCCCGTGATCCGTCAACATTGGCGTGTCTAAAAGAATTGCGTATCGATTCCGCGTCTGCGACTCGGGTTTAGTTTTTTGGCTGGATGTGATGGATGTGACATATTAGTTTTATATTATACGGTTTTTATATTACTGAAATATTTTAATTAAAAAGAAAAGAAAATGCGATTACGTTAGACCCGCTGCCAAAAAATAGGTCTTCGTATTCCTTTCTAAACGTTTCGGATTGGATATTACCGATGTGATCTATATTGGCACGCATGTCACCCAGCATCTGCTCGATGTTGCTTAGGTCGGCTTGAATTTCCAACAGTTGATCTTTAATTTCGCTATTCATTTAATTTACTTATTTTAAAAATGGCTAGTGCTTTAATGATGGTGGGAGGAGCAATAGTAAACACCTTGGCATTCACGGGCTCAATTTTTTTATTTAGCAGTTTATCAAAAAGTAAAGTCGACGAAGATTGAAAGTGTCACAACCTTGCGTTAGAGCAATTGGCGCAAGCAAAGGAATCCTGGGAGCAAAACCGCGTACATATGCTAGATTTTTTAAACGAACGAATGCGACAAGAACGCACGAGTCAGCAAACATTTGTAAACGTGGACGAAGCATTACGAGCTTACAGCGAATTGACTGGTAAAATATCACGCCGTTACTGCCAGAACCTAAATTAGCCGATTTTTACGAGCCTTCCGAAGATCAAAAAATTCGCGAGTTTGTTTGGATTATAGGTGGGACGGCCTTGGTCGGTTTCTTAGCTTATCGATTTGAGTAACCTTATTTTAAAAATGGAGCAATAATTTTCAAAGTTGTTTTATAGTTCACAGGGCTATTGGTGGGGTGAAAGCGCGGTCGATCATCTACACAAAAAGACCGGTGCGGACAAATCAGTTATTAGGAACTAGCTAAAAAAGCAGGCTATTTGGCAAATATATTTACCCGCACCAAATTACGTACAGAGACCTACAATGTTGCAATCAGAATCAGTCAAACCAAACGAAGCGCATCAAATGGATATCTTGTATTTACCCTAGGACCGTGTTAAAAGAAAAACGTTTAAATACGCTTTAACCGTAGTAGACGTGGGTTCGCGGTATAAATAAGCAGAACCGTTAAAAACGGCCGAGCAAGTGAGCGAAGCGAGCAAACAAATTTATAAAAGGTCGCCCTTGACTTGGCCCAAATTCATAATGGTTATGATTAATCATGGGGTAGAAATTCAAGTGGGCGATCCGGGTGTTCATAGGTTGCAGGGGATCGTGGAAAGGTTTAACCGCACTTTAGCCGAGCGTTTATTTGTTCATCAATACGCTCAAGAAATGTTAAACGTAGGAGTTCGTAACGTGGAATGGGTAGAACGCTTGCCCCAGGTCATAACATTGTTAACGAGGAAAAAACGCGTGTAATTGATGCCGTTCCTGCAGAAGCCGTCAAATTAGACCGAGTGAAACAAGCACCGAGTGCACCTGTTAAAAGCGCATCGCGTGAATTACCTCCAAGCGTGGTCGTTCGGTATTTATATTACCCGGGCGAGCAAGAGGGCGGCACCGTCAGAAGGGCGACAGATCCTGTCTGGTCAGTGGACGTTTATCAAGTGGAGAAGCGCACCAGTCAATTTAAACGAGTGAAAGGCAAGCGGATAAAAACGGGTCCCACTTAGTATTATCTGTTAAACGGGCCAAATAGGAGTTTCGTCAAAGAGGAACTTCAAGTCGTACCTGAGGATACCAAATTACCGCCCGAGTCTTAACTGCGCAAAAACCAAATTGAGGGCTTTTTCTTTGTCTTTAAAATTAGAGTTGTAAACCCAGTGATAAATAAACGATTCGCGTTGTGCTCGCTCCGCTCACTTAAGCTTAACAGATTGCTTAGCTCGCTCGAGGTCAGTTGCTTTAAATGCTCTAATTCTCGATTGACAATGCCCGTAAGCCAACGTATCAACCCCGTTTGGTAATATATAGCGCTTTGTGTCTAACGGCGAGAGACTAAACTTATTTTGCAACACGGTGTACATTTGATGTTTATCTGATCTAAATAATTGCTGTTTATTGAAGTGCTGCTTTTGTTCAAATAGGCAGTTTTTATACATCTCGTGGGTTAGGTTTTTTTGAGTTACTACTTTTGTTACCCCTTTCGCCTTCTTTAAATTTTGATCGGTAGTTAAGATCGAATACATTTCGGACGTATACAAACGACCTCTGAAATTGTTTGGCCGCCAAAGTCGTCTATCATTTTCCGGTGACTTTTTTATTTTTTGAATCGTAAAGTCGATGATCGGGCGGATAATTACTAAAGTCCAATAATGTGCGCTTTTTACTCAGGTAGCTGTTTAAATCGTCAGTTTGGACTGAACTAACAGAGAATCAGTGTCCGTGTAAAGTAAATTTACTTTTTCACCAAAATTTGATTTCAGTTCGCTGTAATAGAAATCGTACATTAAAGTTTTACATAGGTCAAGCACGCTTACTCCGCAATAGATCGGCTTATTTAGCTTGGTCTTTACGCGATACATTTCCACAAATGAAAGATCGCACTCTTTAAATGGTACCGTCGATTTGTAATTTGGTTTAAAAGTTATTTTTTTTATATTTCTCAGCGTCTTGTAAGTCCCTCAATAAATGACCGTCCATACAATATCGCACGTTTTCCATCGTCTTGTCAAAAACAGAATTATTCATTAATTTGAAGAAATCCTTCTCCAAATCAGATTTGGCCAATTTGCGTAACTCGGTATTTTTGTCGATGTAGCTTTTCATTCAAGGTCATTGTTTAAACGACATGACATGGTGTACCTCTTGTAACTGAAGGCCGAGTTCCAGGTACTTTTGCAACGTGCGATAGTGAACCACATATTTTTGTTTAGTGCTTAAAGTGGTCACGAGTTTGTCTACCGAGGTCACTTGCTCTCCGTTGCTATTAAATTTTGTTGGTAGCCTGAAAACCATTCATTGGGAATTGACATATTTTCAGGGGCGAGTGGGAAATCGTTGTGGAAATCGTGTAAGTGCTGCGGATAGTCTAAAGTCACTTCAAACATGTAACCACACGTGTCTTCGGCTCGTAACTTGGAAATAAACTCGAGAGTACATTTGTCTAAGTTTTCAACCCACTGAAACTCACCCGTGGGTAGATACTGACTCATGGCCCAACCGTATAAATTATTGGCGTCTAGGAAAATGATATCAGACTCCGGTTGATTTGGGTCGTAGTCAGGTAAACTCGTATTGTTCGCCTTTGCATATCGCTTTGCACCCTTACTAGAGATACCACCTCTTTTTGCCCTTTCAAAGAACAAGTGCTTATCAATGTCCGTCAGTAGTTCCAGTTGTATACTTGAATGTTTTAACAATGCATCGCAAGAGAGACCCGGTAATGTGTAATAGTTGGCCGGGTCAAGGCTGTAGTTCTGTGTACAGACTTTACGGAAGTTCTCAAATACAGCAGCTTGCAATAACACGTCCGTTTCCACGTATAGGTAGTGGTAGTCACCTAGGTTTTTACAACCAAAGGCTTGCCATACTTTTTGTGCTCTTAAATGTTCTTGCTCGGTCACGGTGGACTGCTTCAGAGAGCTATAAAAAGCGTCTACTGCTCGTCTCTTGGAACCGATCAAAGGAATCGATATATTTGTAAGGGTAAATTCCCTTTTCCAACATTAAATTTGTATTTTCTGAAAACCTTTCATGAAGCAAGTTAGAATCGTCGGGTGAACAGTTTTTAAACAACCGATCTAGCGAAGCCGCCAGATGAAAGGAGTCTAAGAACCTGAGTTGGCCAAATGAAAACGAGATGTAGTTTTCTGTGTTTTTCGCAATTAATTTTATTTCTTCCCCGTTGTACTCGTGAGCGCCCTGCATTATCAGATGAGCGTCATATTTCTCGAGATTGTGTAATATCACCGGAATGGACGTTTGATTCGGGACAACTTTTAACTTGAGATTACAACTGGCATGTGCTGGACCCGGTACTTTCCCGTCACGTGACAATGATCTCTTACCTTTCGAAATTTGTTGATGGGTTTTTCGCAAGTTAAACAAATCAACTCGGCACCTGTCTTTGATTCATTTGGAATTGGACACTGACACTGATATTCTTTTGTTTTTCCGATAAGCTTTTCACAGATCCAGCAGCGATTACAATTTTCGTAGATTTTTTGTAACTCTGGTGACCGGACCATCGGCTCTTTATTTTTAAACGTTTCGTCGATCTTGACTGCTTCCTCAGAAAGCGACTGTACAAATTTAACCGCCGCGTCAACACCCCTGTAAGTTTGATATAAAGTGACAATCCCGTCACATCTGACGACCGCGTATGAGTAGCCACGAGGTTTATTGGTTTGTGTTTTGACCGTGTTTGCATCTGTTGGCGGTAATTTTTCTAAAACCGACTCAAAATCAGCATAAATGACAAAAGGGGCGGCTTGTTTGTTTTTATAATTTGAGAATATTTTCGACTTTGGCGGGTAATTCGACTTAACAGGGAGCCGCATCTAACCCTTGACAATCTTCTTTATGCCTGCTGAACTTTTTTCTGTTTGAAAATGCGACATGCAGTTAAAGCACCAGTGTTTTTGGCCTTTGTGTTGATCGATATCGCCCGTCAACCGAGAAAAGTTTCTAATCCAGCAGTGGTGACTCTTTTCACCTTGGGTAAATTAACTAAATTTATAGGTTCAGACATTTTTTTGCTTTTATAAAGAATATAAAGGCCGTCTTTTTTGTCATAACCAAACACATTGATCGCTTGATTCGATACGCGGGATCTGAGATATGGGTGTTGGAAAGCTTATGTTCGTAAGATTTAGGCCATCTGCTTCTGTGTAAGTCGAGGTGCGCTCGTTATTTATTCTAAATTTCGGTTTTGTTTCTAACTGATTTTTGACGTAGTCTGAACATAACTTTAAAGCCACTCTCAGTGCCCGTCGGATACACTGTTGATCTTTGTTTTCCACATTTATAATCGCTTTTTTGTGCCCCAATTGCAAAGGTAATGGAATGTAAGTTGCACCCACCGGATTGTATTTATCCACGTTGATGTAAAAAGCTTTTAATTTATCAAACACCCAGCCAGAACCTTTTTGTGTATGAGCCTCCACGTCCTCGATTTCCCTCTGTTCAACGAGTGCCTCTTTCACGTCAGCTTTGGTTGCAACTGTTTTATTTTTGCTCGGAAAGGTGAATACGCCAAATTCAGTTTTTTTCAGGTTTTTCCAATCTAAACTGCACTTTTAGAGCCGTTTGCAATTTGTAAGAACCCACTTCCTTTAACTCCTCCAATGCTTTCTTCTCGATGAAAGTTTTGTAAAAATCAAAAAAGTGCACGAGGTCGTATTCAAAGAAATGGGGTATCAATTCCCAATTGCGGTAGTTACCTTTAAAGCGTCGGACGTTTCTAATGTCAACTTCCACAATTTCCTCGGGTTGAGTGTAAGCTTTAATCGCTTCAATAAAGTCTTGTTTAACATATCTGTCTAGTGTGCAAAAGGAATATTATATTTTTGAACCGTTTTCAACACCTGGCGATATGACTGACGCGGGAGGTACCTGAATTGTTTCTGGTCTGCCCGTATGGCTTCAATGAGCTCGGGTTTAGTGTCAAATGTACGCTTGGGTGCCGGTAATGGGATGTTATACTGCTTGACAAAATCTTCTAAAAACGCCTTCTTAAATCGATTAAAGGTCGATAGTAGAGGTGTGTGTTGTGGGTTGCTCATGTCTCTATTTATATATAGGTTTTGAAAATTTTTCTCATTTTTTCTATCGAATTGACTTGACATGTTTTTTATATATTGTTATTTTTATATATAGGCCATTTATTTAAGGCGGTTGTAAACATAGCCTATTTTGCTTTGAACAGAGCCGTAAGTAGAGGTCACGAGTTCAGGCCGAGCAAGTCGAGACTTGTAGCGAGGGGAAATTCCCTTTTTTGTTTGAGAGTGATTGTTTGTGCGGTCGGTGCATGTCACGAGTTGTTGACAAAAAAGTGCACCGGGGTCAAAAGGTCATGGTCAGTGAAGTGGAAATCCCCGGCGCGGATGGTGGGTGAAAGGGGAGGAAAGGGGAGGTGCGCTTGAACTTTCTATTTCCTACTACTAGTGAGGAGGCGAGTCCAAGCATGTACTTACAACACTTTGGCGGTACATCTTGTAGTTTGTCATTGCATTATCAAAGTACATGTACATGTTTTTAGGGGCCCTAGTGTGGAGGTGAGTCCTAACATATACTTACAACACTATGCCGTAGGTGGAAAGGCTTGCGGTAGCACCATGTGAAGGAATATCTCTTATGAGTATGCGTGGTTCTGAAAAGAACGGGGAGTATACTCAACGTTTCGGACTGCGTGCTCAGTCCTCTCCCTTTCATCAGCCACATGTGTGTGCTTATTGAACTTGAGAAAAATCCCCAGTACAATTACTCGGTATACCAGTGAATCCCTTTTTATAATGTAATATTTTGGCAAAGTACATGTATGGTTTGCATGACTGTATCTACATCTATCTGTATTTTTTTTGAAATATCGATATGGCAATGATTTTTCCCCCTCTTTCCTCCAACAGGTCAATAAGAGTGTCCCAACTACATGTACTGTCAGCTTTGAGGTTGGACCCATCTACGGAGAGTCCTCTGTCAGGGTCCGTTGTGGCTGTATGTTGTTGAATGGCTTGGACCTCAGAGAGGACTAATCTTATTGTCTGTAGAGTACCAAGGCTGGTGTTCCTTCCAATGGTAATGTCAAGGCCAGTAGAATTACACACTAGGATGTAAAGTGACACAAGCTTCACAACTGAAGCTGCTATCTCCAAGCCATCTGACCATGGTTGTTCTTCATCTCTGCTTCAAACACCACTGTCATCGACTCATCAGAGGCTCTGGTATGAGCACAGCATGGAAGACTGGCGCAGCAACCTTTCTTCACCGTGACATTCCTCTTTCCCTTATCTTCTTCATCATCTTGCTGATGTAGACTGTTGTAGAGGGTTCACCAAGGCTTGTACCTTGTGCTTTCCACTCATAGGGAAGTGTGTCTCATTTCAGCATCATCTTCATCTTAGCCAGACTTACAATCTCCCTTCTGCAGTCGCTTATCAAATTTTGGAAAGCATCTGGGTATACATGTAGAGATTTTTGTTTTATGCAGTCCCCTGCCTTTGGGAAATTGTGCAAAATGAGTGATTCCTGCACTTCATTTTACTTGTACAAAGTATATTTTATATTATCTGACAGTGACTTTAAAAGTATTGTTGATTTGAATTAACAGGTCTTCTCAAAGTTTTAGTTTTAAACTCTGTGCACTGTATGGTGACAGATATTACACCTCCAATGTTCACAGCTTATCACAAAGATGGGATTAGGTTGCCGACCTCAGACTTCGGCTGGTGTAAATCCTGCTTTCCATATGAAGATGTTAATGATGACCTTTGTTATTTTATAAATGGAACCAGAAGAACAGAGTCCCAGATGTTAACAGCCATTTCAGTAAGCCAGCATAGTCAAATCTTGAATGAAAAATTAATGTTTGGTACACTAGAATATTATGCATTTTACACAAAAAATGAATTGAATACACCACAATGTGAAGTTACTGGATGAAAGTTGTCCTGGTACAGTCACAGCAGGAGCATTACATGTCACAATGTTCCTCAATCGTTAGAGTATTTTTCAAGTGTTCAAGAAGTAGGGCCATATCAAATATTTTAAAAAGCTCTCAATTTAAGAGAATGCAATTCACAGTTGGAGTTGTAAAGCAGTGTCTGAAACTCTGAAAGGAACAGTTACGCTACTGTGCAAACGGAACGTGCAGCAAATTTGGTCAACTTAATTTGTCCAGCGTTAAAAATGAACATTTTGTACGACTTGGTGTGTATGTTAAATGGAAACATTTGTTAGGATTGTAACAAAACTACAGACAGATGTAGCTTTTAGCTGTACCATCAACAAAATTATTGCCAGCTTAACCTGCAACATATTCCTACTAGTAAGTGAGAAGATGAGTAGCTATTAATGTAGAGGACATTAAGGAAAAGCTTGTGTGGCTAAATTCACAAAATGAAAAAAAAAATGAATCTGTAACTCTCTAGCAAAACAGTTTGGGAAAGGACTGACTCTTTACTAGAGGTGTGAAATCATGTATTAGCACATAAAACCCAAGTTCTTATCTAAAACCAATCATTTTCAAGCTTGAACAAAGATTTACACCTGAATGGAACCACCTTTTGTTTATGTACATGTACAGGTAGATGTATTTGAAGTAGACTACCAATTTGTGATTAGAAAAGATGGAAAAGGTTGTAAAGTTCATCATCAATTGAGTTCTATTACAAATACATGTGAAACATGTATTTTATGTAAGTGACACATCAAGGTTGCAAAGGATGTTACATGTCAGTGCAGTAATATTTATAGCTGACTATTGCTATAGACTAATGCTAGTATTTTTTTCCCATTGTACACACACACTTACTGATTTATTGAATAACTGTTGTAGTTCAAGATAGGGTAGAATTGAAGTGGTTGAAACAAAAGTTGGAATTTGGAAGATGGAGTTTAGAGGATGGAATCCGGAACTTGAAATGGAATTCGGAAGTTGAGATGGAAGTCGGAAGGTTTTGCCGAAAATACCAAAATGTGTACACTATAAGCTAATGGAATTTGAAAGGTTTAGATTGAAATACAAAAGAGTAAACAACTAGTAATTAAGCCATAAGAAAAATAGTAAAGAGAAATTCTACTCACTACGCTGGGGGTGTTGCCTAACACAAATTTAGTTGGGTTATTTTATGAAGAACACATGGATGGATAAAGCACAGAAGTATCAGAGTAACTAATGGTGCATTGTGTCGAACTTGATGTCCGGCAACAGAATTGAGAAACTGTGGCAACTGTGGTTAGCATATGCAGGGACCTTGAAGGGGGAGAGGGGTTTAATACCCTAGGGGAACACTTGGTCAGCAAGAGTAAAGGAAGTTTGCTGTAAGTACTGCCACCCAGGCCAGAAACGAATGTGGAGCAGGAGGCAAAGTCATTACGGATCAGGACTAGGGCCAAGGGATCTACTAGACAACAAAAATTGTCAGTGTTCTAAAACTGCATGAAATTAAAGTAGATTAAATTTTCAACAAGATTTTAAGGATAATCAAATGGAACCCAAAAGATGAATATCAAATGATTAATACATGTATTATACACAATTTCTGCTACAATATGGTTCTTGAATAAAGTGCTTTTGTAAAAATGCAATGTTTCATTCTTTCCACCACTCGTTTTCTTGTAACTCACATAAATGTTATACGTACCCAGATGGTACCTATAATATTTCTGAACAAAAATAATGGTCAAATAAGCCACAAAAGTAAAGAACAGGAAGGTTTGAGAAATGTTTATAAATACCACAGATGGCCGTCAAGCAATAGCACATTAACCAAAACATTACAGTTCGGCAATTGAAATTCCCTACCAGACAACGGTCCAGGAAAAAACTCCACACCCCAAAAAATACAGGTAGCTGGAATATACCCACTGCAAATCACAAAACTTAAAGATTCACCTAGAAAGAATTCTAAAAAAAAAAATCAACATTACTCTCAAAAAACCCCATAAACTTATTCTCAACAATAGCTATTTTTCCTCTCAATGGTATTCCTCTCTAAATTGGTTACCAAGTAGTCAACAAGATTTGTTAGGTACAAAAATGCACACTGTTTGGGAAATATGATATTCAGAAATTGTAATTATGTAAAAAATGGGATTAACAGGGTGCTGCCATAACCATTTTGTGCCTGTAATCTGAAAATAAACTAGTTGCTTCCATGTCAGTGTCCTAAAATTTATTTTAATTAAACAACATGAAACGACGGGAAAAATTAAATTGAATGAAAATGGGATTTTACATGCTAATTTCTGCTGCCTGGCCGCCTCCTAATTTTGTTCAACGGACAGTGACCCATGGCGAAAGTCTATACATTTCAAATGGACAGGGACCCATGACAGAATACAATCCGACAATTTAACAACTTAATTGACGAGATCTTTCGCGTAACGCGTACCATGCCACAGCATGTGCCAGAAGCGCCACCTTGCGACGCCTACAGCCGCGGTATCACATAGTAAAGGGCCCCAGCGTGGAGGTCCCCGTTGTGGAGTCGGGGCCCAGTCGTGGAGGTACACAGACGGACCCTTTTGGAATGAAATAGTAGAATGTGGTCTGGTTCTTTGAATTTAACGTTTTCAAATAAATACACTACGTTGAGAATATGACTGAAATTGGGGACGTCTATTCACGGACGTAAGCTAAAAAAAAGCTGGACTTGCAACGCCTTGAGAAAAAGGAGCCAACCAGCGGCCATTTTACCGAGCCGAATACCAATGAGCCGTTGCCTCTATTGACTCTAGGGAGAACAAAGGCGGGCATTGCCGGCAAGCTTTGTATTCGGCTCAGTAAAATGGCTGCTAGTGGATTCAATGATCTCTATAAGCTGATTAAGGGCATTGCGAGTCCAGATTTTTTTTTATATAAGGCTGTTTTCCAATACTCAACTTTGTCTCCATCTGAGGCTTCGTGTAGGAAACCAATCCTCGATTGTCACTTGGGCCTGAAGCATTTAACTTAATTTGAAATACTGTAATGTTTGGCTCTTTTGCATCTTACTTGATGATTGGCGGCGCTATCAGACTTACTATTGCACTTACAACTTCAAAGTCGGGAAGTAAAAAACAGTTGAAGCCTGAGACGGAGCCCAATTCGAGTATTGGAAAACGGCCTAAAAAGTAAATTAAAACAAAAGTGGATTTTCACGAAAACTAATCGTTTCAACTAATTCGTTGAGTATGCAACATGTGAAATTCCCTTTTGAAATATTTCTCATACTGCCCAAAGGACCAATACTTGCTGGTATCGTTACGGGTATTTTGCAGCTGGCAAGAAGTCTGACGTTTGAAAAAAGTGTATTTTTCCAGACCCCCCAATAATCAGTGTTTACGCGAAACACGCCACCTGCACTTCTAAGACAGCCAAATACAGTTACTGCCGACTGTGCAGACTTGTAATTAATAATTCACGCGCGTGTAAACATGCATTAAACATGTCCGCGGCAACCAATCAGAAGCGCACATTACCTTAGGTCCGGGCGCTGGCGCGTGGTGGGTTGCCAGGACTTCTCAAGATGGAAGCTTGCTAACAAGAGCTCTGCGGAGTTATGGCGTATACTACGGTAGCGTATAATTATAGGACATGACTGAAAAAAATTGTGCCTGGTATTTCGCCCGGGCGGGTAACTATTAGCCGGGGCAGGTTGCTATTTCGCCCCGGCGGATTATTATCCCAGGAGACTGGGCGTATATAATCGCTCACTTTTTTGAGGGGGAGGGGGGAATGGGTCATCCCCAACGTTTTTGTATAAAGGAAAAACTTTTTCGTTCAAAATCAATTCAATTGCAAAGTTTCTCATGAAGTTTGCTTTGGGGGGGAGGACCACAGATTGGGGTTTGGGGAAAGGGCAAAATGCTTTTTTCCCACAAATGGCAGTCAATCTTTCTTTGGTCTGTCCCCCGCCCCAAAATAAGGCACGCTTTGGGTCTTCCAGACTTTTTAAGCAACTCATTACAGTCATTTTTCACTTTTTTTTTTTTTTTGAGAATCGGGCCTGCTGTTCTCGCGCATCACCCAGTGTTCATTTTCCCGAAGCAGCCTAAAAGTACACTTTTCCACGCGCACACTTTGCCCAAACTTCAAATGGCCATAGCAACATTTTCAGTTGAACTGAAAACGTACTGATCTATTGATTATTCGTATCGAGTATGATTGTCTTTACATGCATGCAGAGTTTCATTAAACTCGTGTATGGGATGGCCGAGTTCGGGCGGGGGTGGAATCCGCCCCCTTGGCTGCAAGGAAAAAGAACGGCTTTAAACATTGTCACAAAATGGTGGGAGGGGTGAATCTGTTCCCGTGTCCCTTAATTCCCCGCTTGAATACTGAATACGCCACTGCACTTTATCTAAGAGGGGAAAAGGGGTTTCCAGGAGGGTACATAGAACTAAACTACGAATCGATCATGAACGTCAGGGGGATGCAGTTGGTCCTCCCATTGTAAACTATCGAGGAAAACGGCTGAAGATGGGGAAAGGGACAAAAACAAACGAGAAAACAGGGAGGAAAAGCTTTGATTTTTAAAGCTAGGTATAGTGTTTTTTTATTTCCTATAATCTATTTTTTGTCATATCTTTCGTATTTTGTAATTATATTTTTATTATTCTTGTGGGAAGGCAAGAGCCCTCCCTCCTTGCGGCGCACATTTACCCATGCGTTACGATGCCAATTCAGTCTCGATTTGAAACTCTCTGTCTGTCACGAGTAAGTCCCCCTTTTTAGGATAAACAAAAGGCTCTTAAACAATATGTACATAGCTTGTTCTGATGCGTCAAAGACTTATCCAAGTAATAGATTCGTTCCGTCGCGGCCACCCAAAATAATGCAGATTTTACTCAGAAGAAATTGATACACGTAAAAGGAAAACATAAACATTAAATAAAGTGGGTTGATTTAATCCGGGATAGCCCCAAACATGTTTATTTTCCTGGGGACTCCACAAACTAAACAAGTTCATTACAAACTAACAAAAAACGAAAGCACCAAGTGTACATTTCATTGCCATTTAAGTTACCAATTACTGCATTAAAATTACCATATAAGTATTAAAAAAGATCCTGAAAGTCTAGAAACTTGATTCATATAAATTTAGTGAAATTGTCAATTCCAGTCCCTTTGAATATAAGTACTAACAATTTAAGGTGCTTTATATCCTTTTAAACAATTGGCTTCATTTTATGAAACTGCCTCCCTTCTTCAGATAAAAGTGTCCGTGATATAATGTGATAAACTAGCCTAAGTTAAACTCTCTCCATTTCTCCAAAAGAAAATTATTTGACCGGACTCGATCAGAGTAGAGGATTGATGCGCTTTTGTTCAGGTTTTATGGCTAAAATGTTTGATAGATTCATAAGGGTAATTTTCAGTGAGTTCTATTGACATTCCCATTAACTGAATCTGCGGGGGAAAGGTGATTAATTAGGAGAGTATCTCTGCCTTTGCTAAATGCAGGAGTGAGAGCGCACTTCATCAGTCACTTTGCATCTTCGACACAATGGCGCGCAAAAATGTCAGAACGGTCTATCTGAGTCAACCCCTCTTCAAAAGGAAATCATCCTGCATTCTGACACACAAATCTACGCCACTCCCCAGGTGGATCACTATTTCGCCCGGGCGAAATACTAATCCACCCGGGCGAAATACGAATAAAAATATCAGGCCCATTTTTTTCAGTTATGTCCTATATACGCTTCCGTAGTATACTGAGTTGCAAGTGTAAATCCGACGAACGACCGCTGATGGTTGGGGATCTACCTCAAGTGTGCCTGGTGCGATCGTCCAGTGTGGTGCTTGTTCTCAGTTGCGGGAGCTGCCGATTATATCAGATCTCATTAAAGATTGGGGGATTGTAAGACAGTCTCGTTTATTTAAGAAGTGTTGGATTGTAGGGTTAGGGAACCCGTGTGAACCAGTTAATTGGGGAATTAGCGAATTTTAGACTAGGAGGATTGCGTGCCGTTGTTCCATGCTTGTTGGTATACATAGCGACGGTTGGTTACAGTCCTGGTCTGAGAGCTTGCTTTCCTCGTTGAGGTTTACTGGGTGCAGGTTTCCGTTAATCGCCTTCTTAATCAACTTACCTGTATTAATTCATAATAACTTGAAGTGAGTGAGGCTATTTAAGTCATCTTGAACCTTGTTGCAGTTTGGGAACAGTGTTGCTTCGTAAGGCAGTAGAGATAATTGTTGTATAAGTCTACCCTAGGCCCATTGTGCTATATAATTACGAAGATTGTCTTTGTTTGTGTAGTCAAGACTTATCAGTTATAAGCCATCAGTAGATTATTTATTTAGACTTGAGGGTTACCCTGGTTACTGTGAGGGTTACCTGTTGACTTGAGGGTTACTTGGTCTTTGAGGGTTACCTGGTTACTGTGAGGGTTACCCTGATCACCGTGAGGGTTACCTGGTCATTGAGGGTTACCTGGTTATTGTGAGGGTTACCCTGATCACCGTGAGGGTTACCCTGATCACTGGGAGGGTTGCCCTGGTGTAGGCTGAGGATAGGTTTAACTGATCTCGTTCGTGGTGCAGTTGACCACGTAGGACTACCTACCTGTGAGGATCATTTTGTACATAATTAATTGCTTTTGTATATAAGGGATAACTGAAGCACTGACAATGAATAAATCAATCATATAATTGCCTTAGAAATCACTGGTCACCGTGAGATTTAGTTCAGTTCTGTATCACTTGAATTGACATTTATTGTTACCTTATATTGACATTGGAATCAGTTTACCTAACCACAGAGCAGTGGTAAACTTCCACCAAACGAACAGCCTCTGAGGCACCCCCCCTTGCGTTTGGACAGCCGCTCATTCTTGCGTAAGGTTAAATAAATCTATTTGTGGGGTTAGGCCAGGTCAATTCTATCTCCAATCAGGCCAGTCTGCTGGTCCGCCACAAAAGGTGTCAGTTGTCCCGCCACAATATACAACCAAACTCGGACCCAGCCCAAGGAGCGTGATTAACTTATTGCATTTTAAATTTAGTCCGCTTTATATTTTCGCATTTTGTAAATGACACTTTTCATCTCTTGTAGCTTTCGCAAAAGACTGTATTCCACCAAAATAATGGTTGTATTTATGCTCGCAAGGTCATTAATATTTTGTGATTCCACGGGGTTTTTACAATAAGACATGCTGTAATCAGGACGGATCATAGAAATATTTATATGAATCCCGAATTTGGGACTGATAGTTCCCAGTTCGGGGTATTTCTCTCACAAAACCCCCCGCATTCCGGGCCTCTTTTGGATAGAGGCGAGCGGGTACATTGATTCAGAGCTGGACGCATAGTTTTACAACTATTTGGGGGTTATCTTCGGGAAATGGCGAATAATTTAAAAAAAAATAAAATTGAAACGAAAAGTGATCCTCTGGCCATAATCTTGAATTTCCAGCGAAAAAAAAACTGAGGCCAACCTCTTCATGAGGTTAAAGAGTCAGCGCTATTTCGGTCTATGGGCACGTATTTGGTGTACTGCAACCATAAGCTCAGTAGGTCCGAGTTGACTCGAGTTGGGTCCGAGTTGGTTGTGGGTCCGAGTTGACATGGGTTCGAGTTGGAGTGGGTCCGAGTTGGTTTGGGTCTGAGTTGACCTGATCCCACATAGTGGTAGCCTGAAACACCAGCAGTCAAATTTCATTAATATGAGCACTTTTAATACAAGATTCTGCTTACAAGGAAATTTTAAGTCCCGAGCTGTTGTTTTTCTTTGTTTTCACTCCTGATAATACTGGGTTCCCGTTATAACAAGGTTATTTACCAAGTCCGAAGGAACTGTGATTGACAAAGTTCGACTGTATTTACAAACAGTAATTGTTTCTACCCTTTTCAAAATTGAGTAACATAAATAAAGGATAAAACAATGCACGGCAAGATATGCTGAATGGCAACAAATCACCAATCTGACAATTGCATTTTACTCATTTTTTAATGAAACTAAAATAAGCGGTCTGAGGAAATTCTAAAATGTATACGGCGAATGAAAGCCATTTATTGAAAACACGACCTATTTTGCAATTGTATTCCTTTCCTTGCTGAGTGCAGAGATGTCTGCAGGCGATTCACTGGACATGAATTTGCTGCTGAGACTTCCTATGCAGAAGTTTAGAGATTTGCGAACTTCCCCATACCTTTTAAATCATGGTATCGCAGTCTTTGGCAAGTGACAGGCAAATCTACAAGGAGTTGAGAGGTACGTACATGTTTCTATGAATTTGAGCTTCGAATTTGGCCAGAGTTCCAGCAGCCAGGTGCAAGGGTTACATAAGTGTCACAGTGTTTTGATTTACTGGAACAATTTTTACACTTTTATTTCTAAGCACGCCGCAGGCTATCTGACGATGTTGTTGTGGTAGGCTCTATCACCCTTCCGAAGACAGCATCGGCAGAACCTTCGTATGTTGCTTTATATGTCAAGGTGAAGGACATCTTGCCGTATCTCAGCGTTATGCTGGCCATCCATGAGGAGCATGGAAACATACAAACGGACAGTAATTTCAACAATGAAGTCTGGGTTAAAATGGGGGGGGGGGACAAGGAGGGGTTTCAACGAAGTTAGTTGCACAAGTTGTAAACATATCCAAACCAAATTCTGCAAAAACTACAGAAATGTTGGCTTTGTATGAAGCTGTTGACACATATTCAAAAATGGCTAAGATTTTTGGACCGTACCGAAAGCAGTTTAGTGATCAACAAACTGACACCTATGTAGAAGTTGGGGGGGGGATGTACGCATTTTTCTTATTTGGAGATTATGAATTCTCGACCAAATTGCTGGGTCACAATGGGCCAAATGCATTATATCCATGTTTGTGGCGTTATGTACAGAGGGATGAGCTGGTTAAACCTGCCAATGAAAGGGGCTTTAATCTACATGCACAATATATAAGTTGATTCTGCAACTGACGGTTGCTGGTATCACATAGATTGTGTAGGGCTGAGGGGGGTGGATTGTTCAGCAGAAGAATTTGTTTTCAAGTGCCCAAGGTGTCAACATTCAATGCAGCAGCAAGACGATGTCCTCCGGTGGCAAGGTGAATGTTATGCAATGCTGAAAGAGAACCGACAGAAAAGCAAAATGCTCTAAAGGAAGCAGAAAATGACTTGCAGAAAGTGTACACTGGCATTCAAAAAGTAATGGGAGGGAGAAAACGCCATTTAAATCACGTGTTAGATTCTGTTCTCAAGGTTAAAAAAATCAGGCTTATCACTCACAATGTTTTGTTGGAAACCATTGTCAATAATTTTGAAGAACGCTGACAAACTTTTGACTTGTTTAAATGGTTTACCAGATAGGGCACGATACATGAATTTATTTACAAAATGTCATCATATTTTTCCACGTACGACAGCAGAATTCCTTAGTCCTAAGCAGATCATCACCTTGAAGTATTCCTGCTTGGAACTTGGAGAGTGGTTTCCTCTCCCTTTCCCGAATCGCACCATTCCCATAAAGGGGTCTTACTAATTACCGTCAACACCCGATAGTAACGTCAACACACCGCCAACTCCTCCAACACACAAGTTTAATCGACAAAAGAGGCATAGAAGTGTAATTCTTGGACTGAGAGAGACTTTCCAGTAATTAGGGGTCACAAATTAATTTTCGAAATAGAGTTTTTTTCCACACGAAAAAAAAAAAAATCTCTAGCAGCGTAGCGGTTCGCCGCCATCTTGTCTGCTGCAGATGGTTTGTGCCTTGCTTGGATCATGTTGTGAGTTAGTATTTTGTAAATTTCAATCTTTTTTATTTGTGACTACGATCACTTCCTATTATGAAATCTGTACGTTTTGTGGATGACCCGACTGACTGTGCTATGTTTCTTTAACATATATTACCGCCCCTCCAACGTAATGGTACGGTCCCAGCTGCCCCAGAGGCAACATGACTGCTGATTTCGATTTCGGCAAAAATAAAACGGCAATTTTCCAGAGTTTAACTTGTTGATCTTTAGCCAAAATATCCTTTCGAACACTTTTTACTATTGAATTTTTTTTTACGTGTTTTGGAGGTGTTGACACTGTGTTGACGGTGTGTTGATGGTGTGTTGACGGTAATTAGTATGACCGACCACATTTCACATCCTCGTATATAGCTCATGTGCCTGAATGTGCATAAGCCTGGAGTACTCTTGGCATTCTTTCAGGGGAAAAAGGGGGAGGGAATGCTCAGAAAAAAAATCTGTATTCTTCACTAGTAAATTCTCAGCAAGGAATATTTAAATAGGCCTAAATGTCAGTGATGCAGCATGCTCCTACCAAATAATTCACTACTTTCATTGATGAAATCGTCTAAACAATGTGTAACTATCAAGGCCTGCAGCTGCAGGAATACTATTTTTCAATAATTTGATATGAAATAGACGTATTTTTTTAAAACATATACCTATAACTTTTCTGTCGATGTCATCAAGTTCAAGTTAAACTTTCAATAAATATAAAAACCAGAATATCATTCACATCAAATATGATCTTGTTTATTATGTTTACCTTCCGTTAATTAGTTATTTGGCCGCTAACCTTTTTGCAAGCTGTCAATGAGTTCCCTCACTTAAAATGATGTAATTGACCGTTCACCTTTTTACAATAGCTCAATTTGTGCAATAGAGGGCGCTATAAGCGAGGGTGGCTGTGTAATGAAGCAGGTCAAACATAGCTCCACAACGGAAAAAATAACATAAGTTACGTAGTTTGTCAAAATGTTTTTGTCGCTTTACAGATGTGAGTATTTTGTAGTTCTCCTAGTAACGGCATGAATGTGCAGTAATGTCATGGAGGCATAAGAACAAGAACATTCCTCTATCATGCCATATCAATGTACACATACAGTACAGTAGGCCTACATGTACATTGCACATACAACTTACAAGGCGGCATGTACTGCATGCAGGCTTGTACGCCAACGTGCTTATGACTGTTATGACTGCAGCCTACTTGTACATGTGCATTTATACAGAAGTGCATTAAGGGCCCCTTGAAAAAATATTGTGAGTTACCGTCTCGCTCCGGCGAACTACTAGTACTACATGTACATGTATCTTGCCCTAGTGAGTTTCTTTTTCGCCCTGGCGAGTTACTATCTCATCGTGTTGAGTTAAACTGTTTTTATCTTGGCGCAGCAAGTAAGAAGAGTTTGCCATGGCATCAAATCGATACCCTGCCATTGCAAATATTTCAATAGTTTCTTAAGTCCAATTCAGCGTGCCGTACAAATGTGTCTTAAGAGTGAAATGAAAATACACATTCAATAATTTAACTCGCCGCTGCAAGATAGTAACTCGCCGTGGCAAGGTACATGTAGTATCTTGGAAAAATATTTTTGCAAGGGGCTGTTATATGCTTCCGTACATTTATGATTTTGGCTAGGGTAAATAGAGTCACCTAACATGCCTAACAACTTTTATATGACTTTCCTCAGTGTTGCTGAACATGCTAAGCGTGTCTGGTTAAAAAACGTCAAATTCATTTTTGGTTGAACTATGCCCACAGGTTGTATTTTTCATAATATGCTGTACATACTTTTTCTCGACCTGCTTTGTCAGTTTTTTACAAAGTTCAGAGTCATGAAATTTTGTCTGAAATTAAAAAACAGTGGCATCCAAAAATTGGGCAAGAATTCAACTGGGTGAGTGTTCCCCAAAGTTACAAAGAGGCGCGCTTGAAGAAATACCAGAAAATCCCACAAAAACATTTAAGAAGTTGGAAAATTCGAATGAAGTATTATGACATGTACCTTTGCTTACATACATGTACCTAACCAGAAGTTTGTTAGAAAATGGTTTTGTAATTTTTGGTGCATTTTGAAAGAATTCATTTCGCACTTCTGAAACAATCAGCTTGAAGAAATATCAGAAAATCCCACAAAAACATTTAAGAAGTTGATAAATTCTAATAAAATATTATGACATGTACCTTTGCTTACATACCTAACCAGAAGAATACCAGGGTATTTGTATCACAGTATTTTTATCACAAATATTGGTATCAAAATGCAACTCCTTTAGAGCCTATACTACATGTATGTGCATAGCATAGACAGTGAGTGTTTGGGGGACAAAAGTTTCTTCTGTGACCACTCTTTGTTTGTTTCCATGCTGACATTGTCATAGTGAATTTGTGTCCAAGAGAGACACAGAATCATTATATAATTCAGGCCGAGTGTACTATTGGATTTCGTTTCTCATGAAAAATCCTCCAGAATCACACATCCCCGAAGAAAAAGAAAAATCCAGCAATACAGGCTATTCACAGTGCAGTGTGCCACCAAGAGTTCCTGCAGACAGGCCACTTTTCAAGTTCACGGTTGACTCCCTGCCATGATTAAGCGCACTTCATGTGTACATAATTAAAACTGCCTTAATAATTAAGGCAGTTTTCCACACACAGTGCAGTCAGAGAATAAGACTTCGTCCACTATTTGTCCCATAATGCACTGTCAAAAGGGCTCTCTCCTTGGTGGTGCACTGCATTGTGAATTGCCCATGTTAAAGAAGAGTTTGATTGGAAAATAGCATTCTTTTGGAATTTACAATGATACTGGTAGGCACTCGGTTCAAACTGTATGTTTTACCAATTGATTATTTTTCCCCAAAGAAGAAAAGTTTGCCAATATACAGTACATGTATTATTGAAAGATATACATGTACATGTATGTAATAATAGGATCCAGAAACCAGTTTTGAATCTACATGTAGGTTTACATATGTATGTACTCTACCAGTACACGTGTAGCACTACATTGAAGCGAACATTGTACTATTTTGGTGGCTTCCTACATGTACATGTGACCCGGATGAGTTTTTGGGTATCCAACTTATGTTTCTACACATTAATTCAGTGAAGTATTGTGAAATATTATTTACACTTTGAAATAAAGAATTTACAGTTTTAATATCGGTTTGATTTGCTCACCCCTCATTTCTCTTTTCTCTTTTTAACAGTGGCAAAAAGCAAGTAAGTATGTTTTTTTCAGAATGAAAGAATTAACTAGAAAAAAAAATTCTTGTCAATTTGTACCATAATTTGTTTTTCAAAGCTAAAATTTGTTTCACAAAAAAGGAGAAATGTGCACATTTTGTTTTGCAAAAAGGGTCAGCTTTGATGTAGAGTAATTGAAATGCAGTCACAGTTGGTTTTTAAGTCAGCACGGTCAGAGGGAACAATATTTGAAGCAATTGGTACTTGCTGTAATGGCTCTCTGTTGGAACTTCAACTGCAACCCCTTTATTTCATCTTCATTTACTTATTTATTGCACATAACAAGGAACATACTAGTAATGTTGAGGAGTTCAGCTGGAACAGGCGTGGAAAAAGTAGCCAAGCGAAATCGCCTCAAGGATAAGT
The DNA here is from genome assembly GCF_054643075.1 of Acanthaster planci. NCBI lineage: Eukaryota > Metazoa > Echinodermata > Asteroidea > Valvatida > Acanthasteridae > Acanthaster > Acanthaster planci. Next base: position 17,397,886 of record NC_141777.1, on the reverse strand, counting down.
TGGTTCTTCGCAGTTATGACCATATTGGTAAGACATTCACAGTTACATTGTGTTAATGCAGCCAAAGATGCTTAGAAATGGTTAAAAATTGTTTTGGGTTCTTCCTTCCCAATGCGTACTGGTATACATGTACATGTATTCTGTATACATTTGAGCAGTTGCCTCGCTATGTGGGATCTGCATACACCTATGCTCCGGGGGTTTGTTGCTTAATAGCTGATGTGGAAAAGCTGTTGCAAAAATGTGTTGAAAAATCATACATACATAGAGATAAGAATTCTAAGTGTGTATAATTCTCTGTAATAACTTTACAAGTCACAGAATCTAGTATCATCAATCAACCTGTCTACCTGTCCACCATAAACAAATAATTAAAAAAAACCTGAGGTTTGTAACATTTATCTTCTTATTACAACCTTGGAACAGGCTATTTGCTCATTGCACGCTGCTGCTAAAGGCATACAGAGCCTCAATCTGGCAGCTTGTAGAATCGCGTCATAATCGCGTTGATGCAGCTTTTCAAATTTGTCAAATTGCATTGCATAAGAACTGACACAGCAAGTGCAGAATTACAAGATTGAGGCTCTGCATGCCTATGGCCACAGTGTATAAAGAAGGAATTCTGTTTTTTCAAAAGTTGGGGCTGAGGGATTAAAAAAGAGTAATCATGCTTGTACTTTTGTGTAAATAAGTGGTTAACATATTTCCAAGAATTGATTGAAGGTTTTGGATTTTTCTCTGCAGTGAAGACCCATGTGTTGTTCATTGAACACAGGAAAATCAGGTCATTGTAACCCATAATGGCACTAGAAAGATGGTCTATGTGAAGACAAGGAAGTACTGGCATGTTCGTGATATTGTCCAGCATGTGATGAACAGCAAGGTGATGCAGGTCCAACTGTTGTCCAGACATTTTCCGAAGCACTCCGTTAGCGGGAGGCTTGGAGCCCAAGGAAGTAGTGTTTGCATGCCCAATTCTTCAGTGTGACAGTGTGTACTCTCACGCTGTGTACTAGGTCGTATGTCAACATGGTGTGACAAGAATTTTTTTATCCACATTCGACTTACATACATACACAATCCTTTTATTTTCTTCAGTCTTAAGGCAACCAAAATGGATAGAATTTCATGGATTTTGTTAGACCTCATGCTTGACCATCAAGACCAGTCCAGTGAAATAATAATAGTTGAGGCTGTTGATTAATTTAATAAATTTTGCATGTACTTATGATTTTCATGCACGAAATTGGTAAGGATTTAGTCATTTCGTTCCTGTCATTTGAGGATTGTAAACTGTGTATTGCCACTTTTTTCAGCAAATTGAGCTGCTGAAAAGTGAAAGACTATAGTATTTTTTGTTTTTAACTTCACACACATGAAATTACATTTTATTTACACTGGCTTGTAAAAGTTATGACTGTGATATTTTGATAAAGCTTAGTAACAGGGTCTACTTTAATAGAAGGCCTAATATGACTAAAAATAATTACAGCATTTCACAGCATTTAATACACGAAGATAGCAGATGTTTTTGTTATGAGTTGTTTTCCCCCAAACCATGTGTAAACAATATTTGTAAAAATGGAGTTGCAAAAATCATTTGTGTACATTAAAAATGCAAATTTTCCAGTGTGCACTAACCTAACATACCTAGTGTGGAATTGTGAACAAAAGATGTCCACACAATGCAGGAAAGGAAGACGTTCTGTGGGCTGACACATGTCCACAGGACTTTTACCCTTCTCCGAAAAAGCAGTTTTGCGGCATTTTTGGGGTAGGGGTCATCTGTCGTAAAGGGAAGGCGAGTAGTCAGGGAAACCTTTACAAAAAGCCAGCTGAAAGTGGTGTTCCTAGTTCAAGAAATACCAGAAACACACTCTTGGTCAGTAGGAATGGATTAAACTGTCTTGTATCTAGTGATCCCTATTGTTCGCCCTGAGTGGAAACCCCCTCCCCCTTCATTGGTTGAAAATATCCATTTTGGTTGCAAGTAGTACAGTGTAGTATGTACATGTATAATGCCAATCTTGGAGACTATTAGTGGTCCTTCACCTACCGGACCCTTTCCTGGGTACATACCCAACCCCTATAAACCTTTAAATCACTTTTAGTCTTTAAATCTCTTTAACGGTTTCCTCTGTAGACTGACGGGTCGAGGGTACATGTAGGGCGAGATTGTATACCTACTGTTGACTTTTTGAACCCGCTCAAGTTTAAAAATGTTGATCAAATGAAGGGTTTCTGTGGTCTCTTGCTTAATGAGAAAAATGACACTTATTGAAGAGACCCCCATAAATCAAACCAAATGGAAGACTCAACTCGATACTGAGTGTAAAAATTGCCACCAAGAAAAGCTGCTCACCAAGTTTAAAATTAAAGTTAAAACGGGTGAATACACGTCTTATTGTAAACGTTGCTTAGAAAAGCGACTTGAGTGGCTCGCAAGTTGTAAACACGGTTGATTGATACATCTGTGCAAAGAGTGTAGACCAATTTGCCCACATGGACAAATGAAAAGAAATTGCAATGATTGTCGTGCAAACCATAAAGATATAAAATGCAATGTAAGTTGTGTAAAGCCTGAACAAAATTAACCCCCGTTTCGCGTTGAAACGGTGTTAAATTGCTTTTAAAGTGAATAAAAATGTTATAATCTTATGTTGTGCTATATAAAAATAGTACAACCGTACCCAAATCATAAACAAACACAACGATTGCTTACAGATTAAAATGTGTATAGAAAATTATGATATCACTATTTCTAAAAAATGACGTTATAAGCGTAAAGACAACATCGATGCGATTTAACTAAACCAAAACAGCATAAAAATCTTAACAGCAAAAACAATTGTACGTGCCCTGTTATCAGTTCATGGGCCCTTTTATCGTCTCATCTATTGTTGCCCACCTTCTCACTATTTCATGTACATCTGGTAACTGAGAGAATGCACTGGGCCTCAAAGTATATCAAGAAGTTTCCAACGCTCGTAGTAGTTCTTTGAAGCTATGTCAGCCTACAATATGCACTCAAGTAAAGGCAAGAGTTCACGCTGGTGTATGTTTCAACTGTCTCTTACAAAATTGTAATTCTACGTAACTTGTCAAAACTCCATACACGTGATAAACACTAGTTAAACGTTTATAAAACTCCTTGTACAAAGGGTTACAAAGCTCTTAGTCTTACAGAGGCTTCCAAATTTTCCCTTCAATTCCTTTCAAGAAATTAACCTAGATGAAAGATGCAGAGGTTGAAAAAAACCTTTTTTCCTCCATTCCACTCGACTCATGAAAAAGCGAGCAATGGCCTGTGTTGATGTTGACACCCCGTCATTACAGCCTAAATGCTTATGAACAACAGAGGGCGCTACAATGCTTTCACGGGATTGATTTTGGCACTAAGGGTGTACCACTACAAATAAATTCCCATAGACAGCAGTGATAAATCCCCATACTTCACAAATATTTTAAAAATACAACTCTCACAGGTGTTCAGGCTGCACAGAAAAATGATGTTTCACATGTCTCCTTTCATTTTCCTTTCAATTTTTGGGGGGTTGACCAATGAATTTTTGAGAAATTTTCACCAGAAGCTGACCACCCCGAAAATGAAGAAAATGCCCCTGTCCAGAAAAGTAGCCATTTTGAAAAGCCATCACTCTGCAAAATGGCTCAAATACTGCCACTTTCGGACCCTATTGCATCCAAATTGCTCAGAATTGGAAGCCCCGAGTCTGGCCCAGAGGTTCAGTCTCATATTTCTTCAATTCCCCAGTTCCATGGCTCTCGGGACCCTCTAATATAGAATATTTTGAGTCTATAGCTTTTATTAATGAGCTCGGCAGACATATTTCTGGCCTAAATACGAGGGTGTCCTGGCCCCTTAATTGTACAAACTCCAGTGATACAATTACCCTCTTAGATACAATAAACAATATGGATAAAACACACTGAACACTTGTTTCCTTTCAACTATAACATGCAACTAACATGCAAAAGTCCTGAGCTTAACTTCAAAACAATGTGGTTCTGCAAGCTATGGTAAACTGCAAAAACTTTAGACACCTGTCTCATAAGATCCAAAGCTTATACATCATCCTGGTGATAACCCTTTTACCTATGAATAATTAAAGGCAAAGTTGAATAAACAAATTCGCATCTAACAACAAATTGGAGCTTGCATAGCACTTCACTAGTCAGACCTAATAGATACCTTTAGTTAGTACATATGCACCATACTTAAGGATTCTAATTGACATCATCTGCATGTCACATTATCAAAACGCACGTAATGCTGACTTCACATATTATAGTTACCAAATAGTCTTTCCACACTTCCGATTAAACTTCATAAGTATGAAACTGAGCTCAATGCTTGGTGCAATCAATCATGTTCATGCCAAAAAATTAACACATGTACTTGATCTACTTCAATGCAAGATACTTCAGTTTAAGTAGTTACATGTGCGGAGTGAGCATCCAAGTACCGAACACATTCAAGCTATAGCTGAGCATGTGCAATATCCACCAATCATCAAATGTACATGTACTATACACTCTGACTATATATCCATGAGAAAAAAGTACACTTGAAGGTCTCAAGATCTCGTAACAAACATTCAGTTCTTACGTGTGCTACAATTTGAAAAACTAACAATCCAACAAAATTAACCTGGTCCTGGAAATTACAGAGAATTACAGCAAATTCATACAAGCCCTTTTCATATTTACACAATGCATTCTAATTATTCCTTGAGAACCAAAGAAAAAACTGCTTAGGTGAAAACTGCAAATGACTGTAAATCCCAGATTCTGTTCATTCCAACAATTCATCAATACAAACTTCTTACAGATGCCCAAGTTCCCAACAAAAATTATGAATCAACTTATTTACACAATCAACATATAGTTCTCACAGCACATGAATGTCAAAGATTAACAATTTCACTGTGCATTGTAAATCCTATTGAAGTGGACCCAAAATCCAAATGCCTTAACAATCCACACATTCAGCTAGTGCATGCAGTTTTGTCAAGTTTAAACACCTGGCCACATAGATCTATGTTACTGAAATAGACTGGTTATCTAGACAATTTCGAGTCTACACTTCACACGTGTGATCAAGATGGGTCATTAAAAAACAATATTCTGAATCACATCAAAATGAAGCTTTAGCTCAGACTCATTTTCAGGCTGGGATACTTAAATACATATACATCAATCCTGTATCACATGTAGTAGTAGGAAATGGCCGATTCTGGACCACACGCCCTTTTCACCCCCTTTCACCCATCACACTCACCGGGGATTCCCACTCACCTTTTGACCCCGGCGCACTTTTCCTGTAAATAACTCGTGACTAGCGCCGGGGATTTCCACTTCACTGACCTTGAACTTTTGACCCCGGCTGTAAACAACTCGTGACTGGCACCGACCTGCACCTGCAATCACTCACAAACAAAAAGGGATTTCCCCTTGCTACAAGTCGAGACTTGCCCGTTATAAAAAACGAAAAAATAAATAAACAAACAATAATAAAAATACATAAAAATAAATAGTAGATAAAACTACAAACGTGAATTGTTATTTTTGCAAAGGCACGAGAAATTCGATTGAATTGGTAGATTCATACGATTGCTTTCGTTGTTTAAAATCTAAAGGTTTACGCAATTGCGCCGATTGTAAAGAATGTCGCAATTGTCGCCAATGTAACGATTGCGCTAGATGTAAGGACTGCTCTAACAGCGTAGATGGTGGTAGATGCATTAATTGTGTGGCTTGTTTTAATTCATACGACTGCAGAAATTCAAATGCCTTGGACAGTTGCGAGGATTGTTATGAGTGTGCTCATTGTATGAAATGTTTTGGTTGTATCTTTTGTACCTGCTGCGTGAATTGCGTCGAGTTGGAAGGAATGGATCACGAGGTGCGCGTTGACGGTAAGTATAAGAAGTTAAGACACACACGAGAGAACGAGTCACTGCCCGATTCATCGACTAAAATCGACGCGGACTTATATAAAGTTGGATTAATTATTAAATATGACACAGATGTCGAAATTTTACTTGAATAAAAATGATAAAAATTTTAAAAACATATATATAAATAGAACATGTCAATTCAAATATATATCGTCACAAATGACCACAAGCGTCTAAATGCCGGCAACCGTAACCCAAAAGTTACCTATGGTCCCTTTGACTCTGAAAATTTAGTCATCTTAAGACCAACAAAGTCTTTTTCTAAGATCGCCTATCACCACGAGGGGCAAAACAAACGACTGTTGATTAGACTCGAAGACCCTTGTTACGGAGTCAACCCAGTTTATAAATATGGTACTAAGGAACCTACCGGTCAAGATCAAATTTGTTATCAGATATCTCCCGAGACTGAGTCGTTGCTATTACGTGTAATTGACGAAGTTTATAATTATTTTGAAAACCTAACGGATAAGATGCTAGAAGATCTCCCCGCGAGTACGCGTAACTCTTTTAAGGTGTCACAAAAACTAGACGACCTACCCGACAGGATCAATTGCTTAGTTAAACCGGCTTTTACCGATAAAAGTAGGATGTATGTTAAGATCGACTATGATGCCTCTTTGTTGGATAAGTCATTTAAAGAAATCGACCGCGCTCTTTTTGCAAATAAGAAATGTCACGCAGTCTCTTTGATCTCTCCTAAAGATATTTATTTTGGTGCCCACGGTTCACTTTCTTGCGGAGCGAGCGTTAGATATCGAGTCACGTCGACTATGCTCACGGTTGAAGAAAAACCTTGCTTTTGGGAAGCGTTAGGGGATAATGAAGAGATGTAAGGAGAAACGAGTATTATCAAAATTTAACCTTAGTTATCTCAGGGTTAAATTTTTTTATCTTAAATAAATAAACACTTATATAAAATGACTGATGCGGAACTTTGTCACTTGCTGAATCTAAAGGAAGTACACATAGCGGGATCTCAAAAACAAAGTAAACCGATACCCGTTTGTAACCACCAAATACTCCAAATAGATGAAAGATACGCTTGTAAACACTGCGGTCTAACTTTTGGGTTTGATTCGTTAAATTCATATACCCCTGCAGACATGGGAGATCGATACTACAAACATCACGTTTGGAAAAAGCCACCACCACCAAAATCGAGAAAAACGTTGCAGAAGTACAACATTTGTTTTAAAAACGGCGAAGCTGGTGAAATAGAATATAAGTTAAACCAAGTTTTAAATGGTAAGATCTCCAGAGGTAAACCGTTGAAGGCTTTAATCGCGGTGTGTTATCAAGACACAACTGGGGAAACTGCATCTAAAGTGAAAGATCTATTTCAAGTTTTGGATAAGCACTGGGAAAACGCTATGGAGAAGTTTAAAAATAGTTTAATATAAAAATGGAGAAAGATATTGAGACACATACGTTTTACTTGACTGAAAATCCTCAAACGTTTGAATTAAAAAACGAGATTAACAACATTAAAGGCGATAAAGTAGTGCGAGTCAAAAACATTCAGTTTGAAGCTGAATATTCATACGTAACACAAGACACCGACATTCAATGGGATACAAATTTGGACAGAAACAAAAAAGAAGAAAAGAGACGACTCCCAAACTTATTTTGACGGGAATGAAAGAACCTATATATGCTTTGCTAGCTCCAAGTTTGGCTCAACCGTTGCCCGAGCCGCAAAGAGGAAGCATCGTGGTGTCTACCGGGTACTACGGAATCGATTGGTTTGATTTTATTTTAAACGCCATCCCTGGAGTATCTTTTAAGGTGCACTCGGAATCGAAAAGGGTGACCTTAACCATTACGGATCCCAATCTCAAATTGCGACTCAATAGAGAGGTGGCTAACTTGTTAAACTTGCCCTAAAACAAACTTTCACCTAACGTTATTTACATAGGTGAGTATAACTCAACTCCTACGTTTATTCACTGCCAACAATTGGAGCATTCCATCAATTTTTATAACGGAAAGTCTTCTAACCTGCTTGACGTTATCCCTTACGGCTCAACGAATAAAACACCTAAAAAGCTGATATCTCGCAACATCGACAAATTGACCTTTTCTTTGAGAAACGAGCGATATGAACTCCTGAACAACACCAGCAAAATTTTGATTGAATTAAATATCTATTAATAAAATGGAGAAAGATATTGAGACCTACACATTTCACTTGACTAAAAATCCGCAGACATTTAAACTTAAAAACAAGATCAAAAATGAAGAAGGGACCAAATGTATTTGTGTTAGAAATATTCAGCTTGAAAAAAAGTTTTTAAACATTATGAGGGAGACAGAGATCGAGTGGAAGTTGAGGGAGTTCTTACCTAACGAACCCGGTGATGATGGGTTAATTAATTTTGACTTTGTGCAAAAATATAGCGATATATATACAGGTAAAAGATATGAGATTGAAGAACCGACTTTGCGCTTACTAGATGTTTTTTGGGGATTTTATCATGTTACCGAAATTTTTTTTTAGAAACATACAAAAAAATACCTCAAATTGGGAATACAACATTAAACGAATAAAAATCTATAAATCACACATGTTATCTATAATACAAGCAATAAAACTCAAATTTGTTGATTTTTGTCTTTTTATTTTGGTGAAATACTTTATGTACTCGGAGTTTTTAATTACCCACTAAGAGAAGATCATATTTCTGACACTTTATTTCGTTTAGATTATATACATGCGGAAAAAGATTTGAAGTTAAAAATGGTTGATGAAGGTCATTATGACGGTTTTTTAAGACAAGTTATCTTCATTTCCCACATAATGTTGTTGAAATAGAAATAAATCGTGGTATCGCTTATACTTATCAAATAACACTAGCGTCCTTTTTTCAAGTCTTTAATGTAATTTTTTATAGATTAGACTACGGAAATTATCTCACAGATGGACCACCACCGTCAACCGAAGAAAACCAGGTGTTCATTTGGGATACTGTGACTTCTACCGTGAAACCCATTACTACGGACCAAGCGAGTCTTGAGTTTGGCCGACTTTACGCCAAGCAAGCGTTTGAGTCTGTAGTATGTTGAGGGGGCTCCGCGTAGAGCTGGGGTATCAATTGTCTCTTGACAGACGAACAGATGCCCTGAGACACGGCTGTCTGATTTTGATGATTCTGGCATTTATTCCAGCTCTCCCAAAATTTGAGTAGACTTCCAGTCAGTCACAGCAGGTACAGGTAATAAATGATGTGAAAGTGATGAGTGTCCCCCCTGATTCAAGAATTATCCCCTGGCAAACATATAGTGGTGAGTCTTCCCTCGTGACACTCAGGGCGCCATGTCGTTTTCCAGTGTTAGCAACACGTAACAACAACCCAACTCCCCAAAACGACAACTTTTTACGTACGTTCCAACGGAAGACCCCAATTCTATTGTTCTCCCTGACCTGAGGTCACACACCGTCTTCCCAGATACAAGGTCTATTTTTAGAACATACATACAGATACCAGGTACTCAATTTAGAACAACGGAGCGCCCTCTCGTGATATAAATACAATTTACCAACGAGTTCAATAGTCAAATGTGTACGTGCTTAATACTGGAACTTATTTGTTGCTGAAACCCTTCCGCTACAAGTCAGTAAGTGTCTCTAGATTGTCTGGTAGTAGTATTGCCCTTGAACCCGGGTACTACGGAATCGATTAGTTTGATTTTATTTTAAACGCCATTCTGGGTGTTATTTTTACAAAGTTTACAAAGAGTCTCAAATAGTTACCCTGATCCTTTTTGACCCTTTTTTTAAACTAAAAGTAAACAAACACGTGGGTCAATTGCTTGGCCTGCCCAAAGACGAACTACAAAGCCTAGTTGTACACAAAGGCAGCTATGACATTGATAGTATCAAATATCTGTTTATACACTGCGAGCAGCTCGACCCACATTATAATTTTTATGATGGGAAGTCTTCAACGATACTCGCTACCCGAGATACAGATTTATGTAATTTAGAGGTCAACCCCACCTGTAAAAGGCTTATAGATCGGAACATAGACGAACTCACCTTTTCTTTAAAAAACGACACGGGTAGGTTAGTAAGCGGTAAAGGAGATAGAATTTTGCTTGAGGTGAATATCGTTTAAAAAATCTTAATTATAAAAGGTGATATACCCGGATTTAAGTAAACACCCGGAGTTGACTTTAAACTCGGCTGAACAAGCGGAAACCAAAATATGCAGACTCGGGAAGATTGAAGAAATTAAATCTCAAATCCAAAGAGAACGCGACGCGAGGAAAATTAGTTATAAAAAGATTAAACGACTTTTAACCGCGCTCGGATACGTGGAGTACGGCTTGGAAGCCCTGGGCGCGTCTTCGGCAGCCGTCGGCATTCCCGCCATTTTGGGAGTCGTTACCGGGCCCGTCGGACCTATGATGGAAGGCATTGCTATCGGTGCGTTTGGCGCTTACGCGGTTCTAAAGTACGCCTCCCGTAGACTCACCCACAAAACTAAAAAACACGACCAAATTCGAATGTTGGCAGACGCTAAATTAAACACCATCGAGGAATACGTATCTCACGCGATTGAAGACGGTGACATATCCCAGGAAGAATTTGTCCTTATTTTATCCGAGCTGAAAAAGTTTAACGAGATGAAAAAAAAGATCAGATCGCGTACGTCTACAAAATTGGAAGCGAGCGAAGCGTGCACTAAAGAAGAATTCGAACGTCAAGTCAACGAAAAAGCAGAAGCGCTAGCCAACGAACGGGCGGCGTCTTTAAAAAAAGATCTTATGAAAAAACTTGGCGAGTAACTTTAACAAAGTCGGTTAAATACAAAGAGAAACCAGAATCTCCACCCACTTATCAAAACTTGGTCTTTCCAACGGCCCCTCCTTTTTAAAAGTCTTTTAAAATAAATGGGAGGCAATTTTAGTAGTCTAAATATTGTAGTCAACGAAGACAATTCCTTTACAGCCGAGTTTCCAAATTTAACGCACGCGTATAAATGACCGAAAGTAACCACGGACGAAGCGGTAAATCGCTGGTCTACCGAGTCGATATCGTTTTACCAAAATCAATTTAATTTCGCGGTCTATTGCGCGACGGCGGCCTGCGGTGTGGGCTTTGATCTGCTGTCTGACCCTAATCCATACGTCTCGGCTTTATTTAACTTTCACGTGTATTACACCGTATGAAAAATATTTTACGACTGCGTGATGCCCATTCCGAACGACGACGTATTTGACGCGTTACACAATAATTACGACCATCGGAAGTTTACGGACACGTGTCTTTTATAATACGGAGTAGACCCGACTTACATGGGATTTGGATGGGAAAGCTTCGGTCACGCGAGTACCTACACGGTCACCTGGATTTCACAGTCGGACGCGGTTACTTTGGCCTGGTGGGATTTCGTTCCTAAAAAGTCTCGGTTGACGGACGTGGGAATCACCAAGGTAAACGAATCAATTCGAGCTTACGTCTACGCGTTACTCGGGGCACAGGCACAGACCAAGACCAGCGTTTTGGCCACCGGCACCGGATTCGACGCGCAACGGCAATTTATTACGATCGTGGAATCTTTAATTAATTCGGACCCCGATCTCGAACAGTCGATCGACCAATTTCAAGATTCGCTACAATACGCAAAAACGCCTTTAAACTTCGTTGTTGCCCCGGGTTTGTACCTGGTGCCCTCGGTCATGGACTTACGCATCGGCACGTTTGAGGGTTATAACAATAATTTACAAGTCGCGACTGCGGATATGAAGACTGGATACGTACCGAGTTTAAATAGCGAAGCTGATTTTAATGAAGAGGAATTACCGAGGCCAATTGTAAAGCCAATTGTAAAGCCAGTTTTAAGCAAACCCTTAGACGCGCACAACGAAGAAAAACTGTCATTAACCGTTGGAGCCGTTGCCGTGGGTGTCATCGGTTTTACGTTATACAAGGTTTTCACATAAAATTTCAACTTAAACGAGCGAAGCGAGCAACGAGCGAAGCGAGTATTACTGAAACGAGCCGAATCTTGAATTAAGGCGTAAAAAAATCTCACCCCAAATTTGAGGTGAGATTTAATTTTTTTGTCCTTTTTACCCTTTTTGGCACGTACGTCAAAATCAAAACACCCAAGCCTACAAACAAAGTCCACACGTGCTCTGCCACCCACCCGACCGCTTTACTCGCCGCGTTAAAAATCCAACTCAAAACGCAACCGATGACCTCGGGGCAAAGCGCCTAAAGCTTTCAACCCGTGTTTCTTCAACACGTTTGCCAGGTTCCACAGTTGACGTTTGATCCAATCGGTAATTCCACCTTTGGAAGGAGGTGTCGGTTCAGGCGTTACACTAGGAGTTCCAACAGCTCTGACGCTAGCCACGATACTACTAACGATGGTACTCACGGCTAAACTAAAAGCCGTTAAAATACTTACGATCGTGACGCTTTGTTCTCTAAATATCGTTCGAATCTTATCACCCAGGGTGTCATCCGAATGTAAAGCGTAATTAATTAAATCTGTAACTCGCGATATTTGGCTTTTGAGTTGACCGTTTAATATGTCTCTTTGAGCTTGAAGTCCTTCGAGTTGATCTTGCAAGTCACGTAAACGACCCGAATCTTCAGAAGTCTCGAGACTACTTATTTCTTCTTGAATTTCTGTAATTTTAGCTTCGTTTAATCGTATCTGTCCTCTAATCGTTCGCAATTGTTTGTCTAATCCTAAGAGCTCTCTATAGTTTAATCCTTCTGTTTGAACGTTTGTATCTTGGGTGAGCTCTTCCACGATGTCACTGACTTGGTCTGATATTTGGGGAAGCTCTTCCATTTGAATGCTCTCTGGTTTAATGGATTTTAACTTTGATTCAGCTCTTTGCACCGATCTTCCATAATTGCCAAATCCCAATTTGAATCTAATTAAATCTTGCGCTGACATGGTGTCTTCACCCCCTCCGGTGTATCCAGCAGCTTTGGCGTTTTTGATGATTGTGTCAAGATCGACAACTACATCTGGGTTTCTTTTGTCGGTTAATAGCACATCACCGTATTCGCCTTCACGTTTGTAAAATAAACCTTTGCCTTTGCGGTAATCAAACCTTTCATAGTGAGGTACTGATGGTACATCTTTTCTTCCGGCGAGTTTAGAATATCGGTAAAAGTCTTTACAATTGGATTAGTTATTAATGCCGCTCTCCCTCTTTCTAATGTATTACCGGATGATGTTGCTGGTCTTGAGTTTATGGTCAATTTTGGTTCAATCGGTTTTGTTTCTACTCTTAGTTCATGTAATGAAGTGTTAGTATCGTCCCATCCAGGTTCATTTGTACCTTCTATAAAGGACGTTTCTTGTCGATCATTCTCAACAAAATCTTGGTCGCGCTCGCTTTGCTCGCTTTCTTGATTTTCTAACATGGATATTCCTCCAGATCGAATCCACCTTCTGCCATTTTACTTTAACTTTAAAATAAGAAAACTTAACTGCTACTCATATGAAAACTCGCGGGCAAGATACCCTGCGCTACCAACCAACCCTGGGTAGCCAATGCACCGCTAGACAACGCGGTCAATTTCAAGGCGTCTTCGGCAGACAACTTATTGAAATCCGGCGGTTTGACTTTGAACAGCTTGCTCGATAGCATGGCGTAACCTAGCAATAGTACCGAAACGACCGCACCGTGGTAAACCGTATTTGAAATTCCGTTTACGTCGATTGATTTAGCGATACTCATATTTAATAATAAGGAATCTTAAATTTATTCCATGTCTAAAATCTGTTCTTCAATTTTATTCTCTTGGCTCGAGTTTGCTTTGTTTCGCTCGCTTTTTGGTTGAACTAATTGGTTCTTGTTCGTTTCGGCTTTCAACTTGTTTTTCCAAATTAAATAGAAAAGAACCCCAGAGATAGCCAATCCACCAAATATCAAGTTTCTGTTCTCTGTAACCGTTTGATAAATTTTATTTTGGTTCATCTCTTCGCTGTTTGCTTCGCTCGCTTCGCTCGCTTCGCTTTGTTTCATCTTGGCGAGCTGCTGCTTCATGTTTTTGTTATGCTCGGCTAATTTCTTACTTTGTTCTACACGCTTCGGATTTTTAACGTTTACTTTATTTTTAGTTACCGTCTGAGGTCTCGCTTCGCTCGTCTTTACCGGAGTGTTCGCTGGTGTCGGGTTCGCTTCGTTTGTTGACATCCTCTTTTAATATAACAGAGCTTTTGTTGAATTCTAGATGCTTAGTGGTAATCAACGCGGCTGTAAGTGGTGACAAGTATACACCGTACTTATAACAAACTTCAGTGAGTAGGTGTCCCATCGTTTGACTGATAATCGGGTCGTTGCTTAGGTCTTTGGTCAGCGCTTCTTCGGACGTTAAGTTGACGTTGAACCGAGTAGATCGATCGGAGTAGCTATACCGAGTAAGCGAGAGTAGAGGCTCAAAATAGCGTTACCTAGAGTTTTAACGATCTCTTTGCCAAATTTAACTTCGTACAAATTAAAAAGCTTCTCTTGGTCTTTGGGTGACAGAGCTTCAATTTCTTTGATCGAGTATTCTTTACCTAGGTACTTCTTACTTTCACCTGACGCAACTATCGAGCAGAGTCTGTCTTTGTGGTTGGTTTCAGTTGGGTCGCTGCTCGCTCCGCTTCGCTCGGTGAGAATGCTTTAAATTTGTTGTAGGTGTGCTTTAGGCGTAGGTACTCAACTGTGTAGTAAGTTAAGTTAGCTGCTATAACTAGCTGAGCAACTAGCTGTACGTATTGTAGCACAGTTATCATTTGTTATAACTAAAATAAAATTAATTATAACCAGGCTGACATAGCCCAGTTATAACAAAAAGTAAGTAATTAGTAACTAGTTAAAAGCTTTCTTCCAATAAGCTCCGCTCGCTTATATAGTTAATGAACGAAATAGCTAACCGGCGGTTCTGTATTTAAAATTAGCTTGCTAAATTTCACGTCTCGTAAATACCTTTTAATTTCCTCTCGTTTTTTGTCGGAAACTACGTTGTTTTCGTCGAGACATTGGTCAAAGGACGATCTATCTTGGAATATCGCGGTCCAAGCCGTATTCTCTCGAAAGTCTTTTAGCACCGAATTGTACTTTTGCGTAAGTAGCCAGCACGAATGGTTGTAATGTCGGCCCGAGAACGCCATCTTACTGAGAGCGCAAGTGTTACTCGCCTTGGACCTCTTTCGGTACTTAATAAATTGATCGGCCGCGCAGTCGTCGATAATAAACAACGTGTTCACCCCGTCGAATATTTTTTGATAAAGCTCGATTGCTTCGTTTAATTCTAGTCTTTCCCGATCTAAATTACACAAGTAAACATTTTCGTCGCTGTATATCCACAGCCGTTCTAAATAAGTTTTATTCTTAAAAAGCGTCGGACATATAATTACGATAGCTTCAAGTGCGAATTTATATTCAGTCTCTAAAAGATTTAAAATCCAGTTGGTTTTCCCGCTGCCCGTCTTACCCACGATTAAGGCACAGTGCGGATTCTTAAACATCTCGTTCATTTAATTTTGATAAACCAAACTCTTAAAGTTTCCGTCTTCCACCGTGAGTTGAGAATCCATCACCAAAAAACACGTATATCGTCAGCGCCCCCGCTGTTTTGGCCGTTCGTTCCATCTGCATAGAAATGTCTCCACCCCCGCCGAGAGGCCTACCCGATCCGTGAGCAGAATTGTCGTCAGAACTGCGGAAGTCGAGCCACAAACCATATTTGTCTTTCAAATATTCGGCCATATCTACTCCGGTTAAGTTTAAATCTTTGGCCACCGCTCTCGCTGACTCGTTATCCGATATATCAATATGTTGATATTCAAACAAACCCTGCGAATAAAGTTGATTCGGTTTACCTTCGACCGCGACGACCGTTTTAGTGATATGCGGATTATAAAATCTCTGGGGATATTTGATTGTCGGGTCTCTAAACAGGATCAAAATTCCTTTCAAGCTCTTGATCGTCTGGTCGATGCTGATGTTCCATAGCGTGTCACTCTTGTTTACGACCTGTTTTTTCCAGGAATGCACTCGGTCAAATAGGTAATACATCGTTTTTTTGTTTTTCAAGGTTTGGGCCAAGTCTCGATTAGTAACAACTTCGTATTCCAAGGTCAGGTCTGAAATGGAGTATTCAGCCGCGGTATCTGACGAGTTGACCACTTTGTCGTGCCCGTTAAAAGTTAGTTGGTACGTCAGAGGCTCTTTAAACCACGAAGGATAAAACAGAGCGTGATCCGTCAACATCGGCGTGTCCAGCGAAATCGCATACCTGTTTTTAAAAGCATCGACAATCGCTTTATCTTTGCCGTTGTTTGCGGCTTCGCTTTTATCACCAGCACCGAGACGTATCTTGGCCACGTTTTCTTTCTCTAGTCCAAAGTACGCCATGTTTTTAGTCTGCGACAACGGCAACCAACTGTCCTTGAAATTGTGAAATACGTCTGCATCCCGGTAACTTACGATCTTGTTTCCCTGTAGACTCACGTTTATTTCCGAAACCAGGTTTTGCGCCACGTTGTTATAAACTGTCCTGTTGTCGTCCGAGGCGCCGTCTAGATCCAGTTTAAAAGCCAACTTTGCCGTGCCGGGTACCATGACTTCGTCCGTGCCTAGTGCTGGAATTTTTTACGTTTAACGTGTGACCTGCGGCTATGGTGCTCAGGTTGTGCGTAGTGGTTACCTCCCTCCTTTCGCCTTTGATCGCGCGAGGAACTTTAAGTCTGCGACTCGGGTTTAGCTTTTTGGTGTATTGTTGCGACATATTTACTTTTAATATATAGTAGTTTTATTAATACTATTCTTATTTACGATTCTTATTTTATCATTTTAAAAAGAAAAGAAAACACGACTAACGTTAAACCCGCTGCAAAAAACAGATCCTCGTATTTTTCACTTTGGGACTCTGAAACCATATCACCGACATGATCTATATCGGTGCGCATGTCGCCAAACATCTGCTCGATGTTGCTTAGGTCTGCTTGAATCTCCGACAATTGATCTTTATTTTCGGTAACACTCGCTTCGCTCGTTGCTCGCTTCGCTTCGCTCGTTCATTTAATTTAATTTAACCTTATTTTAAAAATGGCTAGTGCTTTGATGATGGTGGGAGGAGCGATAGTAAACGCCTTGGCATTCACGGGCTCAAATTTTTTATTTAGCAGTTTATCAAAAAGTAAAGTCGACGAAGAACGAAAGCGGCACGACCTCGCGTTGGAGCAATTAGATCAAGCGAAACAAGAGTGGGAACAAAACCGCGTACACATGTTTTTAAACGAACGAATGCGACAAGAACGCACGAGTCAGCAGACATTTGTAAACGTAGACGAAGCCCTACGGGCTTATTCGGAATTGACCGGTAAGAGTATCACGCCGTTACCGCCAGAGCCTAACTTGTCCGATTTTTACGAGCCTTCCGAAGATCAAAAAATTTGCGAGTTTGTTTGGATTATATCCGGGACGGCCTTGGTGGGGTTGGTAGCTTATCGATTTGCGTAACTTATTTTAGAATGGACCAAACTTTTAAAAAACTATTTTACAGCCCGCAGGGTTACTGGCGAGGAGAAAGCGCGGTCGATCATCTACACGAAAAGACCGGTGCTGACAAATCAGTTATCAGAAACTGGCTAAAAAAGCAGGCCGTTTGGCAAATATATTTACCCGCACCACATTATGTACCCAGACCTACAATGTTGCAATCAGAATCGGTCGAACCTAATTACGCGCATCAAATGGACGTTTTGTATTTACCCTGGGACCGCGTTAAAAGAAAAACGTTTAAGTACGCTTTGACCGTGGTAAACGTGGGTTCTTGGTATAAAGAAGCCGAGCCTTTGACCAGTAAAACCGCCGAGCAAGTGAGTGAAGCGACCAAGAAAATTTACGAGCAATCACCTCTAACCTGGCCCAAATTCGTAATGGTAGACTTGGGATCTGAATTCAAAGGCGAGTTTAAAAAGTTAATGGCAAAACAAGGGGTAGAAATTCAAGTGGGTGAACCTGGGGTACACAGATCTCAAGGAATCGTGGAAAGGTTTAACCGCACCTTAGCCGAGCGTTTATTCGGCCACCAATACGCTCAAGAAATGATAAACGTGGGTGAGCGAAACGTGGAATGGGTAGAACGTTTGCCTCAAGTTATAAAATCGTTAAACGAAGAAAAAACACAGTTAATAGATGCCGTTCCTGCAGAAGCCGTCAAATTACCGAGCGGAGTGAAACAAAAACCGAGTGCACCTGTAAGAACTACCCAAAGAGAACTTCCTCCAGACGTGGTTGTTAGGTACCTCTATCACCCGGGCGAGCAAGAGGGCGGCACCGTCAGAAGGGCAAAAGGTCCGATCTGGTCAGTGGACGTCTACCAAATTGAAAAGCGCACGAGTCAATTTAAACGAGTGAAAGGCAAGAGGGTCAAAACGGGTCCAACTTTGTACTATTTATTAAACGGACCAAATAGGAGTTTCGTCAAAGAGGAACTTCAGGTAGTACCCGAAGACACCGAATTACCGAATTAGCTTATGTCCTTATGCCCGTAAGCTAATGTGTCGATTCCATTTGATAATATGTAGCGCTTTGTATCTAAAGGTGATAGACTAAGTTTGTTTTGCGACAGAGTAATCATCTGATGTTTGTCCGATCTAAATAATTGCTGTTTATTGAAATAAGAAACCCGGTCAAATAGGCAGCTTTTATACATCTCACGGGTTAACCGTTTCTCGGTTACTACTTTGGAAACCCCTTTCGCCTTCTTTAAAGAAAAGTACTCGCTTCGCTCGTTGCTCGCTGCCGCTCGCTTTTGATCGACCGTCAGAATCGAAAACATTTTTGGTCTGATGCAAACGGCTTCTAAAATTGTTTTGCCGCCAAATTCGTCTTTCATTTTACCGATGACTTTTTTATTTTTGGTGCTGTAAAGTCGATGATCGGGCGGGTAATTACTAAAGTCAAATAAATTGCGCTTTTCGTTTAGGTAGTCGACCAAGGAATACTCGCTTCGCTCGATTTGAACTAATAGAGAATCAGTGTCCGTGTAAAGTAAGCGTACCCCCTCACCAAAATTGGCTTTTAGTTCGTTGTAATAAAAATCGTACATCAACGTTTTTGAGATATCCAGAATACTTACACCGCAATAGATTGGCTTATTTAATTTTGTTTTGGTTCGGTACATCTCCACAAACGAAAGCTCACACTCCTCAAATGGTACCGTCGATTTGTAATTTGGTTTATAAGTTAATTTTCTGTACTTATCGGAATCCTGTACATCCCTCAATAAATGACCGTCAATTCAATATCTGACATTTTCCATCGTCTTGCCAAAGACCGAGTGTTCATCAATTTGAAAAAGTCTTTCTCAAAATCAGACTTGGCCAATTTGCGCAATTTTGTGTTTTTGTCAATATAGCTTTTCATCCACGGCTTTTGACGAAATTTTAATACTCGGTGAACTTCTTTGATCCACAACCCGAGTTTGAGATATTTTTGCAATGTACGATAATGGCACACATATTTTCGTTTGGTGTCCAAAGTAGAACGAGTTTGTCTACCGAGCTCACTTCGCTCACTTCGCCATTACCAATTAAATCCTGTTGATAGCTCGAAAACCATTCATTCGGGACCGACATATTTTCGGGTGCAAGTGGAAAGTCATTATGTTTGTCATGGTGACGTTCCGGGTAATCCATAGTAATCTCAAACATGTAACCGTAGTCGTCAGTTAGTCGCAACTCTTGGATGTAATAGTAAGTAAATTTTTCTAAGTCTGTTTCCCAGGTAAATTCCCCTACAGGCAGATATTTGCTCATCGCCCAGCTGTATAAATTATTTGCGTCTAGGTACATGATCTGTGACTCTGGCTTATTGGGGTCGTAGTCAGGTAGTTCTGGATTATTGGCCTTTGCATATCGTTTGGCTCCCACACTCGAAATCCCACCTCTTTTTGCCCTTTCAAAGAACAAGTGCTTATCAATGTCTGTCAGTAGTTCCAATTGTATACCCGAATGCTTTAAGAGTGCATCCCACGACAGGCCCGGTGACGTATAATAGTTGGCTGGGTCAAGGCCGTAGTGTTGTTTACAGACTTTACGAAAGTTCTCAAAAACAGCCGCTAGCAATAACACGTCCGTTTCCACGTATAGGTCGTGGTAGTCTCCCAGGTTTTTACAGCCAAAGGCTTGCCATACTGTCTCTGCACGAGCGTATTCTTGCTCGGTTATTCCTCCCTGCTCCAGAGAGCTATAGAAAGCGTCTATAGGCGGGAGTTTTCTCTCTTGGAACCGATTGAATGAGTCTATATACTCATAGGGGTAAATTCCCTTTTCCAACAATAAGTGACTGTTATTTGGAAACCTTTTGCAAAGTAAGTTAAAATCATCGGGTGAACAATTTTTAACCAACCGATCTAGCGAAGCTGCCATGAAATGAAATGAGTCTAAAAATCTGAGTTGGCCAAAAGAAAACGAAATGTAATTTTCAGTATTTTTAGCGATCAACTTAATTGATTTCCCGTAAAATTTGCGGGCGCCTTGCATGATTAAATTTGCGTCGTATTTTTCTAAATTATGTAAAATCACCGGAATGGGTGTTTGATCGACCACTTTTCTTAACTTGAGATTACAACTGGCGTGCGCTGGACCTCAGTACTTCCCTGTCACGTGACAATGATCGCGAACCTGTCTAAAATTATTGATGGGCTTTTTGCAATCTAAACATACCCATTCTCTGAACCCAGCTTCATTTTCATGACAGAAATCAATTTTGTCAGATTTTGTTTTTGGTTCATTTGGAATATCACATTGGCACTCGCTTCCCTCGTTGTTCGCTTTCGCCCGATCTATCAACTTTTCGAAGATCCAACATCTATTAAATTTTTCGTAGATTTTTTGTAACTTGGGTGACCAGATCAACTTTGCTTTATTTTTAAACGTTTCGTTGATATTCTCTGCTTCCTGAGAAAGTGACCCTGCAAAATTAACAGCTGCGTCTTGACCTCTGTAAGTCTTTTGGCTGGTACAAACTCCATCGCATCTGACGACCGCGTATGAGTAGCCACAAGGCTTGTGAATCTGTGTTTTGAGAGTGTTTGTATCGGTCGGCGGTAATTTTTCTAAAACAGACTCAAAATCGGCATAAATGACAAAAGGAGCATCTTGTTTGTTTTTATAATTTTTAAACTTGAGTATATTTTCGCCTTTGACCGGCAACTCGACCGTACATGTGGGAACGTTTAATCCTTGACAATCTTCTTTGTGTCTGGTTAACTTTTGTTCCGTTTGGAAATGCAACATGCAATTAAAACACCAGTGTTTCTTATGCTCGTGATGATCGATATCACTCGTCAACCGAGAAAAGTTTTTAATCCAACAGTAGTGATTCTCTTCATCTCTGGTAAAATAAAGTAAATTGATCGGTTCTTCTGGGCGCTTGCTTTTGTAAAGAATGTAAAGACCGTCTTTTTTGGTGTAACCAAACACATTAATCGCCAACTTATTTTGCGATTCGATACGTGGGATCTGAGATATGGGTGTTGGAAAGCTTATGTTTGTAAAATTTTAACCATCTGACGCCTTCGGCATGTAAGTTGAAGGCCGCTCGTCATGTATTTTATATTTTGGATTTGTTTCCAACTGTCTTTTGACGTCGTCTGAATATAACTTTAAAGATGCCCGCAACGCCCATCGGATACATTCTTGATCTTTATTTTTGACGTTTATGATTGCTTTTTTGTCTAACAGTTCCTTAGGCAACGGAATGTAAGAAGAACCCACTGGATTATATTTAACCACGTTGATGTAAAAAGCGACAACTTTGTCAAAGATCCAACCCGAGCCTTTTTGCGTATGAGCCTCCACCTCTTTTATTTGTTTTTCCTCTGTTCAGTGAGTGCGTTTTTAACATCGGCTTTATTTGCAACGGCATCGTTGTCGCTCAGAAAGGGGAATACGCCAAATTCAGTTTTTTCAGGTTTTTCCAATCTAAACTGAACTTTCAGAGCCGTTTGCAATTTGTACGAACCAATTTCTTTTAGTTCTTCCAAAGCTTTTTTCTCGATGAAAGTTTTGTAAAAATCAAAAAAGTGTATTAGGTCGTATTCAAAGAAATGGGGTATCAATTCCCAATTGCGAAAATTACCCTGAAAGCGCCTTACGTTTCTAATGTTGACTTCCGCAATTTTCTCGGGCTGAGTGTAAGCTATAAAGTCCTGTTTGACGTATCTGTCTTTCTTTGCAAAAGGAATATTATATTTTTGTACCGTTTTCAACAGCTGCCGATATGACTGACGCGGGAGGTACCTAAATTGTTTTTGATCCTCTTTGATAGCGTTTATTAGTTCAATTCGTGTATGATGTTTATTTTTAGGTGCCGGTAGCAGAATGTTATACCGTTTGACAAAATCTTCTAAAAACACCTATTTTAGTATTGGTCTGTGTAGAAGGTTGCTCATGTCTCCATTTATATATAGGTTTCTAAAATTTTCATCATTTTTTCTATCAACTTGACTTGACATGTTTTTTATATATTGTTATTTTTATATATAGGTCATTTATTTAAGGCGGTTGTAAATATAGCGTGTTTTGCTTTGAACAGAGCCATGTTTTAAGTAGAGGTCACGAGTTCAGGTCGGGCAAGTCTCGACTTGTAGCGACGGGAAGTCCCTTTTTTGTTTGTGAGTGATTGCTGGTGCAGGCCGGTGCCGGTCACGAGTTGTTTACAGCCGGGGTCAAAAGGTCAAGGTCAGTGAAGTGGAAATCCCCGGTGCTAGTCACGAGTTGTTTACAGGAAAAGTGCGCCGGGGTCAAAAGGTGAGTGGGAATCCCCGGTGAGTGTGATGGGTGAAAGGGGGTGAAAAGGGCGTGTGGTCCAGAATCGGCCATTTCCTACTACTCATGTGAATTGAATTAACACAAATAAATTTACATACTGGCAAACAAGACATGTAAGCTGAACACAATTAACATTTACTTAAATGGTTCATCATGAATTCCATACACAACTACATGTATTCTGCAGTTAATTGTTACTGAATCAGAGATTCGCTTTCCAGTTCTTAAGACCTGAACTCCAATGACAAAGTTCAACACCACTTTACATTGATTCTTAACGCTGATACAGTCAACATCTTAGCATCATCTGAGTGATGGAAATATAAACTATTTTTTTGGTGTTAACTTAAAAATCTACATTCTGAATCCACATTTCCCTCTACACAAAGGTACATAGACAAGGAGACGTTTGACTCACTCACTGGAACTGATCACAATAAACCAATAAAATTTCGTTTCATAAAATGCAACTTGCACAATATAAATCATTACTGAAAACCAAGCAGCACTTAGCTCGCACCTCAAACTGGCTGTATTACAAGAACAGACGTTTCTGCTACTGGCTGCAAAATTCTTCAAGTAATCTGTGGAATATTGAAACACAAAAGTTGCACTGTTTGCGATCTGTCTGGACCATAAACTGCATTCACGGGTCGGCCTGATGTAGACATTTGTTTTGGTCTTCACCTCCACGCTCCGAACGAAGCCTCCTTGTCCGGCCCACTTCTTTCTCTCCTGCAACTGCGGTAAGTACTCCTTCATCCATCTGCGCCTAAACACATCTGACAGATAGTGGACTTGCCGATTTCCGCCGTGCATATAATCCGTGTCTTGGGTGACTACTGGGGGTAGCTAGAGTGTGGACTTCAGTAAAAGTGAATGGTTTGGGGTCAATGCTTCAAGGTCATTTGCATCATCTGACACCTTTGTCAGGAGTCTGTTGTTGATAATGGGCTCAACTTCACAAAGTAGAGTCTGCAAGCTCTCATCTGTCAACGTCTGCTGCTTCAACAGAGAGAAAAGCAGTTTTCTCACAGTTCTTACCTGCCTTTTCCATACACCTCCATGGTGAGACCCTCCTGGTGGATTGAAGGTCCATTGAATGTTCTGTAACAAGGCATTGTTCAGCTGTGTTTGGTTCCAATTGTCGATATCTTTCCTGAGCTCCCTCTCAGCACCCTCTAGATTGGTTCCATTGTCGGTTTCAACTCTGTTACATTACCCCGACGAGCAATGAATCGCCGAATGGCATCAATGCATGACTCAGTGTCTAAGGAATCAGCCTTTTCAATGTGCGCGGCACGGGATGTCAAGCATGTAAAGACTACGCCGTACCGCTTCAGCACACTCCGGCCCCTCTTTACTTCCAGTGGACCAAAGTAATCCATTCCTACCCCGGTGAAGGGGGGGGGGTTCACCAAGTTTGACTGTATGTGCTGGCAAGTTTGCCATCTTTTGCTCCATGACCTTCGATCTGTGACGTCTGCACATCGCACACTTGCCAACTACTCTTCTGATTGCCGAGTTGGCACCAGGCATCATACTTTTTCTGAAGGCATGCAAGTATACAATTCCTTCTGTTATGCCCAGATGTCTCATGAATGTGTCTTAGGATCAGGGTTGACACATGGTTGGCTTGGGGAAGAATGACAGGGTGCCTAGCGTCACCTGGTATTGTGGCACAGCTCGGCCTTCCTCCAACTCTTAACAGCTCTCCATCGAGAACTTGGTGAACTTCCATTCTTATTGATTTCTCCCTCTCCTTTATCCTGGGCAAGAGCTCGGTTTCATTAGCATATGCTAGACTCTGCACGTACTGCAGGATTTTCTTTCCTGCCTCTTGTAATTCTTTCAAACTCAGAGCTCCAGGTAGATTTTGTTCAGATTTCCTGCTTTGGTGCTTGGTTTTTAGCCATCTTCCAAATCTCAACAGCTAGCAAACTGCTTTCTTTAGTCGCATCCAATCAGAGAAGTGCTCGATGACCTCGTCAAGTGCCAGGTCCCTTGTTTCATTTGGCTTGACGTTACGGGCAAGAATAGCCCTTTTTACTTCAGGGTCTTCTGACACCTCGGCCGTGCCAAGCTCTGATGTTTCTGGCCATTCATCTTCTGGATTCAGCAGGAATTCTGGCCTATTCTTCCATCTGTAGGAACTTCTCAACTTTCTTGACTCTCGAACAGACATCAGCAGGATTTAGCGCTGACTCAATATGACACCACTGCTTTCGGTTCGAACCATCAAAGATTACTGCTAGCCTGTTGGTGACGAATGTCTTGAACCTCGATGGAGTACTTTTGATGTACCGTAGCACAGACAATCTATCGGTCCAGAAGTAAGTATCGTCAACTTTAATTTTGAGCTCTTTGTTGAGTATATGGTCAACTCTAACAGCTACTGTCGCTGCTGTCAGTTCCATTCTTGATATTGTCACTGGCTTGAGTGGGGCTACTCGTTACTTCCTCATCATGAATGAGCACTTTACTTCTCTTTTATCATTCACCAATCTCAGGTAAGAAATGGTGCCATAGCCCAGCTTACTAGCGTCGGCAAAATGTTGTAAGGCGACTGACTTTGGCTCTTCAAAACCAGCAGGCTTGAGACACCATGCCATTTTGAACTCCACCAGTCTTGGGAGCTCCAACTGCCAATTCTGCCATTTTCTTTTCAGTTCTAGTGGAATTTCTTCATCCCATCCCAACTGCATACGGCATGGGGCTTGCAGTAACTGCTTGGCTGGAAGCACAACTGGGGACACACATTCGTCGAAGACAGAATTGATTGTAGATAAAATACCTCTTCTCGTTGGTGGTCTTTTCTTCATTTCTATCTTGTATTCAACCTATCGTCCTCTACAGACCACAATCTACCAAACGCTCTCTCAACTGGCATCTTTTCTACATCGATGGTCGAGCTCTTCAGGTTTTTGCCTAATCCTTCTTCTGGTATGCAATCCATGACTTGTTTCTTGTTGCTCACCCACTTGGTGAGGTGGAAACCGCCTTTGCTGCATGTTTCAGTCAAGCCCTTAACAAGCTCAACTGCCTTTGACTCTGTTGAGACAGAGCACAAGCAATCATCGACATAGAAATTGTGGCGAATAATGCGAACAACTTCTTTACTCTCTGCATGGTCATCTGCTGTTTTCTTCTATGCATAATTAGCACACGAAGTAGAGGAGATCGCACCAAACATATGTACTTTCATGCGGTACTCTGCTAGTGGTCTCTTTATGTTGCCACTGTCCCACCAAAGTAGCCTCAATAGATCTCTGTCGTCCTTCGGTACCAACACCGGAGAGAACATTCCTTCGATGTCAGACATGAGAGCAACGTTATCTTTTCTGAACCTTGTCAGCACTCCAAGGAGGCTGTTTGTTAGATCAGGCCCCTGTATGAGCTGTTTATTCAGAAAGGCACCTCTGTAGGTGGCTGTGCAGTCATACACCAGCCTCAGCTTTCCCTTTTGTGGATGCATGGCACCATGATGAAAAAGATACCATAGTCCACCATCATCCCTCTTTGCCTCTCCGTCCGGAACTTTTCCATGTATCCCTTGTCTACCATGGTTTTCATGTAGCTTGTATATTCTCTGTGAAAGCTTGGCTGTCTTTGGAACTTCCTCTCTAGGTGAGCTGCTCTTTGCTCTGCTTCCAGTCTATTGTTTGGAATTATTACTTCATTTTCCTGTATTGGAAGAGCTATCTCATTATGGTCACCGACCATTCTGATAGAATTTTTCACCCTTTCGGTAAAAATCCAACGTACTAGCTCTATTGTTGCCCAATTTCTCACTATTTCATCACGTACATCTGGTAATTGAGTGAATGGACTGGGCCTACAAGTATATCAAGACGTTTCCAACGCTCGCAGTAGTTCTTTGAAGCTATGTCAGTCTACAATGTGCACTCGAATAAAGGCAAGAGTTCACGCTGGTGTACTTTTCAACTGTCTCTTCCAAATTTGGAATCCTACGTAACTTGTCAAAACTCCATACATGTGATAAACACTAGTTATAAAAGGTCCTTGTACAAAGGGTGACAAAGCTCTTAGTCTTACAGAGGCTTCCTGATTCTTTCCTTTAATTCCATTCAAGAGATTAACCTAGGAGAAAGATGCAGAGGTTGAAAAAACCTTTTTCCTCCACCGTCCACTCCACTCGACTCATGAAAAAAACGAGCAATGCCCTGCGTTGACATCCCATCATTACAGCCTAAATGCCCGTGAACAACAGAGGGCGCTACAATGCTTTAACGGGATCGATTTTGGTACTAACAAGCATAATGTTTTTGAAAACGTTAGCTAAATTTCACTGCTTGCGCGAGTTGTGCCTACGGGAAAGAATAGTAAAAACCTCAAAAAAGACTATATTAACGCGATCAGGTCATATATCAATACTGATCAATTTAACAAAGTCGATATACGTAAAATCACTGGGTTTAAAAATAATGAAGCCAACTACGAAGTTATACCGAGAGAGTTTAACCAAGACCCTGATTTATTTTACAGGGTGTACAACACAATCAACCCAGACCGTGTCAAGTTCTCAACGGCGATGAAAGTCCAATTTTTATCGTCAGTTTACACCCAAAGAAACGGAAGAACCCGACACGTACATCACAACAAAATATAACGCTCAATGTGTCGCCGAGTTTTACGAAAGGAAGTCATCGCACAGATTTTAAAAGAACAAGAAGAACAGATATTGCAAAAGATAGAAGCATTTACTTGCAGAGGATCTGGTTTGTTGTACATCAGATACTCGGTTTCTATACCAATCTCACAGCATACAGACCGTTTGCTGGTGCTAGTTACAGAGTTAGACGAGTATCTTCAGAATAAAAAAGCTCTCATAAACATTAAAAACAAAGATAACGAATGTATAACATGGTCTGTAAGATTAGCCCTGAAAAAGTTTTCTAACAAAGTTAAACATCAACTCGAATGAAATGTGTATCACGAACGACTGTGGGCTCATAATACCGTAAATTATAATAAGCAAAAGGTTCCCTTTCTAATTTATGCTGACTTTGAATTGACTTAAGAAAAAAAACCAAACTGCTCTGATCACCCTCAAAAGCAGTTTTTATTGCGCGGTGGTGCAATGTGATGGAAAAATCAAAAGAAAAATATTATATTGCGGACACGATGCAGCTAAACGTTTTGTCGACTGTCTCCTCGAAGAAAAAACAAAATTAACTACATTGTAGATAGACGTGTTTGTAAACAAGTACAAACACTGAGCTGTTTCGGGGCTGTTTCACCAACAAATAAGTATTTGCAATTGTTGATGAACAAACCTGGCATCAAGAAACTATGAGAGAGTAAAACTGAACAATTTACTATTGTGGACGTAACATGAGTAGTAGGCGTAGGGGAGTTCTGGATCAGCCCTACCCTCTTATACCTTATCGACCCTCTCCCCAGGACTCCCCCCACCCTTTGGACTGACTTCCCCTCTTCTCGACACCGGGATTACCCCCAACCCCCAGGACTTCCCCCACCCTTTAGACCAACTCCCTCCTCGGCATACGCCCAACCCCGGGGACTCTTCTCAAATCCCGGACTCCCCCACCCTCCTTGGAATTACGCCCCAGGACTTCCTCCAGCTCCCGGGATCACGCCCAGCCCCAGGGAATAGATCGTCTGACGACGAGATGTCACAAAAGGGAGCCGAACCGAAAATAATGAAAACCCCATTCTCCCGAATCGGGAGATTGAGGCTGCAATAAAATTGAAATTAAATTTAAAAATACCTGTATATAAATTAGACAATGAATACGAAAAACCAAACCACAACGTGGCCCTGTCTTAGCGGGCTAAAACATCATTTTTATCCGACTTCCTTACTACCCCCTCGTAAAAAATGTCATACAAAACCGGAGCTAGTACGAGCAATTCGAGCGAGCCAACACCAATTTAAAAATCTCAAACGGCAGTCATATCGTTAGCTCTTACAGATAGCTAAAGACAACAATATACCCTTTACGGCCACTGGCACAAAAGGCACGACTTGATTCACTTTTTCGAATTTTACAAAAAGCACATCGAAGACAAAACGTCGGCCGAGTTTAAAGAGATAGGCTCTTACAAGTTGCAAACGGCAATCAAGGTCGAGTTTAAAGTGGAAAAGTCTGGAGTTGAAACTAAACTCGGTGTTCTCACATTTACGAGTAAGAACAACACGGTCATTTCCAACCAACGAGTCAAAAACGCGTTAAACCAACAAATAGCAAAACATCTCGAAGACGTCAAAGCCCACGAACAGAGAGGCTCGGGTTGGATATTTTACAGAGTCGTCGCGTTTTACATCAACGTGGTGCATTTTAATCAAGTAGGAACAACTTACATTTCATTGCCTAAAGAACTGAAAGACAAGAAAGCAATCATCAGTGTCCACAACGAACAAGACCAACAGTGCATTTGCTGGGCGTTGAGAGCTGCTTTAAAATCATATTCAGACAACGTCAAATGTCAACTCGATATCAATCCAGATTATTAAATACCCGAGGAACGCACCTCGCCTTATATTACACACGACGGTTTAAATTTCACAAAAGCGGACTTTCCAACACCCATCTCACAAATTTCACGCATCGAATCACAAAACAACTTGGCAGTCAACGTATTGGGTGTATACATACTCCACAAAACTGAACAAATTGGAGAGCTGATCAACTTGCTTTATTTTAGCCGAGGTGAAACAAGTCATTACTGCTGGATTAAAAGTTTCTCTCAGTTAATGGGTGACTTCTGCAGTCACAACGGTAAGTCTTATTGGTATTTCAATTGGCTATCCCACTTTCAAACAGAGGAAAGACTCAGCAAACACCAAGCAGATTGCCAGGGAATGGATACAGCGCCTTGCAAAGTCGAATTACTAATGAAGGCCAACACATTCTTAAGTTTGAAAACTACAAAAAAATTAACAAGAGACGCCATTTGCAATTTACGCGGAATTCGAATCTGTTTTGGAGCGTCTCCAACCAGAACCATTAAATGTGATCAAAACACAACACCACAAGCCATGCAGTTACTCTTAGCGGTCGTTAGATGTGACGGCGTGTGTACCAGTCGCAAAACGTACAGAGGCCAAGACGTGGCCGTTCATTTCGTGCAACCGCTATCGACAGAAGTTGACACTATCAACAAAACATTTGCCTATCCTAAGCTCCTCGCTTGGGCACACGAGTTGCCAAATTTTACGGCAAATGCAACGTCTGCTGGATCGGTGAAAAAACGATTTATCCAACGAGAGAATCCCAGTGCCGATGCCCCATCCCAACAGAGCCAAAAACTGAAAGCGAAAAGGCGGCCTTTAGTTCCATAAACGATTAGGGTTTCAGAGACTACATTTGCATGAGCTGCAAGAAGCCCATCAATAATTTTCATTATGTTAGAGATCACTGCCACGTGATGGGTAAGTACCGGGACCCGGCACATTCCCATTGTAATCTAAAACTCTGAGAAGTACCAAATCAAACACCGGTCCGGTGATTATACACAACTTGGAAAAATACGACGCACATTTAGTCTTGCAATGAGCTCGCGCGTTCACGGTAAGAAAATCAACGTCATTGCCCAAAACACTGAGAATTACATTTCGTTTTCGTTTGATTAACTTAGGTTCCACGACGCGTTTTATTTTATGGTAGCTTCACTCGATCGATTAGTCAAAAATTGTTCTCCGGAAGATTTTAACCTGCTCCGCGAGAGATAAAAAAAACAAAAACACGGGCCTGATTTAGAGAAGGGCATTTACCCATACGAATACACAGATTCCTTTATCCGATTCGAAGAAACCGACCTACCCCCGATAGACGCCTTTTATAGCTTGTTGAAGCAGCATACCATAAGCGAGAAGAACATTCCCCGGCCCAA